>NC_092211.1:86838923-86923691 GCF_043381705.1 Parasteatoda tepidariorum
GCTTGTCCAACAATGTACCCGTCCTCCTTTGAAACTAACCCGTAGCTTCTAAATAAATAAAAATATAATTTTCTCTTATTTATTACAAACATTTATATAAATTGCACAATGAATTAGTAGTTACTAGGATTACAAATACTGGGATTACTTTATACAGTAAAAGAAATACTAGGTTACTATTAGTAACCTAGTATTTCTTTTATGAAATAATTTAAATGACAAAGGTCAAGACGGGAAAATGGCCGTCCGCGCGGACGTCGGATTCGAGAAATTCGTTGTCCACGGGAAATTTTTGACCGCCGAGGACAGGCGGTTTTTCGAGCCCTGATAGAAACACAGAGTGTTATACATACAGGACCAACATACAGTCTTCGGATCATCCTCCGGGATATTTCCCAGAGCGTCGCCAATAGCCCATTGTGCAGCTCTAGTGCGACGTAAATTAACAACAACAACATACAGTGCAAAAAATAAATTATAGGACGCCCTAATACCTTTTGATCCATTCATCAGACTTTCGCGTAATTTTTCGTAGTAAATGGTTCAATAGCCCCGATGGCTCAGTATATAGCATCGCCTTCCAATGAGGTGAACCAGGTTCGAATCCATGCGATGACTGGTCGATAAGAATTACGCATCCGGCTCGCACCGACCGCAGTGCTGACGTGAAATATCCTCAGTGGAGTCCCCTTGCCATCAGGCTAATCGTGGGAGGTTCTCGTGTTCCTCTGCGTGTAACGCAAATGCGGGGCAAAAAAAGTCCTCCACGAAGGCAATATTCTCCCAATACTAGATTCAGGAGTTACCTTTTGTTCTGGATTAGATTCAGAATTACAAGGCTACTTAGTTGAACATTAGTAGTTATGAACCCAAAAATTGTGTATGCAGTTCAACGACAGTTGTAAATAAAAAAAAATAAATTTTTGCGGAATGAATTGAAAGTTGTGGAATCATAAGTAAAAACGTACTTTCTCTGAATAAACATGTTGTGGATCCAAAGTTTTGATACTCAAAATATGGGATAGGCTCAATAGCTTTGTCAGGAGACGGATAAACTTTGGAGAGTTAATTTCGTTTCTTGTATATTTTGCTACGGATGGTTGACTGAATGTAAATAATAACAAGCTTCCTAAATCCGAAGGAATTTAGAAAACTTCTGGTGTATGTTATGCTAACGTGGCGATGTGAGAACAGGCTAGGAAACTTTATTATTTCGATTTGCCTTTAAATGTTCGCGTAATTTTACTAATTCATAAGAGTTTTCTGTAATTTATAAAATCTAACAGGTCATGTGTTTAAAATAAATTTAACAAAATTAATATCACAGCTTAAAAAAGTGTAAGGTTAGCCATATTTTGAGTGTTATCCTTTATATGGCTATATTTGTGTAAAATAGCACCGCTTATTATTATCTTGCGCAATTTTTAACGAATTTTTTAAAAATTTTAAATCGATAATTTTGTAATTAATCTTAAATTGCTCCAAAAATTTTGTATAATTCAATTGAATATCTATAAAATTATAAAGCAAAAGCGTAAGGCACAAGAATTATTTTTAATAAAAAAGTCCATATCTCCATAAATATTTACTCTAGATTTACGAAATTTTATGCAGTTATTAAAAGCAACAATTAAAGTAATCGATACGAGCTGCAAGCTTACTGTTTGATTTTCTGGCGTAAGTTGTTCAAAAATACTTATTTTCTTTCGTAATTTGTTGCAGGTCTCTCAAACCTCTGAAAGCTTTACATTTTAAGAAAAATCGCGGGAACTAAGCAATTCTAAAGTTACGAAAGAATCCTTTAAGTATTTCTGAAGAGATTTTTAAAAAATGCCGAAAACTGAAAGTGTTTTTTCCATCAATAGTATAAAATAAAATTAAAGTATAAATTTGGACAGAAAAAATTGAAGCAAGTAACATATCAGTGCTGCCATCTATTAGAAAAACTAGTAACAAAATTTTTTTCGGAAAAATTATTTAACAAAACCCACAATTAGAAGAAAAAATGTTATTTATTTAATTGCAATAATATAGAGTTAATTATTAAAAAAATCGTTGTGATTTAAATTACAGACTTAAATAAGAAAAAATTCATTCATTGGCATCCCATCTTTCATAGGGTGACTGATTTAAAAGTCAGAGCCTGCACACATGGATAGAAAGCCGTTTATGAACTTCATCCTTCATTCATACATCTTTACACAATTTTAAAGTCTACTCGTATATCTGCATTCATCGGGGATGGCTATTCATAAACCAGAGCCCATTTCATTCGTAAAAAAAAAAAAAGAAACAGTTATATGCTGACGAAAATTTGCTGACGAAAATTAGCTGACGAAAATTTGTCGATAACGTTTAGAATATGAAAATAAAAAATTACCTTTATTAAGAAATATATTTTTCCCTCGTTGCATGTATATTAATATATGGGTGATTCTTTTCAAACACGACAATTCGGACCAAAAAATTTCTTCAAATTTAAAGTCTTCAAAATAGTCTAAAAAATTTTTTGCATACTTTAGTTACATTTATTAATATCTTACAGATAGCTGTGTAGTTTATTGACGTTTTCTCGAGAAAAAAAAATAAAATAGAAATTCACCAAATCTTGAAAGCCAGGAAAATGACATATTAGCTTAGAAGTTTAAAAAACAGTCATTTCAAGTTAATAGTAAGAAACTCAACTTAAGTCTTTATGCTAGATGGACCATAAATTGCTTAAATAAATTTTTTTTGCCCACTGTCGAAAGAATCAATTTTTTTTTTTTTGGTGCTGATGTGTACAGAATAAAATTGTGTATAATAATCAATCATTAAATAAATAAATAACTTTGATTACATCCAACCATATTACAATCATGCATAAACTTGGTATTAGGTTAATATTTACTTTTCCTCCTTACAGTACTAGCAGTTAAAAAAAAAATCTGGTAACACTTCTATGCCCTGGAATTCATCAGCCAGGATAATGACAAATTCGCCATTTTATAGCATATAACTTTAGTTTAATTTAATATTTTGGCCTAAGACGTTTACATTCTACAGAAAACAACAGGGTTTCTTAAAATAACTCAGATAAATCTATGTAGTTTATATTATTAATGATTTCAAGAAGTCAGGAAAATGACTACACAAAAACCTACTCATTTTGAAAAAATTTTTGAAATAAATTTTGAACCAGAAAATTGGTTCTTTATTCATGCAACAAGACATGCTCAGATAGGAGGGTATCTAATCAATCTATTAACATAAGATATTGATTGCTGACTCTATCTATTTTGGTTATAAACCACTATATAAAAGCAGCCAGGAAAATCACATATTTTCTTGGGACAGACAAATTATTGACAGAAAAATTTATTTTAAACGAAGTTCTTGTAAATAATACCCTCTGCTTATATTCTAGAAATGCTTACACCGGTTGAGATAAAAAAAAATTGGATATTGAAAAATTTATGGGAAGCTTTGAAGCTATTTATTACTGGAAACATTGTTTGGGACATGCCAGGAAAATGACATTTTGAAGTTCAATTAAATTTTTTAACTATACAAAACAGTCAATGCTAGTGCACAGTCATTTTAGAATGCTAACAGCAAAGCAATTTATAAATTTTTTTCAAAAAAAAAGTTCTTTTAGTATTATAGCACTAGATCTTAGAGCAAGGGGCAGTGAATTGTAATATTTCGTGAGAATCACCCATATATATTAAACTAAAAAGCAAATTAAAACAATAAAAAAATAATACTCACATATATTATAAATTCTGACTACTATTGTTGGTCTAATAGTTATAATGGGAATACACATTTTTCACGTTTCTAATTAACCTTTACTTAGATATTTTTACAGCGAACATATTTTGGTGAACATTTCCTTTAGTAATTTTGAGTCATCCTTTCATCATGTGAGCAAATTTCGGTAGAAACATCCTTTTATTAATCGATTTTCGCGTTTCGATCATTGAGCGTTAAATATTTGACGCTTTCAACTCAAAAAGTTAGCTTTCTTATCTACTCGATATTCATTATTACCTTTCATGACTAAATTTAAATATATCTTTAGTTAAAATCAAATATAAAATTGTAAAATGTTGTAAAAACAAGTAACAGCCATGACATTTAAATGTGTAAAAATAAATAAGCAAACAAAAATGTTAAGAGCTTTCAATTAAACTCCATTGACTTGAACTCATATTAAATATTCATTGCTAAAAAGAAAGTTCGAAATAATATATTTTTATTTTATTTGATGCATGATTTTAGTTTTTAATACAATTTTCAATTTATTTAAAATTATTTTTACCTACATGGATTAATTTATATGTGGGTTTCGTCATCATTGCTACTATCCAAGTAATTTCTGTCTAAGTCATCATTCTTTATGTTATTTATAATGAATATATTTTATAAAACAAACTTATATTTTATGAAAATAGTGCGATATACAAATGAATTAATTTTCATTTGTGTTGAATGGGTGAATTTTATTATTAAAACAATTATAGAACTAGTAATACACGATAACTTTATCTTTTTAAAGTATGTTGCTCCTTTACTCCTTTGCAGCAGAATTTTTATTTAACATATTTCCCATACTTTTTTTTTTCGTTATTTCGTATTAATTTAATCCAAAATAAGTATATGTAGCATTTTAATAATGAAATACAGCATGAAACTCTTTTGCTTTTTTCTACGGTAAAGGTAAAATCTTCTAAACTCTGCTCACTTTCAAACAATAATTTTTCAAATTTGCAATTATTTAGATATGAGAGAAACAGTTATTCTTCATTGATTTTTCCTTAATTAAAAAATCAATTATTATTAAATTTCTGAATATGAATGGAAAAAAAGTCCTTTTAATCTAATTTTTTTCGGATTCTATGTTTAAGTACAAACATAATTTCGATAATCTAACAGATTTTTTTCATAACTATTTGATTGTTTTTATAATTAAAAAAAATACCAAGATATATTTTTATTTGTAATTAGAGTGTCAGAAAAAAATTTATTAAAAGGGACATAAGCGTCCTATCTCAGTCAAAGGGTTAATAGAGAGATTTTGCAATCTCACTTAGCATCTCACGGGCGTAAGATCTGTTTAGTGAAATTAAAGTTCGGTTTTACTGCCGATTTTGGTTCTCTTCAGAATTTGCTCAAAATCTATGTATAAATGAATACATCATAAATGTGTTCATATGACGATTAAGGTGGTGCCACTTCAGACTCGTGAATTAAACTGTCTGACATAAAACTGTAGTTCTAAGACTAATTGTGGCAACTCGAGCCACAAATACAAATTTTTAAAAACATTTTTCGCTGCTTTCTCTATTTAGACTGATATCGTGGAAAAAGAAAGTAATCTCGTAAAAGAATATTTCTATGTTTAAATAGCTAAAGTAGGCGATAACACTAAGATAAGCTTGTTTCTAATATTTTTAGAAACGATCAGTATGATACTCAAAATGTTTCTAAACTTCTTGCTGATTAAAAAAGTGTGTTAGTGCTTGCAATAGATTAACAATCCATTATAAGACCCATTCAAATTTTTGTGTGATATAAAATAAATATAATCTTTTCAAGAATATGCTAATAAATGTATTCAAGACAGCTCGTTTCATTATTTAAAAAATATGTATAACATTCAGACCTTATTATTATACTACATATGTATTACATTACATTCTGTATTACATTACAATACATTCTGTCTAAAAATTTTTAAAGAAAAATCACCTTATTGTAAACTTACAATAACCCACATAGATCATATACGTAGTTTTAATTTATTAGTTTATATATTTTAAGGTTTTTAAAAGACGCGATTAGAGTAGGGCAAAAAAGTGTGTTTTCGCTTTGTCAAAAATGTCTATGGTCAAAATGGATGATTGACTGAATGTAAACAATAACAAGCTTTCTAAAACCGGAAGAAATGTAAAAAACTTCCGGTGTATCCCTCCGCTTGTGTTATACTTACGAAGCGATGTTTCAAAAGACTTAATATTCTAGGAAGTTTCGTTATTGTGATTTGTGCATCGTCTGTTAATATTGTGTTTTCCTATTTTGTAATAAAAGATAATTTTTATATAGGGATTTCTTTAATAAATCCATATCAATCGAAGCACAGTTACTACACTGGCGCAGTCGACGGGATTATTTTCTTTTTTTTGGATTTATTTGAATAATAATTATATTCGATTTAAAACTGTTCTTGTTGATAGTTAAAAGATTTCGTTCCTTGCGTGAGGCAAGAAAGAAGATTTGTTGACTATTGCTATCGAAATGGGCGTTGAGAACTCCGAAAATTTGAAATTATTTGAACTTAAAATATGCAGAGTAGAAAATGAAAATTACGAGGAGGATTTTGTGACAGAATTCTTGAGTTCACTCATGGAAGAAAGAAAAAGTAAATTAGAAAATAAGAACTAAAAACGTCATGATAAATTAGAAGAAAGTACGAGGAAGAAAGGAGCTGAAATAATAAAAAGAAACTCAAGAAATAGAAGCCTGACGAAGAAAACGAACTCAAATAAATTTTAAATTAAAAAAATTGCGTCCACCAAATGGAACACAAAACGTAGTGAAAACGAGAGGAACGAAAAAAATCTAATGAAACCGAAATTGGAACTTCATAATATTCTACAAAAGGTCGATCCGAAAGTCAATGATATCAGTTTATATCTGGTATTGTTCGAGAGACAAGCGAAACGAGTCGGTATAAAAAAAGAACTGTGGGTATCAGCTTCGATAGGATTACTGCCATACGATGTCGTCCAAATTATCCGAGAGAAGAAGAAGAAACCACAGATGATTGCAGTTAAATAAAATAATTCTTGTTAAACCACTTGAATGACTTAATTCGAACAATAATTAGAATCTCTTGATTTTATCACTGTTCTAAATCCCTCGATTAAGTGATCTGAATCAATCGATTCAAACAAGAATCAAACTAGATTCAATCGATTCAAAGAAGAAAAACTGAATCAAGTGATTTTGAATAACATCCGAGCACATGATTCGAATCCTGAATTTTGATGTGATCTGAGTAATCTCAAATATTTGAGCGAAATCGGTCAAATAGTGTGTATTGCTATGTTAAATTAAATTCTTTTAAATTATGTTAAAAATTGTACACCTTACAATTTAAAATATTTTCGACTAATAATAAATAAAATAATGAGAAATAATAGATGTTTACAAAAGTTTTTTTTGTTGCTTTTTTGCATGGAATTATCTTTGAATCAACGGAATTTATAATTGTTTACAACAATTTTTCAATTTGTTTAAAAAAAACTCTTGAGCTATGGTGTAATGCTCAAAATGTAAAATAAACATTGAGTTGTCTTCTTGGACTGCTCTCCTCTCATAACTAAGGGGGACTATATTTTCCAGATTGCGACAACCCCCTATATTTTGGGGATCAAAAATTCGAATCCATAAGAAAAAGGGTATGTTTATTCAGAGAAAGTACGTTTTCGTGTATGATTTCACAACTTTAAATATCATCTTCACGTCAAGAGCATGGTATAAAAATAAAAAGGATAAAAGTAAATTCTTTCAAAGTGAAATTGAGTTTTTAGGATTTAAGATTAGTTTTAAGGAACTTTTAAAGACATAAGAAAACACCGCTGTAATTAAAAATGTGCCAGAGGTTCAGTCATTTATGGGTCTCGTGAAATTTTACTCAAGATTTTATAAAGACTTAGCAGCTTTAGCCCATCCTTTATACAACTTAAACAAGAAAACCGTTACTGGGAAATGGGATCGCACTTGTCAGGAAATTTTCGAAAATGCATCAAGCGAAATTTGCTCTGACGAAATACTAACTCATTATGATCCAAACCTTCCTATTTTGTTATCTTCTGTATGGTTGGAAGCAGTACTTTTTCATAAATTCCCAGATGGTTCAGAAAGACCCATATCATTTGACTCCAGCGGAGCAACGTTAATTTCAAATTGACAGCGAAGCTTAGGCAATCGTCGATTAAGCAATTGTAGTGTTACCTCTACTTAAAGGGAAATATATTCATTTCGGTTACTGACCCCCAGCCCCTGGTTTCCACCTTTTCATGTAAAGAAAAGTTCTCCTAGCGCTTTCTGCAGCAAGACTTTTATATTTTCTTGTTCTATATTTTTATATCGTTTACCTCAATACTAAGAACCACGGCAATGCTGACTGTTTATAGCGTTTACCATTAAAATCTGGAAAAAAAGATGATATTGCAATGTACCTAATTTTTCAAATTGAGACTTTACCCATTATCGCCAAAGATGTAGCAAAAGACACTCAGTTCGAAGAACATTTGATAAAACTTTTGAAAATACTGCAGTATGGACGTCAGTTCGAAGGGAAAGAAAAGTATACTTTACAGGATGGGTGCATTACATATGAGCAACAAGTTTGTTTTCCAGACTGCTACAAAGAAAAATATTAGACGAGTTGCATTATAGGCATCTTGGAGTATTAAAAATAAAAATAATTGCTAGGTGGTACGTGTACTGGCAAAACATCAATCAAGACATAGAAATTCTGCAAAAAACTGTTAGGACTGTGCTAGGTTTGAGCGGACCCAGCAAAAGCAAAAGTTTATCATTGCGAATATCCCAGTATGCCACGGGAAAGAATGTATATTGATTTCGCAGTGCCTATATTTGCGCTGATGTTCCTACTCATCGTTGTATATCATTAAAATAAATGGCTTTAAGTTTACCCTATGAACATAGCCAACTCGTTCAAGACAATTTAATGCATTCGAGATTGTTTTTCACGTTTTGTAGTTTTAGTTTCCGACAACGGCACTCAATTCACTTCCTAAGAGTTCCAAACATTTATTTGAAGCAATGGCGCTAAGCATAAGACATGCGCCCCTTTCAAACCATCCAGCAATGGACAAGCAGAGCGCTACGTGCATACATTAAAACAATCTCTCCGTGCCATGCAGAACTTTGCAGGAAATATCCAGCAAAAGGTTAGCACCTTCCTCATGCAATATCGCAAGGCTCCTAATATGACAACTATGATTAGTCCGGCTATGCTTTTCCTTAAGAGAGACATNGAAAAACCTGTATACTTTCCAAGATCGCATCTTCACGAAGGGGCGAAGGGGCTATTCGAGACTATCGTTCACCCAACTCAAGGTGGAAATTTGATCAGTTATGAGCAAATATGGAATTCTTCATTGCACATTTAATATGGATAAGACTGTTCACGTTCCATGAATAAGTTTTAGCGGTGAAACTCAACACATCTGCACTTCATTGATCCTGGTTGCGGTATCCAAAAACACTCCGGACCAGTCCTACCTACACAGGAAACTCGCCAATTATCTCTTACCAAGAAATCAAGCCCAGCTGCTTTGACGAGAAGTACACCATCTTCAACACTCAACGAATTCCACTTCAACGCAAACGAATTTAGACTTTCCCTCTTACTATTCGGAAAGTTTCAGTTTCACTTTAAATTCTTCACCTGCTAGTCGCGATCGTAACTTTTTAATACGCTATCTCGAGAAAAGACCAGCTCCATGGCTTGCCCCTACCTTTCCTTTTCTCCGTGGTACAGGGATGTACCAAGATATTTTCCCTTCTCTTAATATTTTTCGTATTTAATTGTCGTCCCGCAATGGACTGATCGTTAGGACACGGTTCCCAGAAGATCACCGAAGTCAAGCATCACTGAGTGCGGTCAGTGTGCGGGTGGGTGACCACTTGTATCAGTCTGTGTAGGGACCGAGGGTGTGCGGTATTGGTCCTCGTTAAACTGTTCTACCGTAAAGTGCTCGACTTCACGTGCAGGTCGTCGGGCTACCGAAGAAGGGGTGGCATCCCCTCTGCAGAGGATCAAAATTGTGATGGCATGTCTTCGGATCATCCTCAGCAATGTTTCCCAGATTGTCGCCAATAGCCCATTGTACAGCTCTAGTGCGACGTAAATGAACAAATCAATCAATATTTAATTGTTAAAAATATTTCTTAAACTTTCCACGACCCTTTCTTTTAGAACTATGGTCGATGCAGTTTTCAGTTCTATATATTTTCGTAACTGAAGAGTTTTCTATATATTTAAAAATCTAGACAGGAACTAACGTACTTCCTTCTCTTATGCACTCCATATGATTATGATAAAAGTATGTGAAGTTGCGAAGTGTTGCCATTGAATTCTGTTCTTCGTCACCTGTAGCCTATTTTGATCGCCAAATGCGTTAAGACGCATCTTCTGTATTCTAAATTTTAATTGTTTTAAATTGTTCTTGTTAAATATAGGAATGTTCATTCTAAAACCCCTAGCTAAAGGAACATTACAGCAGTATTTCAAGCTTCGATGTTTTAGTCAATGGGAAGTTTTAGCAGTTTTTTTTTTTTTTGTTGGCGAATTTGAGATGAATTAATTATAGACTATTTTAACCTTCATCTATCAAAAGATACCTCAAGATAGATTATATACTAGTGATTTGGTATTTAATATTTGTAGTGGTAGTTACGCCACAACTTTTTACCTCTAGTGCCATCTGTGCTTAGCGTTACGTGGTCAACCCAAAGAACTGTCAAAATGGGATACAGGTGGCCTAGATCAGAACTTTCTACCCATGGCAACACTTCTGATACTCTCACCATTAGCGTGTGGAGACCATAGAGTATGACGGATAGACTATGGTGGAGACTCATAGATGAAGAAGTATATTAGTTTCTGTCTTGATTTTCGTATAGATTAAAATCTTAAGTTGGAAAACTATATGGAACGGAAAACTACCTTAAACATAGTTCTAAAAGAAAGTATCATGGAATTTAAAGAAAATATTAGTATTAATTGGAAAAGAAAAATATTGAGAAAAGGAAAAATATCGTAGTAAATTCCTATACAACCGAAAAGAGGAGGCAAATGAAGGGAGAAGGACCAAAGACATGGAACCGGTCATCTCCCTAGATGGCGCAGTCGAGAGTTGCGATCGCTTATTCATTCAGACATCTTATCTACAACTCAACTACACTAAAGCCATTTTTTTAAATCCATGTTATAGAAATGATGGAGTTATGTATTTCATGAAAGTTCTAAGTTTTGTGCTGCGTTGGTTCCTTTAGCTTAAGAGCTAAATTTAATTTCTTCCATGAAATTATGTCTTTGCGTTTAGTAGACTATTCTTCAGATGAAGAACAGAGTTTCGACGAAATAAATAAAACTGTAAATGACTCATCTAAGGAAAATGTTGAGAACACTTCGAAAGGGGTGACGTCAGTGCATTTTTTAAAGTTTTCTTACAAAAAAAATTGTCTGTAGTATTTTACTTAAAACTATCATTTCTGTTCAATTTACGTAATTCAAGTTTACTTTATGAATATGTCGCAGTAATATTTCCGTTTTTAAGGTGTTCTATATGATGTCACCTACTAGTATAGGTTTCATAATGTTTTGTTATTCTATATCAGGGGTGGCGAACCTTTATGCACCAACGTGCCATTTTCTCCTAAAAATTGCTTAATGAGGTCATAGACGTGCCGTCAAATAATTTTGACTTCGTGATGGGAAAATAATAATACTAAATACTATCAACTCAAAACTCTTTGTTTACATTGAAATAAAATAAATTTTGCAATGTCTCAGTTATACAAGTAATTCAACTTAATGTAACATCAATGTGACTTCTGTTGTTGCAGATTAGATGACCAATAACTTATATTAGGTTCTAAGATGTTAGTTTAAGCAGGACTGTTGATTTTTTTTGCTAGTTATTTCTTGTTAGATTGTTTTTTACGGTTATTAATTGTTCTTTAGCATTAATTTTTTTATTAATAATTGTTTAATATTTTGTTTGTTTTTCGTGAATTTTAATTAATTGTTACATATGTTTCATAGCGTAATAATATTTGTGTAATAACAATTCATAGTGTAACAACAATTGTGATCAGTGGAGTGCCCAAAATATTGTGTCGCGTGCCATTGGTTCGCCATCCCTGTTCTATATTATCTATCAGGGGTCAATAAGAATTTTTGAAGCCGTCACGAAAAATTGCTGAAACGCTTTTTGTGTTCATGTTTTTAATACTAGTTAAAATGAGGTTTTAAATAGTTATTTTGTTACATAAGAAATATATTGGGTGACCTGGGTTAGTTCCTGATCAAAAAATGCAAACACCCATTTTGTGAAAAAACTATTCAAGACAGAATTTTAATATTTACTGGAAGTTTGAGGCCATATGAGATCAGTCCTTTGCTACCTTCTTTTGTTTGAAAATCTAATTATAATTTTAAATTTTTAGTGTTCAGGAATTACCCTTTCTCTTGATCAATTCTGGGGTAATTATTGATCACCAGTTTTTATTGTAAATGGGCTGTTTAAAAATAATTATACAATGGTAATTAACTAATAAGACATTAAGATCAAACAAATAAACCAAAAAGATATGTTTAAGCAGCTAATAAAATGTTTTATTTAAAATCTGGAATAAAGATTAACACTTCAGCTCTCGCACTGAAATTTTCAATCATTAAAAGAAATTCGCTATTTTTGCTTTCTAGAAGCTTAATATCCTTTTTAAGCTTATAATCTCTCACCATATTTATATTAGGTTAATTTATCAACTTAAAAATTATTCCAACAATGTAGACACATAAAATTAAGATAGAAGCAAGGTAAGACAAGCTAGAAATGGTGCATAGAACAAATTTTTCTTGTATACAGTTAAAAACAAATTTTGTGAGTATAGTTAAAATATATTTTATAGTTGTTCCACTTGATAAATATGAACTATTATTTAAGAAAAGACAATTAGCTATTAATTAGCAATTTTTTATACTATTTATAAGAAAAAATGACATTGATCAGGAATTACCCCAGTGATCAATAATTACCCCATCTGTAGGGAGCAACATTTGATGTAATTTCCTATAATCAATTATAATGTTTACAGTAGATGTGAAATAATTAAGCAAAAGCCTACACTATTTTTATATCAAAGAAAAAGAAAGTTACTCAAAATATTTATTATTAAGAGAAGAAGGGGGATCTTAACAGAAATGTGTACATTTTGAAACCCACCTTCAAAATGGAAAATACAGGAAGCATTTTAAAAGATACTTATTTTGTTAGATTAAACAAAAAACTATTATTAAGTAAATGTAGCTATACTTTAGTAAAGTTTACGAGCATTCTTGTCCATGTCTCAAATTTAAAAAAAAAAAAAAAATTTTTAAATAAAACTTGGGTGATTATTATTCACCCCAGAAACAGAGTGATCCTGAATCACCCCGGGTCACCCTATTGAGTTATTAGTCTTGTCATTTTGAAAAGTAAGTGAATTTGGCAGAATGTTACAATTAATTCATTATTAATTACAAATTTGTTATTGAAGTATTTGGAGAGAAATTTTTTTACTTTTAATCTGGTAGAATTTTTCTAAAAGTAAATACTAAATTTATATTTTCCTTTTGATTTTCTAGACACATTTTAGTTATTACAGTTTATATTTATTTATAGTTTTCTATAGACATTGTCAATATGTAATTTGTCTTTGAAATTTGTATTTTCTTTTATTATAGAGAACCTCTTCCATTGCCTTTTGAAATTCAAGATATGTTTAGTAATAATGTCAATCACACAGAAGATCCATCTAAACATGGTGGGAAGATAAGATCTTTTCCTCATGAAAGGGGTGTTTGGGCTACACATGTATTTATTGAATGTAAGTTAAATACTTCCTTGTTTTCTAGTTTTTGAATTTTAAAAAATGTTCAATTTGTCTCTAAATGTTCAAAACTATGACATCAGTCACAGAACAATTTATGACTGAGTCTCAATGAAAGTTTATGTGCTGTTGGTACAATAAAAAATAATATATATAGATATATAAGAAGAAAAAAAATTAAGTGTCATATATATTTTGATGGCAGAAGGTTGCTTTTAAATTGTGAAGGAAGGAAAATGAGGCATTGGTCAAAATAACTCACTTAAATGAGTGCCTCATTTAACTAATTGGCATTGAAGTGAGTGGCAAGATTTCAAAAAATATAAATTTTCTTTTTTTCACAAAAATATTTTATCTAGATGTTTAGCTTTTTATTTTTGTATGTGTCCAAAGTATCCGAATTTTTAAGAATATGAAAATTATTTAAAAACATTAAGTTTTGTAAAATTAGAAATTTTGGATTTTTTTAGCCAAAATGTTTTTATAATACTAGAAGAAAATCACAATTTAGCAGTTTCCAATTAAGGGACCATCTACTAATTATATACTAGATCCATGTAAATCACCTTACCTACAATATTCATTGGCTGCCATATTTTAAAATTTTTCCATGATTTAATTTGAAATTGTTATGAGGGGTTGGTTCAGTATTGAAAAAATTATGATGAAAAATGCTAGAACTTTCTGTTCTAAATAAATGAACTTTTATTACACTTAAGTGAACTATTTATGCTTCTTTTAGTTTGCCATTCAAATTTTTAAAAGTAGTTTAGTATTTGTTTACTGCTTCAAAAGGTATCTTGATTTTGCCTTTAATTTTTTCTTTGGCCAGCTATGAAGCCTGTGGCCCCCTCACATTGCTTAATTATTCTTATGCATTGCTTGTTTAATTTTTTTAAAAAAACATCACATTGCTTATTTAATTTTTAGAAAAAGGTGATGTTAAAAGAATAACATACTCTTAAAAAAAATAGTGTTATGATAAAAGTCCTGTTTAAAGGAAAGTTAATAATAAGGATACAGACAAACAGAAAAAAAAGCTCTTATTTGTTAAAATATAACTAATGTTGAAAATCAGATTTGCTTGCTACTGGTTACATGTCTTACCATACACAAAAAAGTGGCAATATAAGACAATTGTCTTATCAAAGCAGCTCTGTAAAAATGCACCGCTATATTTAAAACAGAAAAATTTTTGAAAAGTAACGTAATTGACTTGCCTGAATATAGTTTAAAAAAAGAAATCAGTAATACAAAACTTGTGGTTCAGTGTAAAGTATTATAGTTACAATTCTTGAGATTTCACTTTTCAATTTGTCTTCCAGAACATAAATTTGCAAGTCTGTGAGTTTAAGAACTTGAAAAATCTATGTAAAAAGTATTTCTGATAACAGGGTTGTCATGATATTTACCTTTTAAGATTTTTACAGGCATTGACCATGGTTTTTACTGTCTTTGGATAAACCTGTTTTTCCCATGGTTTTTACCATCTATTTAAAAAAAAAAAAAAATTTCCATCCTGAGAATTTTTTTATTTCTGCTATTTCTATGAACATCTTAAAAGCGTGCATGATCATTTTAAAAACTAATGTTCTAAAAAATTTTGCAAGGTTCTAAATATTCTTCATCTCTAATAAAAAGTATTTTGATTTATCTTTTTTTTTTCTTATATTTTTTTCTCTGTTTTGTCACTACTGTAGTACTCTGTTTTGTGACATTATTTAATTCTCTTTATAATCCAAAATTCTGCTTAATTAAGATTTTTGGTTATTTTCTGTTTATAAATGCAGCTCTAATAACATTACGGTATACAATTACCTAATACAATAATGTTATTTATTGATATGATTTTAATATGTAATGAATTGTTATTAGCTTAAAATTAAAAATTTCATGTATCAAGAGTTTTTAATTACTGAGAAGTGTTGCTCAACCTGGTTTTATGAAAAAATTTTTTGACAATTGCAATTTAGGAGATACATTACGTCATACTTACTTGTCCAATGGCTTGTAACTTGCTGTTATTTACGTATATATATTAACATATATTATCTAGTAATTGCTAACATTTGCTATGGTTTTTACCAGTAAAAACCTAGTGTTTGCCATGTCCTCGTAAAAACTAGTTTTTCCCTGGTAGAAACCCAACTCGGTCTTTTATAATGTATATAAGAAAGAGAAAAAATTAAATTTTTAATTTTTCTTTTATATAAACTCATGTTTGTGAAAATTGCAACACCATGAAGGAATTACGCGAGTGAGCTGAAATTTTCAGGAAATGCAAATTAGAGCATGATATGCAAATGATTAGAATTTCAGACCCGTAGCGCATGCGTATGCAGAGCAGCGCCCTCTGAACGACGGATGGATCCGAATAAATAGACGGCTGTAGTCAAGCGAGTGTGGTTATTGGTGGTTATCTGCTAGTGGTAAATGTCAGCTTAGTCATTACTTATGCCTATTCGACGAAAGAGAGCGAGATTTCATCAACTTACAGAGTTTGAAAGGGGGAGAATCATCGGCCTTCGTGAAGCTGGATTGTCTTATCGTGCAGTAGCAGCTCGTGTGCAGCGTAACAGCAGCACAGTGATGCGTGTTTGAAAGCAGTGGACGGACGAGTGCTATATAACTCGGAAATCCGGGAGTGGACCCCGAAATGTCACGTCAGCTCGCGATGATAGACACCTGGTTCGCATGGCTCTGACAGATCGTACGGCTCCATCTAGACAACTGGCAGCACAGTGGTCAATAGCTACAGGTGTTTCATTGAGTGCTTCATCAATTCGTAGTCGTCAACTGCAGCGTGAACTGCGCGCAAGGACTCCTTTATACAGGATCACCATCACGCTAAACCATACCGGACTGGGGCTACACTGGGCCAATTAGCATAGAGACTGGTGTGCTGATTGGCAGCGTATCGTGTTTTCTGACGAATTCCGCTTTAATTTGTGGTACCATGATAGCCGGATTCGTGTCAGACGCTATGCCGGTGAACGACACCTTCCGGAGTGCATTATCAAACGCCACAGTGAACGAACACCCGGAGTTATGGTCTGGGGTGCCATAGCATATCATGGACGATNCATGATTATCGTATAGAATGAGCAGCATTAGCTTTATCATACACTCTGTAATTGTTAAACAGGTATGTGATTGTGGTACAGTCTTTAGCTATTGACACAAAACATTTAAGGGTATTTTATAGTATATTTAATCCTCAGTGCACTATGATGAAATTTTGACATACCGATTGAAATCATCAAATCAAAATCTACAGATATTTTTATTTTGTATGTGTGTGTGTTTAAATGCATTAAATGGGTTTTTCAAAGCTCTTGTCTTTGCCTTGCTTTAATATTTTAAGATATTTTTAAAACTTGCTCTTGTTTTTTTTNATTATACAGTTATTTTGTATTTGACTGTATTCTTTATAAATCTGGATAATCTGAACAATCATTGCATAAAACTATAATGAGGTTTATTTCCCTGAATTTCAGCTAAGAAACAATTACTTCTGGTATTAATCAAATAAAGCAAAAAAGGAGTAACAAATTAAGAAGTAACTTTACGCTTGTTTTAGAAGTAGCTTGTTGTACCTTGAAATATTAAGCAGCAGTTCCTGCATGCTTGTTAAATACTCATTACACAAAACAAAAGTTTGCTATTTATTGTGAAACAATGATTAGTTGTAAAATTAGTTAATTTTTTTGTGGGTGTGAAAAATAAAGTAAGACGAAAAGTATATTTTCTGTTGGTATATTTAATCTACTACCTTTCGATAATTTTCGTTAAAAGATGTAACATTATTTTTTAAAAGTGCCCTTTTATCATTAGCAATAAATTTAATTTAAAAAAAAAACTCATTTTTGTTGTATATTTCTCAGACTGGTTAACATTAGTTCACATTATTTAGATGAATTATTAATAGTAAGTTTGAAATGGTTTAATTGTATTTCATAACAGATATTTATAAAAACATATTTACCTCATCCTTTTTATTTCTGGTCATTTAAAGGATAAAATAATTTATTTAATTAGCTTATGAACTCTTACTGTAAGTTTTCAATTGTCAATTTTGTCGGTCTGTATTTTTAAAGGAATATTTGTTCAAAAAAGTTTTTGAAATGAGGTGTGTTTGGTTTAGAAATATTTACATGCATAAAATAGAATAATTAATATTACATGCAGAAAATAAAATTATTTATTCTTTAATATTACTTAGTGTGAAATATTTATTATCACTGAAATAAGACTTAATTTAGTGGAATAAACATAAAGTTATCTTCAGGATATATTTAATATTTGAAATGTTGATGAAATTACAAAATCAAATTTCTTGATGGAATTAATAGAAGTTATTTTCTTATTTTTTGCTATATTTGATTTTTTCAATATTTTTTTTTTACTTAAAATTATTTTAGGTTTCAGCTGAGGTTTGACTCTTTAGAGGTGTATGAAAATGAAGAAAAGACAAGGTACTTTTTTTTCTTTCTTTTTTGCTACTCTTGATGTTTAACCGCTTTATGATATGTTTTAGAAACATATAAAGAACCCATCTAGTAAAATAAGCATAGACCTATGTAAACTTGTATGTTAAGTGTGAAAACACTCAAATTTAAATGTTCTTGGTTTGTAATTTATCCTTAATGTTAAGGTATCTATAAATTGAATTATGTATATGGTATTATAGCAAAATATTTTGCTTGGAATATAAGTTTAAAAAAGAGGGATTTTTTTTATTTTATTTCTTTTGTTGAAAAAATCGTTCATCACTATTCGTAGTAAAGCAACTTTAAAATAATATACTAACACGATTTAAAAAATCCATCGTGATTCTTGTAAGAACTAAGATAAGTTCCCATAAAGGTGTGATATTCATCACTGGTGAGTAATTTAATTAAAATTCTTATTTTTTTAAAAATATTATGTTTAAATGTGTGGTATATAAATTGATATATTGATTTTTTGCACATTAAACTTTCAGAGTTTTTCATTTTGCTTTTATGCTTTTTTATATTATACTTCTGGAAAAAGAACAGTTAGAAATGTTTTATTTAGTATGTATAAAAATATCAAATTAGACTGACGTTTCGTTGAAAAGTACTGCCACTGAGAAAAGAGAAGAAAAAAAATTAGGCCATCGGGGAAATTTCTAAATACTGATATTCACACTGAAATATAAATTTTTGTTAACTGTTTTTGTTTTTTTACTTTTAGGACCTTTTTAGGATTAAAAATTCATTATGGACATGATGCTTTGACAAAATTGGTGGAAAGAGTTGATTCATGTCTTGCCGAGTTTCAGTTGCCCTGTTTTTATGAGGTGAACTCATTTCGGTTAATTATTAATTTTTTTTTTTTATGATGAAGTTATTAGTATGAATAAGTATTAGAGAAAACTTATTAGTAAATGAAAATTTAAAAAAGAAAAATGTTCTTATAGATATTATAAATTTGAAAATAAAAAAAAGCTGAATTAAAAAATAAAAATTTTAAGCTCTTAAGATTGTTAGAAACCTTTTAATTTTTCGCAGTAATTCATTCTCATGAAACTCAAATAAAATGGATAGTTTATATAAAGTTTGATGGCTTTGCACATAAACCTTATTCTTTGTGCTTACTTCATTGCTTAACAATTTTCCACAGTGCAAAGTCTCTCAAAACAAGAATTGGAAAATATTGCTGGAAAATCTAAAATTATCATTGAGAAAAACTGCCAGGTTATAACTGCTGTCAGGAACACCCTTTTTGATCTAGTTTTTGACGATTTTCAAAAATCCGTAATTTTAGTGTGCTGAATAATTATTACCTATTTTGAATATGAAGTTATTACAAATAAAGTACAGCTAAAATTACAACCTATCATTCTATTATGTTCTTTATTTATTTTGACATTTACCCTCCTCCTCCCCCTTTTTAAAGGAAAACTTTTGTCAAAATTTAAAAGTTTTTAAGAAAATCATAATTTATTATGAGTATTATTTGTTTTGCATAATCAAATTTATTCTCATTGCACTAAATATTGATATACTGAAATAAACACTTGAATTGATTGTTTGAAAAATATTATTTTATCAAACATTCATATTTTCTTTTTGTACATTATAATTAATTTATCTATTAAGGAATATATTTTAATTATGATTTTTGTTTGCTAATGTATGTAACATATGAACATTAACTACAAATATTGAGTATCTAAAAGAAAGTTCAGATAAATGATCAGTTGCCCATTTCAGTTTTATTTAAGCAAAAAAAATCTCTAGATTGTGGCATAAATGAAATAAAATCGCTAGTTAGATTTATCACAGTTAACAAATTATTTATATAATAAAATGCTTGGTTATAATATGTCAAATAAGAAGGATCTTAAAATGTAAATAGTACCATGTAAAGCAGTCTTGTTTTTGACAAAAAAAAAGTCTGGATTAGCATATTCTCCAGTTTATCTGCCTTTTATTTTTTTTGCATTTATCATGCCTTACAAATTCTGTTAGTATGGGTGATAGGCTGCCAATACATAAATGATGAGTGATAGGCTGCCTTTAATACTTTCGCTACCGGAACACCCTTAACGTCTCTAGAACTAGACTGCCGAAAACACCAGTGAAACTAGTTGGATTCTTTCCCCTTTTAGAAAAATGATGCACAATGAGGGTGATAATTAAGGATCAGAATCTTATTCTGTCAGCAGAAAATCTTCAAAATGGTGGCACTATTATTTTTTTTCCCTTTGCAATCAACACTGCCATCAATAATGGATTTACTTTGAAAAATACATTAGAATGATTTAAGAGTAAAAATTCTCTATCATTTTTAAAATGAACTCATTCACAACTTAGAAATAAGTCATAGGATACAATGCAAACGTCCCTTTTTAGATTACTCACCCACTTCAGCTAATCTTGTGCAAATGAAGAAAGATTGACGGTAGTAAGAGAATCTACATGAAATGTAAGCATATGAATGAAAGAACTCTTTCAGAAAAAAGCAATTGGGAATGTGAGACTTATAAAATGTGACTCTGTAAATCATGTTTTGTTTGATTAATATATTTCTTAGTTTGTTAAAAATATATATATATCTAAAAGATAAAGAATTTAAGATAGACACATGGTGTGTAGCATTTGTAAAAAGTGCTTAAAGGTGCTTGTTTTCGATTTTTGTTATTTAAAAGCCCTTAAAGGTGCTTTTTTCATTGGGTGTTTTTAAAAAGTGCTTAATTTTCCTTTTCCAAAATTAGAATTTTTTTTTTCCTTTACCGTGTCGATTTAGCTATATGCTTTGTCTTTAAGTCAAATATTTTGTTAATCATGAATATTGTTCATAACAGTTAATTTCATATTTTGACTTTATAAGGTATAAATGATAAGTTATTGTTCATAAATATAGATGTATCTGAACTGCCCAGACATTATTTGAAAATATCAGAAATTTACCTCAATATTGCTAGATTAATTTATTTTATATTGTGAATTAATAATATTCTGCATGACTTATGATGTGTGTAAAATGGCACTATTAAACAATTCAACAATCAATGCAGTTTTGTTTTCATTGACACTGTTAAAGAGCATGTTTATTTGTCTCTTAATTATTTTTACATCTATTTTGAATATCACATTGTATTTAAGTTAAAAGTTTGTTTTTTTCCCCCTTCTAATAATATGTTTATATTAGTAAATAAATTGTAGCAAAATAGAAAAGAGGTAATATGCTCTTTTTTTTTCTTTTCAAATATTTCAAAATAAGTTAAACGATTTAGATTATTTAAAAGAGTCTTATAACAAATAAATTTATTATTATTCATTTTAATTTTAGAAAAATTTTCAGCACACCAAACCGAAAGTCACATAAAAATGTAGTTTATAAGTAAATAATTTGTTTAAAAACATTTGTACTTTTTGATTTCTTAAAATTTGTATAGAATATTATACTTAAAATATTACTGTTAAAATAGTTCTTTTAGAATTGTTTAAAATTTTTTGTACAAGTTTACAAAATCTTTTAAGATGCCGCGCTAGAGGGAATATTATTTACAACTGAAAATTTCATTGAAATGAATTAAGTGCAGGTTAATGTGAAAAGTGTTTTTTTATGCATTGAGGTCAAGTGAACAGTTTCTGGGGGTAATATTTTTAGCTTTTTCACAGCTTTATTAAAGAATAAGAAAAGTTTCTCTTATTTTCAAATTATAGAATGATATAAAATGAGACAAATTTAAGTGGAATGAATATTTTTAATGCTATCACCAAATTAATATCTCCTTAATGACTGATGTTAATTTTAAATTTTGGTTTGTACGAAATTTTATTTTGCAATCATTTAAGTTATTGAATTATATTAGTTTTTATTTTACAACAAATAAAACAATTTTATTATCATTTTTCATTTGAATGCTTCATTTAGAAATTGTATAACTGGCTTGCGTGGTTAATTTTCCATATAAATAACAAAATTTTTAAAATAAAAGAAAGCATTTATTAACATTTTATAAATCTTATGTTTGGGATATTCTTGCTTCCAACAATGTTTTCTTTTTGAACACCTCTTTTGGGGATATTTCCCCAGGTGAATAAGATGATCACTTATTCTTAAGCAAAACTGGAGGTGGGAACTTTTTGCTATCTGATTTCCAACTTCGGGCGTTTACGGTATTCTAGGCAAGTTGCGGTTTTACGCGCTCAGTATTTAAAGCGTTAAGCTATTTTATCCCATTTAAACGTTCACTTTAAATTGTTCATTCTAATGTTGGCTGTTCCCTTTCGTGAGAATCATTTGGCCAATAGGTGTAAAGTATTATTTAGCTTTCAAGACAGAATGTTTCCATTGACAATAAAAAATTTGATTTAGCAAAAGTTTCAAGGCAATCATGTTAACAATTTTTCTTTGCTATTATCACTTTAAATTTGAAATATTTTTATTCCCTTTAAATAAAGGAAGACAAAGCTACAAAACAGTTTCATCCTCGTTTCGATATTCTTTTTATTAAATTTTTAAGTCTAGTTTAGCATGTTTTAGTTATGAGTGAATATTTGATATTTTTGTCCAATAAAATTTTTTTAATGAACCCTTTAAATGTTTGTTATTGTTTAGAAGTGGGGTCGTTATATCTCACATCAACTGTATTAAACCTTTTGTTCTCTGCGGATTAAAGTAGCAGTTCCATGCTCTAAATCCTTATGTACCTGATAACGAAATTACCGAATGTATCGTCATAAAACCAATTTTGCATGTGACCGCAATGCTGTCAGAAAGAAATTATTATTGTATAAATTCAGCCTGATCTGACATGCGCAAAATCTGCTTATATATGATCTTAAACATAAAATTTCATGTTAAATAAGAATTTTATTTAATGGTACTAAGCAAAATGAAGTAAATCTTTTACAGATGCATGTTAATTAAGTAAAATCTTTGTTCTTAGACAAGTTCTATCAAATTCTACTTTTTTAATGTTTATCGGAAAAAAAGATTAGGGATGTTTTAAAAATGAGTTTCAGCAACTTTCTTTACCCTTTAAAGATGCTGCTGGAAAATTAAATGTGTTATCTTATTGCCCCGTGGCAGAATCACAGCGACATTGTCGCAGACCTTTGCAGATTTCTTGCAGAAAGAGTTCTCTTTTGAAAAGTAAAAAAAATTATTTTTCTCTTCTACAGAATATTATACATAATATTTGAATCATACATCTAGATAATAACTTTTGGACTTGCTCAATTTACGTCGATAGTAACGTAAGTGCGTGTAATGTTTCGATTGTGTTTTTGGCAGTTATTAATATTGATTTTCAAATGGATGTTAAATATCCCGATATATTTCAAACAATATGGTAAATTAGAATTGTGCATTTGAGTATTTACATTTTAAGGCAATAATTCTATTGAACTTTTGGCAGTTATTGCTATTGATTTCTCCATAATTTTTAAATCCGAAATTTTTTACGTTATTATTGATTACAACCTAGTCCTGAAACGAAACACGCATTTGAGGAGCCGACTCGCGTGATCTTGTCGTAGATCTTTTTTTCGTAATTACTACTACTTTGTTCATGATTAGGTATTTTTTAATTGTATTGATTATTTACAAAATGCGACAAAGGAAATAATTTGTGCTCCCCCCTCTCACGGAAAGAAATGCGAGGCGAGACTGTCACCCATAATAATAATAAAGAATACATGTTAAATAACGAAAAAAAGGTTTTATTTTTAAACACAGCGCTTTTGTTATTTTGAATTAGTAATATACAGTACAGAACCCGTTATCCGGAACCCAGAAAACCAAAAAACCGGAACGATATTCGATAAATTTTCTCGCCATTTTTAAAAAAAAAAAAAAAATTTCCTCATAAGATTTTATGATTTTTCTTTCTTTTTTTAAAGATGTTTACCTTACCAACATTTTGGAAATAATCATTAGTGTATTACTACATCGTTTTTTCTTACTTTTAAGATTATTTCCAATTTTTTTTTTAGTTGTGTTTAACAATAAAAAAAAAACGGCTTTTTGTAGCGATTCAGAAAACCGGAAAAATCAGTTATCCGAAACAGCGTTGGTCCCAACCGTTCCGGATAATCGGTTCCCTACTGTATATATATGTTTGTTATTATTCAAACTATCTTGCAGAAGGATATTAGTGCTAGAGAGTTTTGTCACAGATAGCGCATAAAAAGTCTGCCACTGCGTCTCATTGTTTCTAAATCTCTGTATTTTAATTTTACAGGAACCATCTTTTCATCTCAGCTTTGCATCCTGTGTGGGTAGTAAGTCACAAATTATAGAATCCTTTCTGGCAAATCTGAATGTGAGTAAATATATTTTTTGTTTTATTTGTGTTAAATATGTTATTTATGTTCTATGTTTAAAATAAAGGTTATGAAATAAGAAATATACTTTTATTCTATTAAAACAACTTGAATGTTTTATTAGAGAATTTATCATTTTCAAATTTAATTTTTTTTCCTGTTATAAAAGTATGTGTTGTGTTTAACAAATATTTGCATTAGCATTATTTCAAAGTTTGTGGTGGAGATTAACCCTTTGACAGTTAAGGAAATGAGCAGTTTTCGTTCACTTAATTCGCGCAGTATTACGTGTAAACAGTAGTCGAAAGTGGCAGCTGTTTTCCCCCACTGTTCTTCCGAAAATGTCACCCTTCTCTGGCAATGCCGTAGATGGCTCGCCTCACGCATTTTAAAAATTTCCTAAAGTATTTGTAGTACATAAATAACAGTTTTTATGTACTTTAAAATGATTATTAAATAGTAAATATTAAATTGAAAGGACTAAATAAATATAACTAATGTAAAACTTTTTGAAGCATTTAAATATAGTAATTAAATAAAAATCTTTAACAATCATAATCATCATCATATTTATCTAACTTTCGCTTTGAGCCATTTTACTTTACAAACACCTAAAATATATCGAATGGCAACTCTTTCTAGAACCTGGAAAACAAGAAATTTTTGGTGAAATTGGCATTCAAAACTAGAAGTTCTTTAAGTATTATTAATAGCAGTATTATGATGCAAGACATCACCACACGTGTCATTTTATTGTTTCAGTTAACTAATTTATAGAATTAAAACAAATGAAATTTTAAGTCATAATGGTTGTATAATTTTTGTAGCAGTGTGGCTACTTTTCATATTTATATTAATTTTTTTTTTCTTTTTCAGATAGTGTTTCAGGTATTTGTGAAAAATAATCCTTGCTTTAGAACATTGAATGTTACTAAAATTCACTGTAAGAGTGGGAATAAACTTTTCACTACAAGTTTAAAAACTTGACATTTTGAAATTAAGATGTATCAATAATTTATTTATAAATAAAGTTATTTTTGTGTTTTAAAATTTGTCTGTCTTATATTTATTCATATTTTTATGGTAGTTATATATCATATCTTTAATGATGCAAAGGTGTGACAACATAAAACAAACTCTTGAAATCTGTATATATATATACAATATATAACATTTGCAAACATCTCACTTGTTTAATTAGTTGCACTTCTAACATAACTGTTTCATAGCTGATTAAAAGGATATATTTCATTGGGCTTCAGTAAAATGCAAGTAATCAGTAGTATACACCTGTCTATTTTATATTCAAAATCAGTATTTGTTACAATACTGTCCTTGTCTAAGAAGATAGTGGTGTCTTGGCTTCACTTTCGTTCCAAGATTTCAGAAATTAGTTTATTTCTCTGGGGTTTACCGTAAAGACATGAATTCCTCAAACTTGGAGCACCTTATTGATGGTCGGTTGGTGTCATGTCATGGACAGAAAATAATTTTAAATGTGATCAAAGATCCTATATACAACATCTGTAATTTGAAAGCAATTTTCTTCGCACCTTATTGATCTTTTCAGTTCGTAAAATTTGGTGTCAAACATTGATTCCTTATCTTCAACGTGTAATTCTGATTGGCTTTCATTCATCAAAAAAATTTGGTTCAGGCATTAAAAGTTCTTTCATTAAAATTCCAAAAAATTTTTCCCCCACAGTTTAGATTATTCTGGAATGTGTGGACATGTCTGGAAAACAACCTATGAAGTTATTGATGACAGTAAATAATCTCAGTGACATCTATTCATGTTATTTCTTTAAAGGATGACACATTTCGATAGAATTTTTAATACAATATCTTCATTTAGTTATATGTTTCTAACAAATTTTTGTACTTGTAAAAACAACTTTTTAAATGTGAAAGTATCAAAAAAGAATGTGATAATGCAGTGACTAGTTTTTTTTCCCGAAATTACTTCAATTTTTTTATGTGGTAATTATCTAAATTAAGGAAATTTGAATCAATAAGTTGAAACGTCCTCAAGGGGTTTACCTTCGGGTAAACACGGGTGTCACAATCCCGAGGTGCCCTAGTGACTTCTGCGTTTCAATATTTGCTGAATAAAATTTTTTTTAACCAAGACACGGGCAAGTGTCTTCTGAAAGAGTTTACCTTCTGCAAAACACAAGTGTTTTAGAAACTTTACTTTTTAACTAACATTTTGTAAAAAAATTGATTTCTCAAAAGTGCCTTTAATCTGAAATGAATATGGAATTCTTTCATGTGAAAAGCCTTAATGCAAAACAATACCTCCATAATAACTTGGGGTATGTATACAACTGGCTGCTAATGAATTTTTACCTTGCAAAATCTTTGAATTAAAAGCATCAATAACACTGTCATATAACCAACCCCTTTGAAAAATTTATTAAGATTCTACTAAGTATCGACCTCTGCTTTAGACACAAATGAATCTAGACTTAATTTCGTAAAAACGCAGCGGTATTTCACATACACTTAACATTACTTCATTTTGGGTGAGAATAAACCTGTCAGTTTCCTGCAGACTGTCTTTATTATCAACGAAGAAAATTTTCTTCTAAACAACCGAGCTTGAGCGAATATCTGAAAGTTATTAAAATAGTCAATGAGTTTTCGTTTAGGCTTCCTAGATTCACTAACTCTCTTAAAAACTAATTATTTTGTCAAATACAATTTTAATAAAATATTTAATGTAAGAGAAAACTGCACACATCCCATGAAACAATTTTCTTAAGCTGTTATTAATGTACGGCTAAATGGTGTTTTGAACATCTTTATCTTGGACTGTTTTCCTTCATCTTAGTTACCATACCTGTATAAGGCTTATCTGTTTGCTACATCCCTTACTCTTGCATTATTATCCTTTTAATCGTGCTCGTGTAGAAATTCTCTTCATTTATGCGGTAATCTATAGAATGTACTTCATGAATATGTTTACAAATAGGATAATTGGCCGTCCACCCCCATTTATGCATACAAAGTTTCAAACAGGGTACTCGGTAAAATATCTTCTGACATATTATCCTTGTATTTGTGCCACAGGTTACATCGGTTTGATGGAAAACATGTCGAAATTATGATAGCGAATAATGTGCGTATTTGACTTGGAGATGCAGAGATAATGGCTTCAGCGATTGTCGTATCCCAATGACTATCGTTTTCTAATAACTTCAATTCTTCACATGCAGCACGATATGTTGGGAATATTACACCATTAACAGTTCGTAGTGACTCAAATGACGTTGGCCCACGCACATTTACCAGCAACAACCGCAAATAGAAACATTCATTATTCTTTGGATGAACTGTATACATACGACCAAGAGCATCAGTAGAACGCACATCTGGATACCCAGGAACCGCATCGCCTTGCTTCCGTCTTTGAAANCGGTTCAGCCGTTCTTGAGTTATAAGTGAAGTAACTAACACGACTTTCTTTTATATATATAGATATAAATGGTGGCAGCGGTGGGATTAACAACAGCCACAGCAATAACTGCAGGGACATCGGAGTCATCCCCAGATAAGTCGATGACGTCCGGGTCGGGATTCACATCATCATCTTCATCATCATCAGCGACTACAGCAGCAGCCACCTGTTGTTGCTCAAGTATCTCATGTAACTCTAGACGTCTCTCTTCCTCTCGAGACAGGAGATGCTCCATCTCTTCATTTTTTTGCTGGAGATCGTAGTTCTCGAGATGTGCAGCATTCAGCCTTTCAACAAGATGTTGTCGTATCATGCCAACATTGGGATTTTCGTGAGCACGTCACCTTGCTCCAATCAATGACAGCCTTGCCATCCTCCGGTCCGTTTCTCTCTGGATCCGGGCATTTCTTCTTCTCAAGGAAGAACTTTCCCTTACATCAAGACTCCTTTGTGGATCCATATCAAAATTCCGCCTACCAGGCCGGCGACGCAATCTTTGCTCCTTGTAGCATATCGACGGGTCGACAGCACGCAATCTTTTAGCTATTGGAGCATCATCATTTTTTTGCTGATCTGTCAGCTTGGCAGCAAATGATGCGTTATTGAGCATCTCAACATGATAGATTTGTGATTTTTCAGTTCTTCCTGGCATTTTTACAATATAATTAGTGTCCGAAAGTTGGCTTTCTATAATTCCAGGACCTATCCAATTTACGGATAACTTATTTGGTTTAGCTGCCGCAATTACAAGAACTTCATTTCCGGGTTTAAATGTCCTCTTCACCGAACCTCGGTCGTACCAGCGTTTCCTTTTTTCTTGCATATCCGACATGCGTTCAGCGGCGAGATCATGACATCTTTTATAACGAGTTCAATATTTGCCAGAGGCAGGCATCGAAACGAGTTTTCAAGCGGTTGCTTCTCCCATATAACTTCACCATTTAACTGATCGGGTTTTATAAATTTATTCGAAGTTAAATCGATATTTGATCCCGAATCGCGTAGAACGGTCATTTCTGTACCGTTCACAATTGCTTCACTTAAATAAGGGGCAAAAGATGGTCCGAACTCATTTGTTTCGAGTTTATTGATTCTTTCGAATTTGTTTTTCTTCAATTCCGGGCACTGAGGCCTAAGGTGATCCGTAGATTTGCACTCGTAACATGCGGGTTTGCGCCGTTCTTCAAAGAATTTAGTTCTATTTTCTCTTGAATTTGGATAGCTTCTATCCCTCCAATTTAATTCTTTATCTCTTTGATCTTTAGATTCAGGCCGATTTTTTTCTACTTCTCTAAGTTTTTCATTCCATTTTTTTATGGGACTTTTATGAGTTATATTTTTGCGTAATGGTTTTCTAACGGCTTCATATTCATCAAGTTTATTAGCTGGAGATTCTGGGTCAATAAACTTTACCCAGGAATCTATTAGACCCTCTTTAATTTCTCCGGAGACTCGCCTTTTGATTTGATCTGTTATCATAAGTTTTTTCAGGGCTTCAAAATCCGTAATTTGAACACCCTCCAACCAACCTTCGAGGTAACTCCGTAATTCGAATATTAAATCCTTCTACAACGCTCCGGCTCGACGGACCAATTTATATATATATATAAGAGTATATAAGCTGTAACGATTTCGTTACTTGTTCAGTGTGAACTAAAACTCTTATAAAAAACAAACAAAACTTTTGATAAAGTTTTCTGAGTAAATATTGTATGTACAAGGTTGTATTACAATTATATACACCGTTATTTACAATTATCATCACTTCTACCGAACACAAAATTATGTAATAAAAAGTTCTCAAATCGAGACGGCACAGGGTCCGCTCAGGATGCTTCGTCTCACCAGACTGCCTGTCGCCTCTGTTACAGAGTCCAGTCCTTCTCCTCTTTTTGCAGGTGCATCGAGTTCTTAGAATTTCGTGGGGAGACACCGGATGCCAGAGGGGAATGTACTCGGGGTCAGCTGTCCAAGATGTTACAATGTATATATCTCTTTCCTCAGAGCTATATCAGACACAGAAGAACTTCATGTGATTCAGCTACTGAAACAATTTTAAATTTACAATATTAAAAAAAATTAGATAATGCTGCATATCTTAATTTATTACACTCTACTCGTTAGTATCAGTAAATTTTATTCATATATTCTTCATTGTTGAATGCCGTAGTGAACCTCCCCCTAGGCCCTGCCAGTGCCCTATTTTTGGTCCGTAAACAGGGGCTAGGAATTAGTTCCCCTTACAAAAGCATCAAAAAAATTCAAGTAAATAAACCTGTGAATAATGATAAGCTTGTGCAGATATCTCTTACTCGGCTCTTATACTTTTCTTTTGTAAGAGAGATACAATTTTTTTGTAGCTGATAGTGGCCATTAGTCGTGATTGTTTTGATGGAATATAAGTTTAAAAATACTCCACAATTGCATCCCACTGCTACAGAACTCGTATATGCAGCAAGTTCGAGAATGAGCCACCTTGAAGTCATATGCTTAAGAAAATGCAAGTTTGGCACTTTCTTCTTAATCTGGATGTTAGAAAAGTCTTCCCAGCGGGCCGGCCAGTCTTGGAAGCTTACATCAATCAGCCCTTTATTTCGAATCAATTTTATTTCCTCATTCATCAGTCTAAACACCTTCTTATTGACATTTGGCCCATCACTTCCTAACATTAATATTTTACAAAGAGGCAGATTTGCGTTGTCTAAACATTCCACAATGTTCTTTTTTACTAAAAGAAACAAAGTATTTATTTTCCCCATAGACAGTAATCTAAGCACTGTTCATAGACTTATTGAATTACTCATCTGGAAGGTAAAATCCTGCCAAATTAATAATTGTGTTTTTTTTTTAATTATAAATTTTTTATATGTTTCAGTTGTTTCACAATTCTTTTTAAGAAGACTACATACATTCTAGAATCGAAGTGTTATGAAGATTATTTGATTATATCTCATGTTGTTAAATTTACCTAATAAATATATCAGAAATATTCTTCTCGGACAGATTAAATCTGGAGATACACTGAATTAAAATTTAAAAGTGCATACTTTAAAAACAATACTTAGAATATTAATACTTAATTTTTTTCCATTAATTTCTGAAAAAAATAATTGTTTTCTTTAGAAAAACGTCGTTATAAACTTTTTGTTAGGCTAACAATTGTTATTCGCCGCAAAGTCCGCATAAAATACGGGGTATTTGCGCAGGATCGCTTCTTGTGAGAGACCGGTTAGAGAAGAACCTTCTCTAACCGGTCTATCCCTATAGTCTAATCCATCATCATTCCCATAAGATGGGGAATGATGATGATACCGAATTCGGAACAAAAATGAAAGGCAATCTTTTATAAAAAGGTTTTTTTTTATTATTAATCCAGAGGGTGCTGTCATCGATTCAGAAGGCGCTGTTGAACAGCACATGTAAAAGTAAACAGTGTAGCCTATGACTCAACATAAGAAGCGTAAATACGTTGCATCAAATGATTCATATTGGCTGTTCTGATAGAAAAACAAAAATGCTTTTGTCTGGTAGAAAATAATTTGTTCCTTTGACTGTTGTATACATTGCTTCTTGACAATGACTCGACATCTTAAAACATTTTCACTTTTTAAACTGAAAAAAAAAAGCAATGTTCTTTCATAAATAAATATTTGATACAACAAATGAATCATTTAAATGTTGAAAATAAGATGAGATCCATAAATGAGTTGTTTGAATTTATTTTAGAACACGATACTACAGTCGTTTACGGCAATTGAGATCGGAAATCCCATTTCATTTTTGAGTTTTTAACCTATCTACTTTTACAATTCGCATCAAATCCAGCCTTCTCAATGCACGCTATGATTTGTAAACACCGGGCGATTTGCTTATCTACCTCGAATCCGAGCCTAAAACAATCCTCGTACTCCCGCCCGGTGTTAATCGTATGGTCGTTTTTACCAATAATTTATTAGGTACTTACTCCCCTCACACAACCTCCTGTCTATGTCTCGTACTACTGTATTCACCCACTACTATACACGATATTATTAAAAATAAGAATATTTTGGCTTTACAAGGCAGCTCAGTGCAATCGATTCGAGGTTTAAAAAGTCATTGAAAAAAAAAACTAAAAATCAATCATATCTTTTGTTTTTGAAAGTCCATAAAAGTTGTGACAATATTTTAAAAAAAACTAAAAAATCTATCATATCTTTTGTTTCAAGGTTCATAAAAGTTGTGACAGTTTATGAAAAATTCTATAATGCCATGAAAGTTCTCAACTAGTAATAGAACAAATTTACTATGATAAGGCCAGACGAATCATTTAAATTACAATTTTTTATTTTTGTAACAACAATTTTTTACAATATAAAATATTTTCTAAAAATGTTTTCTTGATGAAAATCTAATGAAAGTGAAGTGTATAATATGGGTTTATATTTCATAAGTTGTGGAAAAGTGACTATGAATTTATCAAGTATAGTTTTGGGATCTGACATTTCTGTTCCTTTAAACCACTGTTCAATCATAGGAAAAGAATTGACTTAAATTTGCAATAAAATACGTGAGTCCTTTGACTGTTTTATACATTCTCACATACTTTTCACAAGTCTCAAAACCTAAGAAAATTTCTTCGTCGACAAGAATATCCATAATAATTGATGTTGCAAATTTTCAGTGATTTTCTACAAATATAAATTCTTTTTCAAACTCTGGTGATTACAGTTTTTTAGTAATAACATAACAAAACGTTATAACACAGACATCTGGATTGGGATATTTTAGACCACCTCCATCAAATTTAGTAATCCACTCATTGGAAACATTATTATTAAGTAATTCATCTGACACTAATTCGTAGAGTTTCTTAGTGCGGTATGAGTTTCATTAGTTAGACTACCTGTAGTTGATTTCATATTTTTCCAACTATCAAGCCACAACACAAACTTGTTTAAAAATTTATATTTGATCTCATCTCTATTACATGTTAAGAGTTTCTGAAAGTCATCCAATTTGTGAATACCTTTATAGGGAGATTTTACGTTTATGATCGACCATCATTTATATATAATTTTGATAATTCTGGTGTGCTATTATAATTTTGAATTTTATTCTTTTCCCCTACTAACAATCCTTAATTGCCTGAGGGCTGAAAATTTGCAAAACAAGTTTCTCACTTTGTCGTTCAAGGTTTGAAGGATTTGCCTTAACTGTTGAACCATATGCATATTTAACTAATTCATTATTTTCCAAATTTTGTAAGACTTTCAGAGAATTAAAACAGGCAGTCCCAAAAGGTTCTGATGTATCAAATTTTGGATAATACATACAACAACCACAATTTTTTAGATTTAACGAATTGTTACGTACACATTTAAGTAAATGGACAATGTATACAACAAAAAAAAAGAGGTCTTTCTGGATCACAGGGATGTTTATACAGATATTTGAGTTCCGATGGATTTGAAAAAAAAAAAAACATAGCTTTCCTATTAATTGAGTTATTATCAGTAACTACAACAATTACTTTGAAAAGCATCCTTTCCAAACCCAAACCAATAATTATCTTTACAAGATACTCGTGTAAAACTTCCAGCAGTTAAAGTTTTGACAGGAAATATATGGACTACATCAAGACNAAATTTTGTAAGACTTTCAGAGAATTAAAACAGGCAGTCCCAAAAGGTTCTGATGTATCAAATTTTGGATAATACATACAACAACCACAATTTTTTAGATTTAACGAATTGTTACGTACACATTTAAGTAAATGGACAATGTATACAACAAAAAAAAAGAGGTCTTTCTGGATCACAGGGATGTTTATACAGATATTTGAGTTCCGATGGATTTGAAAAAAAAAAAGACATAGCTTTCCTATTAATTGAGTTATCAATAACTACAACAATTAGTTTGAAAAGCATCCTTTCCAAACCAATAAATATCTTTACAAGATACTCGTGTAAAACTTCAGCAGTTAGAAGTTTTGACAGGAAGTATATGGACTACATCTTTAAATGATGATAGCAAACTTTCAACCATAAAAACATAAGCTCTACTAGCAGCTTCAGGTTTATTGAAAACCATAACTGTAACTTTCCCGCCTACATAATCAAAATGAGATTGTAAATGTATTTCATCGACCATTAAAATTACAATTCTTTCATTCTCTATTAAAAATTGTGAATTTTTTTTTTTAATATACGAGAGAAAATATTTACCATTTTGTTCATTACCTGGATTTACATTTATTGAGGAACGTACTCTATTTAGAGTTTCAGGATGAGGGAGAATTAAATTTCGAGAGTTTCTTAGATATTTATAACAATGTGGAGATATGGAATTTCAAAGGCTACAGAAAATTATAAGATCAGGAGAATATCGGAGATTATTTTTAGAAACATATAGGCACGTTATTTGCTCTAGAATAAAATTAATCATTTTTACTTTCACAGACTTTAGAACTTTTCAGCTTTTCAAGTAAGGTAGTTAAAACCTCTAATATGTTTTTAACATCATCATTTTTCTGCAAAACATTCAATTTCTTTTAATAGATTCATCAAAATATTAACATCTTTTATGGAATCAGGGAAAATTAAATATGGACAATCTCTGGACAATTTTCAGAAATGCTCAATAAAATTAAAACATTTCCTTTTTCAACTAAAATCCAAAATGGTGATAGTTCCTCTTTTCTGAGACACATAGAGAGTTCTTTCAAATTTGAAAAATTTCTTGGTTCATCGTGGGAACTTTTTGTTTTTGAATTGTCAGCCATTGCTTTATTAATCGATGTTGTTTCCATTCGCAGCTTTACTTTCTGGAGACATTCTTGCATTTGATGTACTTGGCTGCAAATACTGGGGTACACCAGGAATGGAAGATGGTACAGCATCGGGTTTTAATTTCGGAAATTTATGAATCAGTCCAGTTTTTTCATCAAAAAACTCGCTCTCTCCAATGATATCCTCCTTCCTGAAGTGAAGCTCACAAATCTACAAAAAAATAAAAAATGTGATTAACAAAGGCTAAGTGACATAAAAGTCGTTTAATCACTAAAATATAATATTTATTTATAGGGTATACCTTGGGCCTGGGTGCCTCCAGGTCGAAAACACTTGTATCATGGGTGCTTTGGGGGAACATTCCAAGTGGTCTTGTTTTTGTGTTTTATTTTTGAGAAGATTTCCAAAAATATTTCTTTTATACTTCACACAAATTTCACTATATTTTGTGCTTTGAACTATTAGTTAAAAATTTGACAATATATGCAATATTATGCTTAAAAACACAATATTTAAAATAGCATTTTACGAAGATTTTTGTTTGACACAGCTATAAAAGTTAATTTTAGTTCAAAACACAGTAAATGTACTGAATAATGTTGTCAGAAAATTCTCCTTCGAGAACTTTTACAAGTTTGTAAGATAAAATGTATAATGAGAATTAAAATATCACAAATTTTCTTTTTCTCAAAATCGATAAACACAATTATTTACAAAAAAAGTAAACAATAAAAATCTAAATTCTCCACATTTATAAGTAACAACTTCTATTTTATCAAGCTTATTTGATTTTGTTTTTTTAGCAGCTCGCCTTTTTTTTTTAAGGTAACGAAAAGCGTTTCGTATGTTCAATGTCCTGTTTGTCGAGTCCCAAGTACTTTACCAGTTTTTAAAAACTGGCATTAAGCTCGAATAGCCAGAATTAAACAAAATTACTGCAGTATAACCACCTAATTGTAATATTTGTAGTTCTACAAACGTACTTTTTGGAAATAAATTCCACGTGACACTATTAAAACATTCATTGGCATTTTGCCAGAAGGTTCTTATCACAAAGAGTCATATATACATACTTGATAGTTTATTATTGAACTTGGTAAACCAGGAGATATTCCAGAATATTCGTTACCATCGTGCAATGATTTTTGGTATTTGCACCAACTTAGTGCTCCAGCTGGACATTGCCCGTGCATAGGTTTGTTTTTTGATGAGCAACAGTGGATAAAAGCTGCAGACTACATAGATTTTAAATCTCCAACATTGCTACGTATGGCTGTACCATAATAGTTTTGTAGCTTGTCGTCGATACATTTTTCTGCGCCTAATCCTTTTTTGCTTATTTTTACATTTCTCAGTCTCGTACCAACGCTTTTTTTTTAGCGTGGACTATACATTCTAACTTCTCAATCGAATTTTCCCCATAAACATTCTTCACATCGGAGAACGCATTGCAGTCTCCATCTCCGAAATATTGCACATATCGTCGCTTTGAAACTAAACTGTGGTAACTCAAAAAAGCAAGTTTTTCAGGAGAGCGATTTCAAACTTTCAGCGTTAATGCTAATCGCGGCAATGCCATGATAATTTATCTGCTCTCTAAATTAACTTTATGGAACTAAAAAGATAACTGGTTGTTTTTCTAAAAGGGTGACTTTTTTTTTACACAAAATGACCCAAAAATCTCATTNATATACAAGGTCTGGCTATTAATTTCCAGGACTCATGGAATAACTCAGAAGAAAAAAAAGTTAAACACATAGCCATTTAATATTATTCGAAGTAATCCCCATCAGCCGTAATGCACGTCTGTGCTCGGCTGTACAAATTTCGGAAAGAAGTTTTAAAGTCCTCTTTTGGAATGCTCTTTATTAGTGACGTTACAGTTTTCGTGAAGGCTTCGACATCCTGAAATCTTGTTCCCTTCAGTGAATTTTTCTGCTTAAGAAACAAGAAAAAGTGTGTGCTAGGTCTGGCGGGTATGGTGGATGCTGCGACTCAACAACACCATGCTGAGCTGAGAGTCTCCTCACAGCAAACGCAATGTGTGGACGCGAACTTTTTCAATTGCTTCCGGCTTGCGTACGAACTGTGTGCGGATCATCTTCCACGCTTTCGCGTTCGAAAGCTTTTTAAACCATTAAAAAATTCTTGAGCGAGATAATGCTTCCTTGCCGTAAACTTGTTTTAACAATTTGTAGGTTTCTGCAGCTGTCTTGCACAATTTGAAGCAAAATTTAATGTTAATTCTCTGCTCCATTTCACTTCAACAACAGGAATTTAAGAGCTCCGTTTTAATGCGCCTTTCCACGAGAACCACTCACTTCAGAATGGCGCCGATTGCACTGCACATGAGCAAGAAAACACTCTTCAATACGCAATCATTAGCGCCATCTTCCGGCTTTTCTTTCGCCTACAGTTACGTCAGTCCTGGAAATTAATAGCCGGACCTTGTATATACATACTTAATAGTGTTTATTATTGAACTTGGTAAACCAGGGGATACTCCAGACTATTCGTTACCATCGTGCAATGATTTTTGGTATTTGCCCATTTATGCATACAAAGTTTCAAACAGGGTAACTCGGCGCACTGTGTAGCACTCACTTATGCTGAAACATTCTTTTCCGTCTTAGATGGATCGTTTCTGATATTTTTCTACTATTTTTATCCCATCACAATGACGCTTGTAATACGTAGGAGGATGCCCATTGTCTTCTTTATGTTCTGCTTACATATCTTCAACAGATTAGATTAATCATTCTAAGATTTACAGTGATACACGAAAGTCAGCATACACTTGCAAATTTTCCCATTTTTTGAAATAAAATGCAAATAAATTTCTTTTTCTCATTCGTATAGCTACCAGTATGCATTTGAATCATTATGTGTCTAATAGACATCAAACATTCTTAGATTATCATAATCATTTTCAGATTAAGTTAAAAATATGCGTTTTTCAAACTCACAAAAGTGAGCATACAGTTGGATTTAAATAGGTTTTTGAAGGTATTTGACCATCTTTTTATTCTTTTAATATATTTGTAAGAATTGGGCCATGTTTTATATAAGCTTTAGAGAAGATTTTTAAATGAAATTTATTTCATTAATTTTAAAATGGCAACTAAAAGAACTGAAACATCATTAGAAAACAGAGAACTGTTTATTAAATTGAAAAATGAGGCAAAATCACTCAATCAATTAAGTCAAACTATTTGTAGAAGTAGAGCTACAGTGCAAGGAATAATAAGGAAATATAATTTGACTAAAACTATGGAAAACTTGCCTCGTACTGGTAGACCACCAAAATTGAACGGTAGAGATAAAAGAGAAATCATTCGAACAATTCGTAATAATCCGAAAACTACTGCAGTAGACATAGCCAAACATCTTGAAAAGGTTAAAGAGACTAATGTAAATCCAGAATGTGTTAGAAGAGCCTTGAGAGAAGAAGGATATAATAGCAAAATTCCTCGTAAAACACATCTCATTAGTAAAGTCAATAGAGACAAAAGATTAGCATTTGCGCATCTTCATGAAAACGATAATTTTGATTACTGGAGCAAAGTTATTTTTACAGACGAATCTAAATTGAACATTTTTGGCTGGGATGGTAAGCAAAAAGTTTTTCGACAACCCGGAACAGAGTTAGAATTGAAGAATCTGATTCCTACACTAAAACATGGCGGAGGTTCAGTGATGGTTTGGGGCTGCTTTTCAGCTTCAGGTGTTGGCAATTTAGTCTTTATAGAAACCACTATGGATCGTTTTGTCTATTTGAATATATTGAAAAACAATTTGAAGCAATCAGTGAAAAAATTAGGCATAGGTAATGACTGGATATTCCAACAAGATCAGGATCCAAAGCACACAGCTGGTGTTGTTAAGGAATGGCTGTTGTACAACACTCCAAGACAACTGTACTCCCCTCCTCAAACCCAGACCTGAATCCAATCGAAAATTTATGGGATGAACTGGACAGAAGTATCAGAAAAAGGCAAATTAAAAGCAAATACAATCTTAAAAAGGCATTGCTTGAAGAATGGCAAAAAATCCCCCGCACTGTAACCGAAGAACTGGTCTATTCAATGCCTAATCGTATGAGAGCTGTTTTAAATTCAAAAGGTGAACCAACTAAATATTAATATATGGAAATTTCAAACGTAGAATTTCTTGTATGTTCACTTTCGTGACTTGCGAAATGACTGATTCTCCAATATTTTATATTATTTTATGTCTAATGATAAAAAAACTGCTGTTTTTTCTCATCAATTTTTTATTTCTAATCAATTTAAGCTAAATTGAATTCAATTCTTAGGTAAATATTTGAAATAAATAAGTTTCTGTTAATTTTGAAAGGTGTATGCTGACTTTCGTGTATCACTGTATTGTGAGATTTACAGTATCAGTGTGTGGAAACATGGGGATATATACTCCCGAAACATTTTCTGTCCTTCCTGCATTTTCATCATCATCAGCGACTACAGCAGCAGCCACCTGTTGTTGCTCAAGTATCTCCTGTAACTCTAGACGTCTCTCTTCCTCTCGAGACAGGAGATGCTCCATCTCTTCATTTTTTTGCTGGAGATCGTAGTTCTCGAGATGTGCAGCATTCAGCCTTTCAACAAGATGTTGATTGTGAAGCTGAATAGTAGTCAGCACATCTTGCTGCCTCGCAATTTCGTTCCCCAATGTTGGCATTTATATATATATAAGAGTATATAAGCTGTAACGATTTCGTTACTTGTTCAGGTTGAACTAAAACTCTTATAAAAAACAAACAAAACTTTTGATAAAGTTTTCTTAGTAAATATTGTATGTACAAGGTTGTATTACAATTATATACACCGTTATTTACAATTATCATCACTTCTGCCGAACACAAAATTATGTAATAAAAAGTTCTCAAATCGAGACGGCACAAGGTCCGCTCANCGTTACTTGTTCAGGTTGAACTAAAACTCTTATAAAAAACAAACAAAACTTTTGATAAAGTTTTCTGAGTAAATATTGTATGTACAAGGTTGTATTACAATTATATACACCGTTATTTACAATTATCATCATTTCTACCGAACACAAAATTATGTAATAAAAAGTTCTCAAATGGAGACGGCACAAGGTCCGCTCAGGATGCTTCGTCTCACCAGACTGCCTGTCGCCTCTGTTACAGAGTCCAGTCCTTCTCCTCTTTTTGCAGGTGCATCGAGTTCTTAGAATTTCGTGGGGAGACACCGGATGCCAGAGGTACTCCAGACTATTCGTTACCATCGTGCAATGATTTTTGGTATTTGCACCAACTTTGTGCAGACTACATAGATTTTAAATCTCCAACATTGCTACGTATGGCTATACCATAATAGTTTTGTAGCTTGTCGTCGATAAATTTTTCTGCGCCTAATTCTTTTTTGCTTTTTTTTACATTTCTCAGTGTGGTGTGATCATGGGATCACCACAATGTTTACTTTTCATACTGGGCTGTCTCCAACAGGAGCGCCCTCTTCATTGCCTTTTGCAGGATCTCTAGGGCTCGACTCATAGCTCGTCTTTAGAGATTCTTGCAACCGCTAAGGAGGGGACGCTATCTTTTGGAGATAGACCAGTATTCCCAGTGGATCTCGAGTAAGTGGTTGCTTCTTTAGGAGCACGATAATTTTTGTTTTTTTCCCCCTGTGTGCTCTAGAGTTTAATCTTTGATTTTTACCGTTATAAGTTTCTGCTACCTTATCTTCTAATTATTTATTTGATGCATCATGTAATTCTACAAGAAAACAATTATTATTTCAATGACTTAAATTACTATCTACTCCCTGGAGCACACAGGGAGGGCCCAGCTTCCACGTGTTGGATTCAGTTTCTTGTGAAGTTGATGAGCTGTATACTGGAAATGAACATGTTCTTAAAACCAAAATAAAATGAATAAAATGATGGGTGAAATATTATCTACGAAAACCAGTGTTTTTCTTTTGAAAAAAAAAAGGTTGTACCAGTCATCGGCGTGATTTAGAAAGGTGATATACCACATCTATCACAAGCAGTTAGCGGATGATCTACACCTCATGTCCCTTCCCCTTCATTTACTTTTATCACTCCATCATCCTACGCCAATTTGATTTGACCTGCCCAAACCGATAGGACACCTGGGTAGTGTCATGGGACCAGTAGCCGCGTTGTCGATAGCTGTTCAAGGCTACAGGCTTTGGTTTCTTGCCCCCACACACCTCCGCCCCACGATGCCATACCGTCACGCAATCTCCTTCAGTCCACCGAATGACACGATGAAGCGCCATATCCATACTACAACACACCAGCGCCTTCCAATGGTAATGGAAAGTGGTGTGACATTCGAAACATCTACATCCCTGAGCCGAATTTTCATAATGATCCATCACTTCAGAGATGGTTGCAGAAGACTTGACCCCAGAGAATCGTAATGCCGACTCCTTCGCCCCGAGATACGCATGCATTCCAAGATGTAATTGACACCGCGCTGACAACTTCTGGATCTTCTTCATTCTCCCCCAATCGATGCATCTGCTTTCGAGCATGAATGCGGCCACTCCCAGTAATTGTCGTCCCATCCACTCCCGCCTTACTCATCATCTTGAATGCATCGCTATGCAACTTGTGATCGGCAGCGAGGAACATCGCATCAACATTCGTCATGCATTGCCCTGCTGGTACCCGTCGATGTTGAACAAATGCAGGCTGCTGACCCAGATCAATCAAGAAGTCATGCGTGATATGCCTCTCGAGAAGGCCCTGCCACTTTCGCCCTGGACCTACCTCATCGAAAACTGCCAAATCACACAGCGGCGTAATGATTTCAGATATTACATCGGCCAGCTTCCCCTTGTACCCACGCAAATGAATCCAGGGACGGGTTTCCTCAACCGCATAGCCCCTATGATACCCCTCTTGATATCCCAGTTCAATGGGCTCTTCCCATGTGACGTCACACTCCCGGGGTGTAGGAATAAACATTCCAACACCAACACGTGTTTCTACAGTGTGATAATCATAATCTTCTGTTCTCTCTATTTTTAATTTCTTTAATTGTACAAATAACACTATTTATAAACTTAGTGAAACACCGTAATATGTTACAAATTTTAATTCATTGACAATTTTGAATTATAGAGCGAAAATGAACGAAAGTAGACAGAATTGCAACAGTGATACTATGTTTATGAATGAAAATACTAAAGGTTTTAAGAAGTTTTTAGAAAATTTTGTGAGTAACGTAGAATTTGTTGACTTTGTGGGGGATAATAAGCATTAAAAAATTCAATTTAAGCATTTGAAATTAAGAAAACATTCAAAACAAAGGTTAGTTTACTGTTGTTTTCAACAAACACTAAAGACAAGTTTAACAGATTTAAAAATTTATACGATGCATCTATCCTTATAGTCATTGATACAGCACAATATCACTATATATAATCATTAATATTAAACAATATAATTAAAAATTTGCCTACCTTTAGTTATTGGTAAAGAAAAAATGTGTTATAGTTAAGAGCAAATCCCGACAATTAAGGATAAAAAAACAGAAAAGTAAAACGCGCAGAAAAAGCTTCGTTAAAATAAATTTATACAGAAGATTAATTATTTACAAGATTTAGATTAAAGCATAGCAACAATAAGATATTAAAGTGTTTTTAATAAAGGATAAAAGTAAACACAAATGTGAAAGATNATACCTCAAAAATACCTCAAATCAACCTTAAATATACCTTAAATTTTCATAAGGGGGTTCTTATCACAAAGAGTCATATATATAGGTTTGATGGTGTTTATTATTGAACTTGGTAAACCAGGGGATACTTCGGAATATTCCTTACCATCGTGCAATGATTTTTGGTATTTGCACCAACTTTGTGCTCCAGCTGGACATTGCCCATGCATGGGTTTATTTTTTGAAGAGCAACAGTGGAAAAAGGCTGCAATAACTGCAGACTGCATAGATTTTAAATCTCCAACATTGCTACGTATGGCTATACCATAGTAGTTTTGTAGCTTGTCGATAAATTTATCAGTTAACTTGCCTTTGCCGCCTAGTCCCTTTTTGCTCTTTTTTAAATTCCTCAGTCTCGTACCAACTCTTTTTTGAACGTGGCCTATACATTCTAACTTCTCAACCGAATTTTCCCCATAAATATTCTTCACTTCAGAGAATGCCTTGCAGTCTCCGTCTCCAAAATATTGCACATACTTCAAATCATGATTTGCGACAGATCTTTCAAAAATTCTTTTTGCACCTATAACTTCCATACTGCCAGAAGATCCAGTGTGGTTTGCACATATGTGATCTTTCTCTTTCTTTGTGTTGCAAATACGACAGTATTGTGACATTATTTCCAGATCCAAAATCTTACCAGTATCAACAGAAGTAGCTGACACACAACCATTTAGGGAAGTATGTCCTCTTCGTTGCCAACTACCATCAACAGAAACACCACATGAATCCATGCCTTTTAACACTTTTAATTCCAATGCCTCTTTCATATTTTTTTCATTAGCAACAACCACAGCATCCAGAAGTTTTTTTTTTATTCTGTCTAAATGCATTTTTATCACTGAAAGGCAAATTCAGGCTGAAGAGCAAAATGTTTTCAGCAGAATAGCCCTTTCCAATTAGGCGTAGTCCCAGTACTAAAAGTTGGTTCAAATTATTTTGTTTATCAGTCTTTGAAGTAGACGGAGATCCTGGGGTAAATCCACATTTGCAAGTAATCGAAAAATTGGAACAAATTTCAAATCTTGAATCTTCGGCCAATTTCAATCCATCGCCAAAGCATACTGGGCAGCACAGAACAGCAATCGCAGATATTGAAGATGAAATATTCTATTTCCTTGTGAATTAGTTGTATTTTCAGTCATGAAAGAAAGCTCTTCAGTTTTATCCAAGCTTTGCTTTTAAGCACTAGCAGTATTTACTGTATCACTACTATTTGCATCAGTAGTTACATTGTAAGTTTTGGTGTGCCGATTACCGTGAAAAGATCTCTTCTTAGATCTCTTTTTTAGAAGCTCTAGCTTTTACCATACTTCACTAGAAAAGAAAAAACTTAAAATAACTAAAAAAATATCAAATTATATCGAAAAAGTTTCAAAATGTAACTAGAATCTTGTTCAAGAACGGAATGTGAGCGTGTGAAAAATGTATTAAACAGAAAATCTTTTTTTTTTTTTTGGACGAAATTATTCATTTTAAGGTAGGCAGTCGCCTTAACTTGTGTAACGAACTAGGAGGACTGTCTCCATTGAAATTATTGATTGAAAAATTATTCGGGCTTCTATTTTGCTTACAAAGGGAATAGTTTTATGGCTCATTTAGATAATTTTCCAGAGTTATTTATTGGGATTCATAGTGCTCTTTTGCAACCTTTAGTTTTTCATTTAAAGATCTATATTTTTTTCTTTGTTGGGTTGGCACTCCTCTATCAACATTCAACCTCATTATCTGTCCCTCATTCTCGGCTTGAATATTTCGACAAGACGAGGCACGTTTGTTCATTTTAGAATGCCACCCATCAAGGTTATTTGTCCTCTCACTCTCATAGTGATTCCATTGGGACCTGAGAAATAGGATAGTATTTGATTAATGTGATATATAGTATAAGGGAAAAACTTTTTGTTAATTTCTGATGCACCTAAAAGTTATTCTAACAGAAAAAGTGTGTACCATTTTAGTGTGTACCGTTTATGAAGCACAACATGCATGTCATTTCACAATTACAGTTTTTATAAGTGATAGATGGTAATCTAGAGTTTATTTCATCCAAATATGTGCTAACCATGCATGCCACCAGCCGACAGACCCACCTGGTGCTTTGTGGGTCCCGTTTATATTGATGGGCAATTTTTGCACCTAAAAGAAACAAAGTATTTGTTATTTTTCCCTTAGACAGTAATCTAAACACTGTTCTAACTGTAATCTAAACGCAGACTTATTTAAATAATATACTTCTGAAGTACTCATCTGTAAAGCTTCATCTGGATGATAAAATCCTGTCAAATTAATAATTTTTTTTTAAAAAAATACATATATATCAATTTCTCAAGTGTTACAGTTGTTTGACAATTCTTTTTAGAATGACTGAACATACAATCTAGAATCGAAGTGTTCTAAAGATTACTTGGTTATTTCTCACATTGTGAAATTTTGCCTACGAAATATTTCTTCTCTGATTGAAATTTAAAAATACATACTCGTAAAACAATACTTAGAATATTAACACTTGATTGTTTTCATTAATTTCAAAAAAATAACGACTGTTTTCATTAAAAAAATCATCATGAACTTTTTGTAAGGCTAACAAAATCTGTGAAGCAAATTTGCACTTCAACTTGATGTTCGCCTTTTCTCAAACTTTAACATCCCGATCACCACATATTCATACGAGTATCTTCAGCCACACTTCCGTCACACTGCCTGTTATGATTTTCGGTGGTAAATGAATCGATTATATCTTGGTTATAAAGAGTTACAACCAGATTCCAAGAACTTATAGCCTTTGACGGAAATGTTTGGAAACTAGTCATTCAGGGCATTTGTTACTCCCACCTCAAAATCTAGCATACTGGAGGTAGGTGCAAAATTGAGGCCAATATCCCTTGCTGTAGCTTTCATCTGCTGGAAAGGGCGAAGGTACGTCTCCTTTCGTTTATCTTGTAGTAAGGCAAATGCAAAAGGAAACATTACCCCTTTGTATCTCGCATGGATGGTGTAGAGTTGCTCAAAGAAAGCTGGTACTATTTTAAAAGTTCCATCCAGCCAGGTTTTTTCTGCTGCACGCAATATTCTCAGATTCTCCACTGTACGGAAAACCTGAAAAAATGTTACTTGATACTATCAATCTCTGATAATCGCTAAGCAACAAAGTTCTAAATCTATGCTATCTATTGATCATTGTTGGAGCCCGGATTTTGATCAAAAAAATCTTAACTAATACCCTTAAAAAAATGCGAAAATTGCTCTAAAAATGCTTTATGACATAACTTAAATAAAGTAAAAATATTGAACTAAAACAATGTTTTACTCTTTAAAATTATTATGTGTCATTTCAAAAAATATAAAGCAATGTAATACTTGTTCTACGTTCATTAAAGTTTGAAAAATATGTTTTATATCCTAAATAACAAAAAACAAAGGAAAATATATTCACTCCACAACATTTTCATTTAACGAATATAACAACTTTCATCTCTTAATATTACTAAATATCAGAATTGCTATCTTAATTGATGCGGCATCTTCTGAATCAAAACTACTGGCGATAAACTTCACTATCTTAAAATTTTCACTGTAGTATAAGCATACATCCAACAAGGTACCCCATGGTGTGATTACTGGTTGAGGGGGCGAAGCTAGACTAGAAGTAAATGTTTTGAAACATTCTTGACGATATGGGGCTTTCAGAAAAATCTTTCACGTTTGACTCCAGACTGTCTACGTCAGAGTAATTTACACGTATCTCTTCGGCAACACAATGAAGTGCATGTGCGAGACAAGTAACATGAACTAGTTTTGGATAAAATCCTTTAACCACTTGATCTGACAAAAAAAATCACTGACGCGTGTACCAGAACGGTCCTGTATAACTTGCTTGGAGGCGGTTATGTATATATATATAACTTATAATAAATATTTATAACTGTAAGCTAAGCAGTGCACTGATGATCTATACTCTGACAACAATTTCACCTGACGTGCCACGCATGTCGATTTTGTTTCTGTAACAATTTCATGATGAAAAGTCAAATACCACGTCGTCGGCGATTCTGTGACAACAGCATTATGACGTGCGTGGCACGTCTTTCCAGCGCAAGTGGTTAATTGACAATGTCCCAATTATATGTGGGCAACTCGTGATCCCCTTCAATAACCGCCTTACCCAGAAGAATCGCCATAGCTCTGCGGACAGTTGTATCGATCTTGATACTTATAATTGATGACTTTTTCATCTTGTCGACTGGAATTAAATTTGAAGTGAATATGAGCTTCTAACAACAAAACTTATTTATGTCAAGAAAACATATTTCAGGGAAAAACTTATAGAATTAATTTCCCAACTGTGCCTTGTGTTTCGAATATTATTTTCAGCAATGGACACCAGTTACAATAGCTATTTGTAAAAGAAAAAAAAAAAACTAGGCACTTAAAACAAGATTTTACAGGCGTGCATATTAGTTTAATAACAATCCTTTAATTACTAAGGCAACATAATCTTCAGAGTGCTATTTCTAGAATTAAAAAAAAAATCACTTAAGACAAAAATTTTGGGTAATTTTGTTTAAATTTAATTAGTTTACGACAATTAAAAGGCTAAAACATTAATGAACACATATTTTTTATACTATACCTATTTAAAACTTATTATTTAAAATTATTTATGTCTGCTGCCATATTTCTACATATTTTTTCCTCTTCAGACTTTTTAAAAATATAAATGGTGCACTACTGTATATATTTTTCTAAATCTTAAGATCTTGGTTAACGTTAGAGTAAATAAAAATTAACGACTAAAAATTCTACTTGGAAAAATTTAAAGGAAATTTATCAGTTAGTGTCTTGAAAGATAAAAGTCTTAAAAATATCCTATTACCATGCAACTAAATTCTAATTAATGCACATGGCTCTTCCTACATGAATTGCATGCATCAGAATCGAGTGACGGAGAATACTTAACATTATTTAAACAATTACCTGAAATTACAGCATATATGCAACGACGGAATTCTGTAGCATCAAAATTATCAGTAACATTTTCATTATCTAAAATCTGGTTAGTAAAATGAGAAATAAGTACGCCACAATTGCATCTTTCTGTTTTATATGTAAAGGGTAAGGTATAGGCCACTGGTTTTTTTTTTTTTTCAGACAATAAAACATTGAGTTATGCCTTCCACAAATCTAAAACTTCTGCATACCGATCTTCATTACCAAAATCTAAGGGATCATAAGAATTAAATTTCCCCTGCCCCAATTTAACAACTAACAAAAACCCAATGATATAAATTTATGTTATAAATATGAAATGGCTCCCCAGTAATTTATTACGATTAAAAGCATTGGCAAGCAAACCCCGCCCATAATAACTTCGGTATGCATACAACTGGCTGCTAATGAATTTTTTACCTTGCAAAATCTTTGAATTAAAAGCATCAACAATACTGTCGTATAACCAATCCCTTACAAAAATTGATGAACATTTTACTAGAGCCTCAACCTCTTCTTTAGGCAAAAACGGGTCTAAAAATTTAATTTCATAAAAACGTAGCGGTATTTCACGTACACGTAACACTACTTCATTTGAGTATAAAATATAATCCATTTTGGGCATGAATGAATCGATTAGTTTCCTGCTAACGTCGTCCTTATTATCAATAAATACAGAATTTTCTTCTTCTAATCTTTAGCTTCAAGAAAATCATTACAATATCCAGTGGCTTTTCGTTTGGGCTTCCTAGAGGCTTAAAAACCAATTGTTTTGTCAAATTGTTGCTGATTTGAAGAAATATTTAATGTAGGAGAAAAACTGTGCACGCGTTGAAGAGTCTGTTCTCCCTGCAAACCTTCACACAGAGAAATTAATTTCTTTAAACTATTGTTAATGTATGTCGAAATGGTGTTCTGAACTGCCTTATCTTGGACTAAGTTACCTAACTTGGCTAACAGAAAATTGTTTTCCTTTATCTTACTTTCCACGTTCAACGCTTTACAGTGCGCTTTAAGTGGTGAGTCTTTCATTTATTGTGAAAAAAATTCACAATTGTGAAAAATTCAAAAATTGTGTCAGTATCAGAATGCGGAAATTGACGGTGACACATAGTCCAGAGAGGTTTTCTGTCCTTACTGCAATAATTGTCAACAAAATAATTTACAAATATAGACGCCTTTCCAATATATCTTCCTTTAAAAATGTCTATCAATTGATGGTTCCTCTAAAATTGCATTTAAACATGCATATATCTCTTGCCTCAAAACTGCATCAGAAACGGAAGAATTTAATTTTCCACTCCAAGCCCTGTGGATGTGCCACTTACATAAAATATGGTTTTCTTTATCTCCAAAAACTGCCTGAAATGCGGGGCCAGTAGCTTTGTCATCATCAGTCATAATATTGTTTACTTGTCCTGGATCCTGTCTTTAATGCTAGCGAAACAAATAGTCATCATATCCTTATCTAGTTTACTTATAATTAAATGAGTAACTGCATAACCCCACCCATATTCATCCTGAACTAATAAATTAAGTAAATAAAAATCTTGTTCATTAGTTTTATGTGTAGAATCAATACATAAAATTTTACCACCACATGCTATTTGCATCTCCTTTTTTTGAGCCGTCTGTATACCCATGACAAATGAATCCTCTGGTAAATTCATTTCCTGATTTGAAGGACCAAAAACAATTTCTTGAAACTGAGGTTTATACAGAGTTATACTGCCACTGAACCATATCATTTACTAAATTGTAAACAGCAATTGCATCCTCTCTATGCAGCAGTGAAGAGAATTTGACAGTGTCATAATAATATTTTAAATTTTTGTTTGTAAGAGACTCTTTAATAAAAATATTGTCTTCACCTCTAAGGTTCCTGTTACCTCTAACATTCTCAATAACTCTTGCTGCTGGGACACCTAGTTGAGCATTTGTTTTAACGTAATCTCGAAAAGTCTTCTTTAGTGGCTGGAACTTAATATTTTCTTCTGTTAATGCGTGATTATGTTTAGAAAAATACTTCATTAATTTCACCTGTGATCTGGCTATACGACCTACATCTGTAGGTAAAACTCCTTTTATATTTTTACGACTAGTCTTTCTTTCATGAAATTTTATTTCTGTTCTGGAAAACTGACAAGAATAATATGAATAAGAATTTTTTCCGTGAAGTTGCGTGCCATGATCCTTCTTAAATCTAGAATATGTTCTTGATGATTCTTCATCCATCCAAGTATTAAAACTTAACATGTCTTTAAAATTCAACGTAGTTACACTCATATGTAAGGAAACGAAACCTAGCACTGCAATCTTGAAATGGGCATTTCCCTGTCTCGTTATCTGGTACACTTAAATCTGTAGGAAGAGCAGAAGTGCAATGTTTACCATGATTACTAAAAGAAGATGAAGAATAGTAAGTCTTATTGCACACAGCACATACTTTTTTGATATTCTGTCTTTGAAGCACCGCCACCACAAGTGCCTACTTACGTCATTAGTGAATAAACATCTAGTAAAGAAATCTAAATAACTGAGATTATTATTTGAAACTGACCAAATGGGATACTTTAAAGAGCTTACTATATTGGAATGAGTATTATTAAAAAATGACAGATTTATGTAATCAATATAACTTAAACTACAACTACCTAAGACTGGTTGCTTGGTATTACTTAAAATAAAAATTGGACTTGCAGAATGGTGAAACAATAATCTATGGCTAAAATCACCTAAATAAACTAAACTATAACTATTAAAAAGTAACAAGTTTGAATTTACCTGAATTGAATCCATACAATCATTTTCTTTTAAACAATACAACCCTTACATTTACACTTATAAAATTTCAAAAAATAAATTATTTAGAAGCTAATGCTTGAAAAAAACTTATATTATCAATAATCAGCTCGTGTAACTAGCAAAACACCTCTTTGCCATAGAGACTGGTACTTTTTTACTAAAATAGAAAAACAGCACATAAATAGAAAATCAACAGTTGATACAATGTACTACTGTATCACAGTCTCTTATGGTAAAAGTAGAAAAATAATAATACTAACCAAGAAATTGTACCTCCTCAACTTACATCCTCTTCTTCGTTAACAGTACTATTGCTATCATTAGAGAAGTCACAACTATAACGAAGCAAGTGTAATGAAACATATGAGTAATCTTATAACATAAAAATGAAGCTAAGAGTTATGAAATCAATGAAAAGAACTTCCCTTACCTGCTACTTTCTACCACTATTTTTAAACCTTCTCTTTCCTCGACCATAGTATCATTCACTGCCCTTCTACATCAAGAAATTAATATATATATTTACACACTATACAATGATTAAAAAAAAACTAGAAGTGAAATAAAAATCTGAACACAAAATAACGAGTAGATAAAAAGAAAAAGAACTTACCGATAAGCTAAGCACTTAGACTTCAACTCCCATTTCTCTTACGATCTCTCCCTTTTACAATTGAGACTGCCACACTTTCTGAACTGAATACAAAAATAACACAAAGAAATCAGCAATTGACACATATAGTATAACCGGCACATAGCTCAAAAGATTTTGAACCCCATTTTCACATATTGTAGGAGTAAAACATAATATTCTCTTCGTTATTTCTTTAAAATTTTACAATTTTAAAGAAACAGATAAATAAATATCATAAAACTTTAAAAAAAAAAAAGTTCAGAGTTATAAAATAGAAACAAAACGACTAGGATGGAAAGAAATTCACTTACCAACTTGTTGCTACATTCAACGTTATGTCTTCTTGAAGTACAGCATCATTGACTGCTTTTCTACGTCCACAATACAATAAAAAATAGATTACACAATTTTTAAAGAATAGTCTAAGATGCATCACAGAGCAAACAAAAAGTTCAAACACAAAATACATAAAAATCAACACTTAGACTCAAAACTGCATTTGCCTCTACGCTTTTTCTCTTTTGCACTAGAGATTGCCACTTTTTTTACATCTAAAATATATAAATATAGGCATGACTGCTAACATGAAAAAAAAATCTAATAGATATTACGAATTTCCTTCTAACTATTATGTAATGTCCAAAATATTATAAATTTTAATGGGCATTTTTTACTACAAATAAAATGCAAAAAATTTGTTAAAATTAGCAAAGATAAATAAATTGCAATAGCACAATTGGCAGATAAAACTAATCACAATTCTCAGAATTACACTTCACCTCATAATCTACAATGATATGAAAAATGGAAATCAATTTCTACATAGAATTGGAACAGGAAGCAAATACTAACCCAGAAACTTTAGCTTGAAAACTTATCTTTAGCAACTATCGTGCAATCATTACCTTTAGAGCTTTTGCAACTACAATGGAAAAATAAATAAATCAACAATAAAATAAAAGCAAATAGAGGTTTACTTCACACACAACTTATAAAAAAAAAAATCAACAAACTCAAATGATGAACAGGGTTGAAAAATATCTGAAGACTTAGACCTAGAAAATTAATACAAGGCTGACTTTCATAATATATAAAAACTGAACACCTATTGCCTAGTTGACTTTTAGACTTTTCCATGCCTTTTATAACATCCGAAACAGTTGGATTGGCTATTTTACGACACCTGTAGCACAAAAATAAACTTGATTAAAAATTAGCCATTGGGACAGTTCACACCAATAACCAGCTTGTTCTTTAAATACGGACTTGTTCTTCAATTACCATTATACCTTTGACTTTTGCAAACAATTTTTGCAAGCTGTTGAGTCGGTTTGCAACACAATTCTTAAGGGGGTAGGTGCACGTAGAAGAAATCCTATCTCGATAATGTTGAAATTACCCAATTTTGATGTACCTTTTTTAAAAACTATTGAACATTTTTAAATAATTTTTTTTTATTCATTATATGCATTCTTCTACACACTTTAACCAGAGCTTTTGTAATTTGGAGTTTTCATTATTTTTAAAAAAAATAAAATCCACATTTATACAGGATTTTCTTAAAAATTTTGAAAATTTTACTACACATGCAACCACAAAATATAAGTTAATGTATATAATCAAAATTCCCTTGGTTAAAATGTTTATATATACATGGAGAAACAGTGTGTAAAATTTAATCACATTAGGATTAGTAGTTTCTGAGAAAAGGTACATTTTATGCTAAAAATAATGGTTTTGAGAAAAACAACATTTAGTAAAAAAAGTTAATATTTAACTCCTGACATCAATTTATATTAGATTTTAAAAATAATCAACAAGAATGTGTTTTGAATAATATATATCTGGTATTTGAAAACTCTATCTTTTCTAGTTTTTTTAAAAAATTCAATCATCTGGTCTTGAATGAACACATTACAGGCAGTCGTTACCGTTCAAATGTAAGCAAAATATAANGAATGTGTTTTGAATAATATATATCTGGTATTTGAAAACTATCTTTTCTAGTTTTTTTTAAAAATTCAATTATCTGGTCTTGAATGAACACATTACAGGCAGTCGTTACCGTTCAAATGTAAGCAAAATATAACTTCACTTTGACGCATCTTTACAGAAACCTATTTGACTTTTTATATTTTTTTATAATCATTTCATGCAATATTTCTAACATTTTAACCAAGTACTTTTCAATTTAAAGTTTTTATTAGAATTTTAACAATATACAGACATACAATAATAAACACAAACATCATCACCTATTGTCATCAAAATAATAATTTTTACAATAATACTACATTTTTATGAATAAAATAATATTACAGTTCTAAATTATGTAAAATTTTGTACTTTAAATAAGAAAATATACTTTTTTAAAGGAAAACTAAAATTTGCCCATTTAAAAAAAAAAAAAAAAAGACTTACAATTTTTGAATACATGCCTTTAGCATAGCTTGGATTGTCGGGATTATCTAACAATTTATCCTCCAGTACACATTTCCTTTTCCTGGCCTCCATAGTTTTTTTGTTTCACATCATATTCCGCTTTACGTACACGTGCTTTATCGACCCTCTTCATAGCTCGGCTTGTGTATAATCCTGGCGTTATTCCTAACTCTGACAAAACTTTGCACTTCACAATATTTCCCTCGTTGTAACAGCCAACTGCTTCGTAAGCTCCTATTTTTAAAGTATCTAGTTGAACAAAGGTACTTTTTGGAATACGAGACCATAATATGTTGTTAAAACTTTCATTCGAGTTCTGCGTTTTTCCATGAAGGCACTTGGCGGTCAACTCTGGTTTTGCTAAGTCTCTGTACACTTGCTTTATTTTCAATAAAACATCAGCAGGTAGACTACTTTTGTGACTGTAGATACCACCAGATAGTTTTGCTTTGTGATAACCACACCACGTGTTCTTATCTTGAGGACATAAGCCATGCTGCGGATCTTTGTCTGTCGAAGACTTGTGGAAAAACGTGGCCCACACAGCTTGCTTCATTGCTAGCAAATTGCCTGTATTGTTTCGAATCGCTAGACCATAATACAATTGAAGCTTGTCGATTTCTTTCTCAGTCAACCGTCCACTTCCTCCTATCGATTTGTCACCGCCCAACTTCTGACCCTTAAGGTTTTGTTTTAGTGCTCGCAATCTTGTGCCCATCCTTTTCTCCACATGCCCAATGCACTCCAGTTTTTCAACACTAACATCATCTCCATACGGTTTTGCTTCGCACACAGCTTTATATGCCCTTGAATCCCCATCACCAAGAAATTTTACGTATCGAAGGTTATGTAAGGATTCGGATCTTTCGAATATTGATACTGCACCATGCGTTTCCATAGCCCCACTATTCCCGTAAAAGTTAGCACGACAAAGAAAATCATGCTTTTGTTTGTTCTTGCATTTGCAAAATCTGGACAACACTTCAATGTCCAGTACTTTTCCTACGTCAACACTAGTTGCAATAACTGAACCATTCATTGAGACATGCCCACGTCTTTGCCACGTGCCATCTATTGCAACAGGAATGTCTTTGGAATTGCTAGCTGCTTCGGCTTCACTAGCCGCATCACTCATACTCTTCATAGCGACACTTTTTATTGCCGAGCCTAATTCACTTGTGACTTCATCAAATCTGTGTGGTGGAGCAGGTAAGTTCATTATTCCACAAAACATTTGAGCAGCTGCCTTCCCTTTTCCGATGCTTCTCATGGCATACGTTAATCTAGTATTAACTTCATAAATTTTTGTGTCTCTATTGTTGCACACTTTAGATGAAACTTCAGTATTTAAAAAAGACGTTTTAAAATCACACTGCTCACAGTAAATAGAAAGTTCAGATGCAAGTCCTTGAACTTGCCTGGAAAACTTTAGTTTTATGCTTTTGTTTTTGCAAGTTGAGCATAACACAGAATCATTCAAACAATTAGATAATAAATTTAAATTAATTATTTCATTTGCATTATTATTATTCAGAAATGATTCATAATCATTTACATGTTTATCCAGTTTGATTTTTGACGCCGATTCATTCAACTCAATGCTTGTAGATGAACACGCTGTTTTGCAATGAATACCAAACGATTTCCTTTTCGGCATGTTTATAACTAAATAGCTAATAAATAATATACGAGGTATATCCACAAAGTAAGTTCCGTTTGCTTACATAAAAAAAACGTGTACAGATACAGAAATTATATTTATTGCACAAAAATCTACATCTGTGAAACTAATTTTCGACATAGCTTCCGAAATTTTGTAGGCACTTGTCATAGCGTGGCACAAGTTTTTGTATTCCTTCTTCATAGAAGGTTGCCGCCTGTGTTTTCAACCACGTAGTAACATGCTCTTTCAGCTCGTCGTCATCGTTGAAGTGTTGAAAACCAAGGAAAGATTTTAAGTGTAAAAAGAGATGAAAGTCGCTAGGAGCGCGGTCAGGGCTGTACGGAGGATGGTCAAACACGTCCCAGTCAAATTCCTGTAGGAGTTCTTTCGTCACGTTCGCAGTGTGAGGTCGGGCATTATCGTGTAAAAAAACAACACCTTTTAACAGTAATCCTCGGCGCTTGTTCTGTATTGCGCGGCGCAATTTCTTAATGGTCTCGCAGTTAACACGTGCATTGATTGTTTGGCCTCGTGGTAAGAAATCAATCAGCAAAATGCCTTTTTAGTCCCAAAAAACCGTGCACATGAGTTTTCGAGGTGTCAAGATTTGCTTAGGCTTAACTTTCGTTCGTTCTAACCTAACTAAAATTTAATTTCGATAACTCCGGCTAGACGGACCAGAATGATTAGCATGAAATAAACTAATACGAGCCATCGAATAACGAAATAAAACTAAATTACCAAAATAGACTGTTTATTAAAAACTTAAAAATGAAAAACTGATTTAGAACATACTTCAAACTTCCAAAGTAGTTGGGAAAAAAGCTCTGCTTCCTGAAACTCGCTTAAGGCGAAAGTAAACTGCTGTAGCGAAATCGCTAATCCAACTGAAGCAAGCAAAAATATTCTAGTTAGCAAGAGTTTCAGAGCGCATGCGTAACAAATAAGAAAAGATTTCTCCTTAATAAGTTATTGTTAGAAGATTCAACTACGGCTGAACATACAATTTTTTTATATTTATTTAAAAATTAGTACGATAGATAAAACAAACAATATTAACAATCAGATATATATAGAATTAAATGTGTTAATTAGTTCCACAAGGATATAAATTAAATTGACTGAAGTGTTCAATAGTTAAAAAAATTTTAAATTATATTAAATGGCACTCTGAACTCATTTGATATATTTCAATAAAATGATAAACTATATTGATATTTTCCTATCAGGTCAAAAAAAGCGGAGAATCGAAATTTACACTTAATGCATTGCATTTTATAACTTCGTTTTTATATTTCAAATTAATAACTAAACTTGTATTTATTGAAAATTATTTAACAAATTATTCCCAGAGCGTCAGTATAAATATTATCTGAACATTAATTCTTAACACATAAACTCAAAATTATAAAATAATACTTACTTTCTATATCCAAGAAATCATTATTATCTTGTTTTTAACGGATAGGTTAACCGAGGCATCGATAAGTATCTCTCTTCCATTTCCGTTGACTGGAGGCATGCATTTTCTCCTCCTCCAGTTAACCTTAAATGCTTTTTAGACCTTAAATCCACTTTAGAAGCTTTTTTGTTTAATTTTTTTTTTAATGTTCAAGTAACATTGTCGTAATTGCAGGACAGTTCTTGGATTGACTACAGCAGTTTTATTAAACTGCCCCGCAATCTCCACGAAAGCTTCGGCTTTTTTAGCAGATGTTACTTTATTTGTCTCCTTATTTTCTATGATTGCAAGCCTTGGTTCCACTAGCTGCATCAGCAGTTCTTTTTCAGTCACTGTAAAATATAACTTTTGAGCCATGTTAAATTAAGAAGAAAAAAAAAGAATAACTTCTAGGAATAATCAAGCATGCAACATTAGGAGTAAACAAGCAACTGAAACACAGGACTTGACCTATCGGATGTTGGAAAAAGTTCATTTGATAGGCACAAATGACTGGACAGAATTATGCTTGAAATATTGCAGTACAGATTAGGTTTTTCAGGGTGAGTAACTCAAATTTGACCCGGATTTGGTTACGCACACAGAAACAAAAGATGTAAAATAATGTGAAACAGAGAAAAAAAAGTCCTTTACACGCACATAAAAAAACTAGTAGCACAATGTTATGTGCCTCACAGTTAGAATATATAAGGATCTTGACTAACATTATGATGAGGGCTGGTTGTCAGATGTGTATGCATAATTTACCTAAGATTTAGCGACATGCATACTAAGAGGGCATTTTCACCATAGTAATGGTAAATCGCAGGAGGGATAATAGACAATAACAAATTGTCATAAAATAGTATAGTATCAACAAGGGAGTCATATAGTTATACAAACCACACAGAATTAAACAGACATTGTAATAAGAATAAGATTGTTCCCTAAAATGTAGAAATCAACCACATCTTGGGATATAACTCACCATACTAGGTCACTGTGTATTAAGGCCGGAGCTTACAACTGGACGGATAAAGGAATGTACAAAGGGAATCACATTTGTCAAGCATTACCTCACCTCTCCAATTTATAGCGTATTTAATAATCAGGTTATCCCTAAAAGAAATATATTCTAGCCACCGAGCTCCATCGAAATTGTAATAGCCANCGCACGCTTCTACGTTACAACAGCGGATGGCGCTTATGAAGGAATGGCTCTTCTCAACGATATCAGCGACCAGAACAAGGCTTCCAACTATCTATACGGCGTTCAACAAGGATTCGACGTGCTACTCATTCCCATTCACAAGAGAGCTCAAATGGATAGAGGCGAGCACTGGATGCTAGGAATTTACGAAGCAAGCTATGGAGAACGTCAACTATTAGTCTGCGATCCAGTCGACAACCCGCTGCCCATCGATGCTGTTTTGAGAAAAATACTGCGACACGTTTTGAATACCGTTGTTACGAATGAAAAGCTGAAAGGATGCATCGTGAAACCTCGCAACGCTTACAACCACCAAGATGACGCGTCTTCCTGCGGAGTTTACATCGTCTTTTATGCTCGACAATACCTCTCTCATCGACGCCTTTTCCTGGACAAGAATTTTCAAGAAGCGGATGAACGGAAGCAAATTTACGAATTCGTTGTGAACAGTGACCAATTGAACATGTCGGGACCATCTGAAGCCGCATCTTTCACATCTTCGACCAATATGCACGCTTTGAATATCCAAGACCCGATGATAACGCCGTGGCGCCCGACAAGAGCAGTCAAGCAGCGTAGCAAGGAATGAATCTCGGATATATTGATGGAACTTAATGCATCTCAACGAGAAAAATACCGCGATTATGAAAGACGCAGATGAAAAAACGAAACAATGAGGGGCCGCAACATTCGCCTAGAGGAACAACGCCGCCGTAATGAAAGACTCCGTAGAGCTGCGAAATCTCGGCCTGCATCAACCTACAAAAATGCTGCAACTTCCGACGTGGAATATCAAAGTCTTGGTTCATTTAACGTCGCTTGCATCCACGATGGCGCTTTGCATTTCCCAGAAGAAAGAGTGAAGAACAAAATACACGTAGATTCATTTGGCGATTGCTGCTTACATGGAAGAATCAAACTACCAATGCCCGAATTTCCAAACGAATTAGAGCTTCTATTTGCACGACAACACCGCCTATCGGAAGAATTCCACAGAAGGATCCGCAACATCGACGCCTGCTTTGCACTTGCCTCATTCAAAGTCGACAACGACAGAACCGTCAATCAACATGGAATCTACGCGTTTATCGCCGGCGGTCAAGTCCATCACAAGATCAACCTGGCAACGCGCCCGACTCAAGACCCGCAAGGTGGATTTGAACAGCCGAAGTTTGCCCAAATGTACTTCCTGGACCCGGACGAGGCTACAGCTGCGCGATCTGAGCTCAACCGAGAGTTAAGCCAAGAACTATTGCAACTACTCGAGGAGATCATGCGCTTTAACAACCCGTTCGCCCAATCGTTTATGATGATGAGAGAAGTGATCGAAGAAACCCACCAACGCTCAATCGCAGCTGGAGTACAACCGCCCAATGTTCACCTCGTCTTTACAAACCGTGAAGGCGACGATCCTCGACGATTCAACGCACCAGTTGTAAACGAAATAGCCGCAAACCTTCGAATTCGTCGGCGTGCTTCTCCTCACGACGGTCTTCGTGCACGGAATGCTCTACGTCGCGTTTTCAAGAGTCAAGCGTCAAAGTGCGTTGAAGGTCGGTCCTGCTGCCTCCTGAGAATCCAACCCATATCCGAAACGTCGTATGGAAGGAAGTCCTGAACAAGAGAAACTCACCAGCCGCACCTGCCTCTCCGACAAGAAACTACCTGGACAACATGGAAGACTTCGCAATCGATGATTAATGTTTATTATGTTTATGCTGTTATAGGTTTATAATATGTCTCTTATGTATGCATATATGTTTGGTTTTTCTAAATAAATTTGTCAAAAATATTGAACTTCAACGCACTTCAATCTTTACACTGCTCACTTTGCACCATTTCTTTAATTGTATAATTTTTTGTTATCAATTAAATTTTATTTCCTATGACTTTTCAAACTTTACCTTTGTATAGAATAGTTCCCTTTCCAAATTCTAACTTTGTTTAGATAGTTTACAATGGTGTGCACTTTAACCGGTTATCTTTTCACCAATGGTTTCACAAATTTTCTTATGGCATGTATTGTTTTGATAAATCACAATTGAAAATTTAAATCCTCGAGTTAGCTTCGATACCTGTTTTCTCCGAGCGGAGCTCGGTCACCCGCTGGTAATTATTTAAATGATGTTTTGTTTTTAATTAATAAAATTTAAATTAGGTATTACTGATATTGAAGAGAAATTTAAGTTACAGAGGCAAGATGAGGAAATTTTAAGGATGGACGAGAATAAAAATTTAATATAAATAGAATAAATCTATTTATTTGATAATCTTTTTTTTCTTCTTTACTACATATATATATATTTTCTTTTTATATATATATATAATTAACTGTATAGTAAAAATTAAATCCAGTGAGAATAAAAATTTGAAACAATTTGCCCGCATGAGGACTGAAAAGCATTGCCTCTGAAGTGGCGCTGCTTTCGCCCTGGCGGCGAAAGCGACCTTAAATATTATAATGAGCTGCTGCGCTAGACGGCTATGGAAAATAATAAAGTGACTCTTATGTCACCCTAGCGGCGAATCGGCAAATAACGAAGGAAATTAAATTAGATAATATTGTGGGGAGTTAGTTGTAATCGACCATGTCTACCTTCATCTATGAAAAGGTACCCCAAGATTAATTCAAATTAGCACGTCTTATATACTACTAGTGAATTTATGTTTAAATTTTCGTAGTGATAGTTACGCTCAATACTCCCCCACCAGAATTTTATTAGGGATAGAATTCGATGAACAGATACCACTAGTTGCTGTGCTTGTGAAAGACCGGGAGAGCTGGATTTAAGGTCACCGGGTTTTTGAGTGCTGAATGTGAGAGGTATATTAACTTCACGGCATAGTAGTCGCTTCTGTATTGCCTTTAGCAGTCGAGGGTATGTAGGCTGCCGTTGTGTATGATCGAGACGAGACTGAGCAGCAACAGCGTTAAGAGATGGATAATTTCGCAGTCAATGTGGACAATCCATCGAAGTTGGTGTTACCATATCCAAGTGGGCGTTACTGCGTGTTCAAATCACGTCCGAAGGTCACCAATGTTTGTTTAGACATTGATGTTAGACCAAAGATGTTTAGACAATGTCAACCTTCATCTATGAAGAGGTACCCTTTGATAGATGAAGGTTGGCGTAGTCGTCAACTCCGCCACCCACATTGGTGACCCGGACGTGATTGAAACTGAGCTGATTCAGGGAGACGCTGAATCCATAGCGCTTTTAAAAATTCGTCTGATATTTTTTTTTGTCTGCGAGATTGCGCATTTTACATAGTAAGTGCGATGGTTTATCATCCCCCAATACGAGCTCTGAAAGTAAAGCTTTGATCCTTTTCTGTTCCGAATCCCCTTACTCCTCTGCTGGTAGATTTAATACAATATCACTAACATATGATAGTGTTTCCGAAACTATTCGTGAAACGGAAGATTGTGCTTCAACGTTTACGTACCATTATTCTGGAGCTTTTTCCCAAAAGGCGGGTAGCTTAATTCCTACCGCATGTACTTCCGGCATTTCTACCGGCAAAGGACTATTTTCCGTAGACATAACGTTAAATAAAAACGAATGGAATACTAAAAACTATCTAAGTAATGATATTGAAAAACTTCTAGCCCATATGACCATAGCGTGGGGCATAATACATAATTAAATTTAAATTAATTGAATTAAAAATTAGAAAAAGATCAGAGATCGGGGGGTCTGGGATTTTGAAATCTTAGAATTGATCTGGGCCTATGTCTGTTATAGGGGTTATGTGGATCATAAATGGGGAGATTTTTAATTATATCATTATTTGTTCGATCAATTTCATTCTTGTCTGATTTTGTCACCTCTGACATACCAGGGTGACTTGGTTATTAGTTTAATTGTTTGATTTTGTAGAGATTCTAGTTTATTTATTTTGGTTTTATGGGTATAGCTCCACAGGGGGGATGCGTAGGTGAAAAGTGAACGAAGATAAGCTTGGTAAATAATAATTTTGTTATTAAGATATAATTGTAATTTTCTATATAATAGAGTGTGTAGTTTCGCCGCCTTAGTGGCTTTAAATTTGCTTGAAGTAATTTTAATGTGTTTGTTCCAAATTAATTTTATGTGGAAAGTAACACCTAAATATTTGCATGTATCAGACCAAGGCAGTGTTATGTAAAATAGGGTAATTGTTGGGTATTTTTCTTTTATTAGTGAATAGGATGGATGTGCTTTTCAGCGTTAATTTTTATCCTCCATTTCATGAATCATTCTTCGAGAATATTAAGGTGTTCATTAAGAAGTGTTGTTAAATTATAAATGTCCTTGTGGTGTGCGAGGATATAAGTATCATCTGCGAAAAGATGTAAATCAGTGAATGGTGTGATGGGTATGTCATTAACGTAAATAAGAGATAGTTTGGAACCTTGGGAGACACCTGCTGAAATTAATTTAATACTAGAATAGGTTTTATCAATTCATACTTGGAAGGATCTATTATGTAAATAAGAGATGATTAATTTAATAATGCTCTGAAGGAATTTAAAAATAATTAATTTGTGGATAAGGCCCTTAATCCAAACACGATCAAAGGTTTTCGCTATATCAATTGAAATTGCTCCTATAGAGTGGTGTTGTATTAAGTTATCAGTGATGGTCTCCCCGACTCGTAAAAGTTTGTGTACTGTTGAATGATAGCTACGGAATCCGTGTTGTTGTGGTATAAGAATTTGTTGTCATCTAAGAATGTATTAATTCTACAAAGGATGACTGCCTCGACTATTTTGCTAATGGTCGGGAGGAGGCTAATGGGTCTATAATTAATAGACAGGGAGTGGTTTTGGAATAGGAACTATGGCTGCATTTTTCCATGTCTTGAGAAAGTAAGATAGGGTTAGACCGCATTAATGATAATAGTGATCCTGAAAAGATAATGAATTGGGAGTGATTTTAACATTTTGTTATTAATTCCGTCTATGCCTGGTGATATGTTTTTCAATTTATTGATATAGCTACTAACCCCTGAAGGTGTGGTAGGGAGAGAGGGTTTTGTGTTGTCCTTTGAAAGGAAATCTGCAATTGTATCGTTTACTAAATTAATTGTTTGTGGGTGTTTAATGTCATTTGTTTTAAATTGTGTTTCATAATAATTAGCAATTACTTCGACTGTATCTTTAAAAATGATAGTGTAGTTGTCAATAATTGGTGGGTAGTTGTTTGAGTGTTTACAAATTTCCCATAATGAATTATCTTGTGTGTTAATTAAATTTAATATGTTCTCTATATTGTTTTTGATTATATAATCTGAATTTATTTTTAAAACTTATTAAAAATATATAGTATTTCGAATAAAAAGACAATTATATTTATCATATTAAAAATTATAACATGAAAATCCTTGATCAAAAACATTTAGAGCATAAAAATACACCGGCACTACATGATATACGGTACCAATAATGCTGGGTGTCAAATAATAAACATACTAAAGAGTTTCAATTAACAAAAAAACTAAAGTTACATTTTGAAGAGATCTGACAAAACTATATATATGTGGCACATGATCTATCAGTGGAAGTACATAAATCGAGACATTGTTTAACCCAACTGGACAACAACAAAAAATAACTCATTTTACAAGTTCCTTTTTTAATTATCGAGTTTTGACATTTTATTTTTATTGATCCAAGTTAGGAAAAGGATGGACGTTACAGCTAGTAGGAGTCGGACTTCAATAAATTTTCTTGACGGCGGTAGCGAGTTAAACTTCGTTGAAAAATACCAAGGCGTTGTTGTCAGGACTAAAACACCAATACCAGCGTCATTTCCAATGGAGGGTGGGTATCTGTTGCCATCGAATAATCACTGTATCCTGAGACAGGCAAAAGATCGGGGAACATTCTCATGTAGAAGTCGTTGATTGTCTCACCTGCAGGCGAAATACCGAAACCAGTGGCATTTTCAAATGGAGGATGGCTGTGGGCATCGGAAGATCTAATCTCACCTGTCTTCTATTAAATTTTTCTATATAAGATGTAAAATGAGTTATTACTCATCTTTTAAGTTCCTTTTTTAATTATCGAGTTTTGACATTTTATTTTTATTGATCCAAGTTAGGAAAAGGATGGACGTTACAGCTAGTAGGAGTCGGACTTCAATAAATTTTCTTGACGGCGGTAGCGAGTTAAACTTCGTTGAAAAATACCAAGGCGTTGTTGTCAGGACTAAAACACCAATACCAGCGTCATTTCCAATGGAGGGTGGGTATCTGTTGCCATCGAATAATCACTGTATCCTGAGACAGGCAAAAGATCGGGGAACATTCTCATGTAGAAGTCGTTGATTGTCTAACCTGCAGGCATTGGCATTTTCAAATGGAGGATGGCTGTGGACATCTGTTGGCATCGGAAGATCTAGTCTGATCTGTTTTCTCGGAGGCTCGTCATCTTCCGAATCAGTTTCATAATTTTTTTGCAAACCAGATGAGCCAGGTTGTGGATCACTATCATCCGTAGTTGTGGTGTAACTCACGCCAGTTTGGGTTGACTGTGGCTCGCTGTTGTTATTGGGCGTCCCCTTGATTCCATCCACCTGGGAGGTGTTGATGCTGTTGTACAAAACGAAACAATAAATAAATAAGATCTTGCACTCAAAGAAATTGCGTTTTGAGGGACAATTTTATCCCCATCGACTGCAACACACTTATGCTAGTGCTTGATCCAATCCCAGAGGCATTTTTTATATTCGGTTTTCGGTATGTCCATCAGTGGTTCCTGCAATTTTTACTTTGATGAACGCCATTCTCTTGCCTGAAGTCTGGATTGCATGTCGTACTCAACCCTGGTTGCAAACCCACGTCTCGTCTCCAGTAATGATCCTTTCGATGAATGTGGGATCGGATTCCCTCGCAAATCATGTCTTTTGCGACGTCAACACGGTCTCTTTCTTGCATTAAATTGAGGTCTTTTGGCATCAACTTTGCTGCTACACGACGGAAACCCAAATCATTAACCAAAATGTCTTGGACGGATCCATAGGCAATGTTCAAGCCCTCCGCTATCTCTCTGATGGTTAATTTCCGGTTATTGACCAACATTTCTTTTACTTTATCAAGGTTTTCGATGTCGATGGTTTACCACTGCGTTCATCATCTTCGATTGACTCACGACCACTTTTGAACCGCTCGTGCCACTAGTAAACGACCGTTTTCTTTAGAGGATCGTTCCCGAAACACTTTTCCAACGTTCGCGCACCATTAAATCCGTTTTTTACGCAAAATTGAATACAACTTCGTTGTTGCAAATTTAAATACATTTCCCAAATTGTAAAAAATCGCCAACACACAGAGAGATAGATGTACTCTTGGCTACGTAACTTTTGCAAATGCCAAGCTATTACACTAAGATTTAGAGGGAATATCAACAACAGATGTACTAACTTAACTAAAAAAGAATAACAGAACTGAAATAGGAAAGATGGTAGCGCCACCCGGGGGTTATTTCGGGAACTTTTTTATCATATATATAGATATTTTTTCAGTTTCTTAATAATGTATGAATAATTACATTAAAATCGCGAAAGAAAAAAAACTTTTGAAATCAAAAGTATTAACAATTAAGATAAGGAATGATTGCGCGATATTTTTATTACATTAACTTCATAGCAGGATTAACACGTTTTATATATTTATCTAATTTATTTAAAATCCTTCCTTTTCCAAATGCTTTTTTTATGAGTTCTTCTCATGTCTTGACACTTTTCTAACTCAGTGAATATCGAAAGTATTCCACGATAACCTTCATTAAACTGTATGACTGCATTGTTTGCACTCATTTTCAAAGTTGTCAGTCCAACGAATGTTTCTTTCGGGACAATTTGCCACAAAACACCATTGAATGACTCATTGGCATTTTGCGTTTTACCATGAAGGCATTTTTTTAAAAGCTTCTGATCACGCAACTCAAAATAGGTTGGCTTTATGATATTGATGACATTTTGGGGTAAGCCCTTAGATATTTCAAATATTCTTCATTTAAAAACTTTGCACACTGATATTTACACCTACGGGACATTGGCCATGTTTTGGCTCTGTAGAAGCTGAACAGCAATGGTAAAATGAAGCTATTACAGAAGACTGCAAACTGTCGATAAATGAATCTGTTAGTTTTCCTTTAGTAATCTGTAGTTTACGTAACCGGGATCCCACTCTCTTTTTTTTATGTGTTCAAGTTTTGTGACAGTATTATCACCCTAAATGTTTTTAACCATCGCATATGCTTTGGAATCACCGTCTCCGTAGTATTCTGTGTATCGCAATGACTGGGACCTTTCGAATCTCTCATTCAACAAACATGATCGCTAGGGGCTGTGTCATTAGATACTGTATACTGAGACAGGCAAAAGATCTGGGAACATTCTCATGTAGAAGTCGTCAATTGTCTGACCTGCAGGCATTGGCATTTTCAAATGGAGGATGGCTGTGGGCATGTGTTGGCATCGGAAGATCTAGTCTGATCTGTTTTCTCGGAGGCTCGTCATCTTCCGAATCAGTTTCATAATTTTTTTGCAAACCAGATGAGCCAGGTAGTGGATCACTATCATCCGTAGTTGTGGTGTAACTCACGCCAGTTGGGGTTGGCTGTGGCTCGCTGTTGTTATTTGGCGTCCCCTTCATTCCATCCACCTGGGAGGTGTTGATGCTGTTGTACAAAACGAAACTATAATTAAATAAGAACTTGCGCTTTGAGGGACATTTTTATCCCCATAGAATGCAACACACTTTTGCCAGCGCTTGATCCAATCCTCGAGACATCTGTTGTTATTGGGTGTCCCCTTTATTCCATCCACCTGAGAGGTGTTGATGCTGTTGTAAATTTTGTCCTGAGGAAATTTTTTGACAATGTACTCACATGTCAAAGAAAACATCGATTTCCTTATCAGGCAAAGTAACATTCTTTATGTACATTTTCGTCTGACTTCCAATGACTAAGTCGTCATTGCACTTTTGCTTTTTTTTAATTTCCAAATTCCAACTTAGATATGCTCTCTGCCGTCTAGAATCATCTCCCGTCGAAGACAGTTGATCATGGGAGAATCAGTCTAGAATTTTAAATTACATTTGCAGAATATAGGTAGCACATTCTGCAAAAGAAGCAAATACAAATTGGTTGACGGATTTTCAAACATCTTCTTTATACTTCGACATTTGAAAGAAGCACCATTTTCTTTATCAAAGAAGATCTTTAAAGATTTCCAATGTTCTGCCGACAACAGCAGCTAAGGATAACCAACGAGTCGGAACATACTTTAATATTTTATGATTGTCTTGATTACACAGCATCTGACATTCTTTAAATGTCACAAGACGTTTTGAACTTTTTTTCAAATACTAAAAAATATCTACCAAAAAATAATCCAAACTAATTGATATGGCCTGGGATGCTTTTTTGGCAGCTAAATTAATCAGATAACAAGAACATCTACACATTATAAGCTGAGGATTTTTTTCCAACATAAACTTCACAATACCGTTATTACCCCCAATTATGGATGATGCATTGTCAAATGAAAAAACGATGCAGTTTTTCCATGGAATTGAAAATTTTTTAAACTCATCATCTAGCACTCTAAACATATTTTTGCCAGTAGCATCACCTTCTAGTTTTGGCAAATTAAAAAGACGGGAAGTAATCTTGTGAACTGATTCGTCAAAAAAAAAAAAACAACCACAATAGGCAGAATTTTTCGGTACTAGTATTGCTACCATCTGTTGCTAAAGCAAATTTGGAAATTTTTAAAATAGGTAGTCATTTCAGTCAAGCAATTGATAGTCAACGCCGTTTTCGTTCGCTCACAACCATACTTTTTTCGCGATTTCTGAATCGGGGGACATTTTTTGAAAGAGTGGTCTAGCATGATCCGATGCAGAAACTGGCAAATTGTGCTCTAGCAAAAAAGTTGTAAATAACGTTTCAGCACGAATTACGTGATTATCACATCTGGAAACAAAACTTGTGATTTTGTTACTTCGAGATGAAGCGTTACTGTCCTCTAAATGGCGTTTGCATTCCACTCGTTCATCCCACCATGTGCGATCGAAAAATCGAGATCGCATATCAAACAATAAACGTGATTATCAGATTTTTTGGATCTTTTTAAAACGGGCCACTTGTTAGAATATTCCTCACGGAAAGTCCGATTGTGAGTTCGCTTCGGTGACATTTTAAAACAATTTAATTAATCTTTTCTTTAAATATGAATGCTCGCCAGGAAATACCGATCTCAAAATGTAAACATCGAGTGAGCTTCACAATATTGCCAGATCCATAAACTTAGATGTAAGCAAATTCGTGCTTTAGCTTGTAGCTTGTTTTCTCCCTACACAGCGAGTACTATGTCACATCATGTGATTAAAGCTACTTCCGCGCCATTTCGCGCATGCGTGGGTTTCGTATTCTGCGCAGGAGGAAACCCAACGTTGTTAGCTAGAGGAAATGTTCTTTTTTTCATGTTTGGCACGTTTATTCAAGATCGCACATGTGCACTTGACCGTAAATTTTTAAAAAGCGGAGTATTTCGGAGTGAAGCGGATTAAACGTTGCAGAGCGGAGAAACTCCGGTCAAACGGGAGCAGTTGGCATGTCTGTATAATAAATCTAACGTTGCACCCATCATCTGCCAACAACTATTCACTTCTCATCGTCACCAATATTCAAAGTATCTACCTGTGTTTACTGACGGATCAAAATCTGCGGGTTATGTGGGCTGTGGCGTCATTATCGCTGATGATACCTATAGCTACAGAATCCCAAGTATTTGCTCCGTCTTTGCTGCTGAAGCTGCTGCCACCCTCTTGGCACTGCGACTGCTTTCCACTCGTTCTACGAGGAAGTATTGCATATACTCCAACAAATATGAGTGTTTTGAGGCAGTTGGAAAATTTTAAGTGATACTCATCCGATTTTATGTTTCATTAATAACTTGTTGATTAAACTACACAAAAATAGATTTCATATTTTATTTTGTTGGGTACCGAGTCACCTCGGTATCCCAGGGAACGACATGGCTGCACGATCTGCTACCCCTGTTTTAAACTATATCTGTACCTCTCTCGGACACAAAAACTTATCTTCGACAGTTCATCTTTCCGTTTTTTCTTCTGAATGCAACGCTATTTTGCTTGCTCTTCAGTTTATTTCTAGGCAACTGTACAAAAAATGGTTGATTTTCTCTGATTCTAAAAGTTGCATCGATGCACTTAAGAATCTTGACAATAAACCTCACTCTATCATACATCATATAATAAATACATATTTAAGCCTCAGTAACAATAGCTTTGAAATAATATTTGTTTGGATCCCGGGACATGTAGGCATTCCAGGTAATGAAAAAGCTGATTCAATAGCCAAGTCAACACACAATCTTACAAATAAACCACACTGTTTACCTGACATTCGAAATTTAGTGGCAGACACTCTTACCCAACTCAGACAGACCAACTGGAATAATGAAATAAACAACAAATTACATGAGATCAAATCAGATATTAAACCATTTGCACCACTGACTAACTACAACAGAAAAACCCAGGTACTTATCAACAGACTACGGATTGGGCACACCCGCTTGACACACAAATATTTAATTTTAAATGAAGCACCTCCACAATGCAATTTTTGCAAAGAGTCTCTTACAGTAAAACATTTTCTGACCCAGTGTATGAAATTTAAATCTAAAAGACGACAGTACTTTAACTGTGACTTTCCGACTTTATCATTTTTACTTGGAGACACACCTCATCCTAATTTAATACTGTACATCAAACATATCGGATTTTACAATTTGATTTAGTTCTAGATATAACCTGGTTGACAAATTTTAAATTAGTTATTAGTTTTAATTTTGAACAAGTTGCTCATTTCAGCCTAATTGTTCTGATTTTAACAAAGCTACAGTAATTTTCACCTAGGTTTGGGCGCGGTATAGCCAAACCATGGCTCTTGCGCCAAAAATTTACATCAATCAATAAATCGACAGTTCATCACATCTTCTTGGCAACAACAATGGGATCTTAAAATTTATAGCAAATTTGCACTCAGTAAAAGCAGACTTTAGCCCTTATCCTGTATTGAGCCTGCGGCATGCAGATGTAAAGTTAAACCGTCTCCGAATCGGCCGATTCTAGGAAAAAAAAGTACGGGAAAAGGGCACCTGTGTAGGGAAAATTCTGTAGGGGAAAATATTTGAAATGAGAAGATTAGATTGAAGCGCTTTTTGCTGTTCCGTGCATGTTTTTTTTTTTTTCTTGTCGCGCGTTTTCAACTTATTAAAAAGAACCAAATATTTTCACCTCCAATCACGAATAAACATCCAACACATAAATCCTCCCAACTTCCCCGATTGGCTACTTTAAGCCTCACATTAGCAACTTCTTCACAAAATATGATTTAAAATAGATAATAACACATTTTTCAATTAAAAAAATTACAAAAAAAGGTAAAACATTATTGAAAAATTTAAATAGTATCTTCCCGCTTTAAAAGATAATCAAAGAAGAATAAATAAATGAAATTAAAATTTAAAAAAACAGTGTAATACAACCAGCCCATAAGTCCCCCCCCCCTTACCCTTCTCCTTACCTCAAAGATCTAATCTGAATTATTACAGATAAAAAGAATATTCATTGAAACAGCGAGAAGCATTCATGCTGCCCAGAAAGCGAGAGGGGAAATATCCCTACAGATTTTCCCTATGGAGGTACCTTTTTTACCGGAACCTTTTTTTCCGTCTACCGAATCGACCATACACGGCTGACCCACCTACATTTGTTGTTTGGGGAGCCCCCTCCCCAATGCAACCGTTGTAAAGTTTTACTCTCTATGCATCACATTTTAATTATTGGCCAATGTTATAACCTCCATCGTCTTACTTTTTTCGGTAGTTCTAATTTAACTCTGACGGATTTGTTGTTAGGCTATTCCTATCATCCTAACATTTTTGCGTTTCTACGCGCAATTGGTCTTTTATACTGTATATGACTGTTTTATCCTATTTACAATTTTATCCGTTTTTATTCATCTTTAGATGCAACTGTTTTATGATGTTTTACTGTACATAAATTTTACCTGGTTTTACTCACTTTTTGACACGTCTATTTCATTGTATTCGGTTTTATAAATTCCATGTGATTTTAGTAAGGTAAATACATATTACAAATTTTCTAAGATGTATCTTAAAACAGTTTGTTTGGCGCAGCATGTCCTTCTGTTGACTTTGTGCCATTAAACCCTACATTACATTCAATTCAATTGAACTTGAAAGGTAGTAACACAGTGAAATATACATTATAATTTATGCTAACATTAAACTTATAATATATATCATTTAATATTTAACATTTCATTTTTATTCTAAGCAGAGCGCGATGACAAGGACGCAAAACTGAAAAATACACGCACAAAATAACTTAAATATTAATTTATTATTAAGTTCGAGATTACCAGTCAAACTATTCAAATGGCTCATCAAGCAGTCGAATTTCGTCCACAATTCACACTTAAGTTCTTTCTCAAGCAACCACTCTATCTTTGAAGTACAGGTAATTTAAAATTTTAAGTGTCGCACCCAAACACTTAAGTCACTAGATATGCAGGCGCTAACGGTTATTGAAGGGAAAACTTCAAAATTTAATTTTCCAAAATAAAGGTCTTTTTCATCTGAAAGTACAATCCAATTTTTTGGAAGTTTCAATCTAAAATTAGATTTGAAATTCTCAAAGCCATTGATTTTGTCCTTCGCCATCCATTGATCAAATACAACTTCATTTGTTCATTCTCTCTTTGTTCGGGAGTTTTTCTTTTTTGAGGCACTGATGTGGTAAAATAGGCAGGAAGATTTAGAAATATAGAGGGAAAAGCTCCTGGTAGTAATACTGGACACTTCTTTGGTAGCATTAATAATGTTCCATCTGGTCTAGTTGCCTGATTTCAATAAAACGTTCTTCAAAATGTTTGATACAGACAACACTATTTTTTGTTGCGGTGTAACCTTCTCTGTGTATACTATTCTGCCACTTTAAATTTAAGTCTGCATCCTTTGGGAAGTGGAATACTGTAGTATACTGCTTATCTCTATAATTTGAACGGCATTTCGTGACCCAACATGTGCAAGGCATCTAAGAAGGAAAAAAAATTTCAAATATTCAAAATTACAGTTTATAGCATTTGAATTAAATTACACTCAATACACAAAAACTGTTGATTTCCAAGTTACAAAAGATGTGAGAATTATTTAAAATATTTGTACGCGAATACACACCGGTTCATTAGCTAAATTACATATAAGCAGACTCGTATAAAACCAAAAGCTTTCTGCGCACACAGATGTTGGGCCAAATACTTCCTGCATCATGGTGCCAAACAAAAAATTTTGAAGCTTAATAATACTTACGAAAGCACTATTTATTGTATTAACACAAAGTACTATTTCAGACATCAATTGAAAATTTTTAAAAAAAATTGAAAGCTATTAATTAATGAAAGGAATTGATGAATTCTAATGGAAATGAAAACACAATATATTTCATTACTGATTGTCAGCATGGACTTAACCCGGCAGGAATCGCGCCTCACGTACGAACTCAAAAACACGTGTGGGCTTCTTATGGACCTCACAAACTTTAATTACTTTTTAACCTTTTTGCATAGTAATATTTGAAAACAAAATGGTTATAATTATAAAATTTAAATTATATGAAAGTTATTAACACATGTAATCATTAAAATACTCACAATAATCCAAAAAAAATAGCATATTTATTATACATAACTTGCTCTATATTTTCTTCTTTATTCATTCCCTACTCTTTTTTCATGCAGTTTTGCTATTTTCTAATAGGGTGACTTTTTTTACCCAAAATGTCATTTTTAGACTTTTATAGTTACAACGGTTTAGTTTCAAAGCGACGACATATTACCGTATTAATGTTGCTAATTGAATTATTATATGTACAGTAACTTTTTTTTCTAGGTCAAATAAAGTTATAAGTTAGCAAATATCACAGATGTTATTTAGAAAAATTTATTCCTTTCTAGTTAAATTTAAACAATGGCTAGCGTTTAACCAATCACAATTTTTCGCTCATCATTTTTATATACTTAAATGAGCAAAAAAATAATAAAACAGAAAATTAAACCTTTCTTCTTTTTTTTTAAATGAAACAATTTCACAACTATAAATAATAAAGGAGCAAAACAAGGATACAAAGACTAATGTGGTTTCTGTAATGTTTCAATTTTAACTAATTCTTATATATTCATTTAAAATGAGTTTGTGTGTAAATATATGTGAATGGTACTTGTGCTGACCACCTCTGGTTTAAAAAAGTAACTTTACTTTTCATATGTCAATCATAGCACACACGAATAATTAAGTGTCAAAAGTCACATTTCTCTATAACGATATAACCTTAAATTTTACATTACATTATGGGAGAGTACCAATTTTATTTTAAATTATGCTTGATGAAATCTTGAAATTTAAAGAATAAGAATACTGTGTATATTAAATAAACAATTATTTTTGAAAAATTTACCACGTTAAAAAAAAATAGTAGAGCTTTATTCTGTAATAATTCTAGATAATGTTTGTGTATAGACCTTTATATTGGATGAATAAACGAACAAACACACTTCAAAGAAACTATTTCGAAAGATTTTTATGCTTTAATAATAGGTTTTCCTATATTGCACAAATAACACACAATATCTTATCAATTGTGGAAAATTGTTCATTATTTTTTTTAATCATTGAGATAGGTAGATTCAAGTTCAAGATCTTATATGTTTTTATCTTCCTTATTGCTCTTTCAATATGAACTAACTTTTGACATATTCCTCGACAAACGAATCTCTTCAGCACTCAGCTGAAGCTTATTTTTAGTTGAAGCAGGAATAAACAATTTAACATTCCTGCTCAACAGCAAGTCGTCAATACGAAAACCTCTGTCTGCCAGAATGACATCACCTTCCTCGAGTAAGTTCAAAAACCCACTGCTTCCCTAAGCAGTGGTAGTGTCTTTCTGATACTCTTCCACCCCATGCTCTAGAAATAAAACAAATTACTCCAGATGGAGTTATACTTACAAGAAATTTCATAGTATTATGATGTTTATAGTTGGAATAGGTTTGTGCTCTTGCTGTAAAACTATGTGGTTTCTCTATAAAAATCTCACGACAGTCAATAATGCACCTTACATTTTCACGAGAAACATCTTTGAATGACTGGGGCAAATTCTTAAAGCGGATCTTCCGTGATGGCTATATAATCAATTTTCTCAAATTGACAGACAAAACGTCTATCCATGAGTGGAAAACTGTACTAACAGTTCCCACCCCTGTATGGAAGCGGAAGGCTAAATCTTCATTTAGCAGCCCAAGTCGTAATTTCATTAATAAAAGCTGCTCACGCGGTTGTAAAGCAACTATTTTCGGTTGCCACACAGATAAAATTAAAGTTAAAAGTGCATTAAAAACTGCAACATTGTTTAACCCAGTATAAAACTTATATCTGTCTGGGCTATGGTTAGTCACATCTTCAAATTTTCTTGTTAGTAGACTTTTTTCACGGAGGAGGATATTTTCTTTTTCGAGGATTTGTGCTTTTTTCTGTAAGTATTCCATATCATCAAGTGTTATGCTTGTTTGGGATGTTGCATCCACTAAAATTTTGTTTGTATTGGTAGAAACAGGCAAGGAGCTGACATCGGGAGATTCATCTTCTGACATCTGCCTTGATACTAAAGAAATAAATGTCTATAAGTAAAATAAAGTGAATTCTAGCATAAAAACTAATAATAAAAAAGATTTTTATATTAAACAACTGGATTAAAAAAATTCAACCGAAAAAAATTTTCTTATTTACTGTTAAGAAAAATTTTATATAATAAAAATTCAAATTTTTAATGTAAAACACAAATCTCTTATTCTATATTTTTAAAAAAAAACCTTTAAGTTAACATTAAAGCTCTAAAATTAGTATGCATAAACAACTCTTATATGTTTTAGCATTTTTTGCTTCCTACAACATCTTAAATCTTATTGTGTATTTTTTTTTAATTAATACAATTGTAAATTAATATATTTACTTTTTGATTTACACCATAGTAAGATGATAATAAATGTAGAATGTGATGAAACCTATTTATTCTATTGCACAACTTCCAAATTAAATGTAACACATTAATTTTTGAATAGCTTCTGGTTCCAAGAGTTCAATATTAATACACTCAAATATTTAAATAAAATATGATTTTCTAATGTTTTTGCGCATTACTTAAAAGACGATGTTGGATTTCATAATAATTGTAAAAAGATTATTCGCAACATAAATTGTTATAAGTTGAGCATAAATCGCAGCTAGGCCACAAGCTTTGTTCCTTAAGTGATAACAAGCATGTCCTAATATGCGAAAATCGGTTTATAACCATCAAGTGTGGGAAACAATATTAAATATACTCTCCACTGCTCACTCGGGTTTTTTTTTCTATGGACAGCCTGCATATTCATATTGCATTTTCCAGAAAAGCAATAAATGTAAGCAACATTTAATAATGAAATGAATATACGTATTTAATAACATAAGAATAAATATAATATTCCTTTGAGAACATTCCTTTTTAAAGCTATCCTTCTAAACACACCAGGCCATTACTTAAACTATTTCAAATACATATAGACATGAAAAAAAATTTACATCCACTTTTTTGGATATTAGTGATAAATAATATATTTACAAAAAGAAACATTTTATGTTATAAAAATTACCGTTGTCAACACTTGAAGTACCATTCTCTGGATCAAGTTTGGCACGGTTTTTACTTCGTTCATAGCGTTTCAGCTTTTTTTCTCCTTCACTAGCAGCTTCTGGATGAAATGTAAATATAGACGGCACATAATCAGGATGTTGGAGATCATTTGATGGTTTCCCTAAAAAGAAGTGTTACTATAATTATTTTTATAATTTCATTTGGAAAAGAATATCTACATTCAAATTAAAGAGTTTGATTTTTCTTTATAATGGTTTTATAATGTTATGTTTAAAGTTGGGACGAAAAAAAGTTGTGGAAAGTTGTTTACAAAATTTAACATATTTTGTTAACAAAGATTGCATAGGAAAATATATTCAACAACACAACAATTAATGTAGCAAAAAGAAAGCTAACTTGTAGCAAATTATAGAAAAAAATTTTTATCGGTGTTAGAGTTATAAAAAAACAAGGTTCAACAGTAAAAAAATGCATAAAAAAAACAAATAGTTAACTAAATTTTTAATTAGTAAATAATTTATCTTCTTTTATTTTTATGACTACTGGAATTATTTAGCAACTGATTACACAACTTTAAACCAACTGAAATTATTCAAAATAATTACTTTTAAAAAAAATGAATAAATTTAAGACTGTTCGACAAAACCGACTTACCAATATTAACTATAAATTCAAAGCAATTCATTTAATACTTGGTATAAATATAAAGAATTATTCAAATAAACAGAAATAATTGTTGAAAGAAAAAGCAATTTAATTTTTGGACAATTGGAACTTCAAGAAAAAAAATATATAATTTATTATTGATATGAAATTGTTTAAAAATTATGATACTTGCTACATAGATTAACACTCCATAGTTAACTAATTTCTAATACAATAAATTCATATAATTGATCTGTGCTATTTACCGGAGAACCGCCTCCTCGATGCGATACTTGTAACGTTTCACTTTCAATTCATCATATTTTTATCGCTTGCCCATGTTTTAACCAACAACGCCTTACCTTCTTTGGAAGCACGATTTTATATATAAAAGACTTCTTAGATAAAAATCACCATCCTAACATCTTTGCATTTTTACGCGCTATTGGAATTTTAAGTTGTATATAATTGTTTTATACTATTTAGTGTTTTAGTAAATTTACCGATTTATTGATTTGCATTTGATTAGTAAATTTACCGTTTTATTGACATGCAGTTTTATTGAATTTAATGTATGTAACTTTACAACATTGTTTTAGAATTTTCACTATATCTGATTTTATACGTGTGCTTTACTTAACCTCTTAATCTGTTTTAAAACCGTGTGTTTGGCGCAGTATGTCCGTTTTTGGACCTTGTGCCACTAAACCCCACATTCAATCAATCTGTGCTATTTACATTATACTAAACTGATACCTATGACAGAGGAGTTGCAATGTAGAAATTTTTAAGCGATGCAGAATTCAATAATCAGTTCGAGCTTGAAAATTGATGAAACACTAATGTCTGAACATAAAATACACAATGAGAAAGAAAAGCAAAAATAAGCTATCGCTCATTTTCTTACGAACACATCTCTGATAAATTTTTTCTCATAATTATCAAACAGCTTTCTCATGATGGACAAATACTGGTCTATTTTCCTAAAATATCGAGTAAATTTACATATATTACGATTATACAATAGTAAAAGATAAAATGTTCTCTCACCTGTGACAAAATGGGCATTGCATATCAAACTATTTTTGTTTGGAGTCCAATTTTCTCTTTTCATGGAATTACATCATGCAGTTCGACGAACAGGATCATTTGGGAAGCGAAACATTTTGACTGTAGATAGAAGATTAGTATTTCTTCTCATACTACTACCTATAGCTGAGCAACCACCACCACTTTTTCTATTATTCATCACGTTTATTATAACTTTTATGTATCCTTCTTATATATGAATTTTTTGTATTAAAACTTAATGTTTGTTTACGATGATTGAATCAGCCTAGTAGAAACATTAAAAAGGAAATAAGTTCCGGTTGCACCGGAAGTTCATGCGGACCATCACGTCTGCACACAGATAAGGTGAATAAACTTTTCGAAACCCAAAGTCGATTTGGGGAATAGTTCTTTACTAAGCTAATGGGAAATGTGCAACCATGAAGTTGATTCCTCAAACATTTTAATAAATGAGGAGGATCAAGTAGGACATAGATTTTTCAGTCATTGAAAAGAAAATACGGTTTGTTCTCAGTGACTTTTAGTAATTCAACCTCAAGATTAGTGTTATTTGATCCTTGGTCACACACAGTTGCTATTGGCAAAAAACCAAAGTTTTTATAACTTTTCCACTGCCATATGCAAAAGTTCTTTGAGAATTGTAGAAGGTGCTGTGTAAATATTCCAACAACCTGTTCCCACTTTTCACTCAACCCCTCTCCTCATAAAAGTGAGAGCGTGTATAGCTATTTGCTGAGAATTTATGTGTCCATAACTTTCATAGCCAATTACGGTATCAGACTATTCGTTATAAGTTGACGCTTCATTTCATCCGAAGAAATAATGCACAGTCTATCGGATTCATTCATTTTTTATCCAACCAGTTTTAAGGCATTGAAAACTGGTTCAATGAAACCAGGTTGTAGGATAATTCCCTTTAAATTATTTTTAATAGTTCTTTTCAAAGGTAGAAAAAATGTCGTCTTAATGCCGAATACACCAATTACAACTGCATTGCCAGATTTTTATCTTGTATGTTGTACCGACAACCATGGGCAGACACACTCGAAAACTTTATTTGTGATGAAATGAAGTTATAAAGTACTGGTGTCACTAGGTACTTCAATTCCTTGAACATACTTAGAATCTTATTTTTCCCAATTTGTAACGATGATAGCAGTTTGCGGCAGAAGTAAAGTTTGCCTTATACAATCCTTAGTTCGGCTGCATCTTTCATCTTCATCATCCATCTTTGAAGCAGAGACGGTGTGAGCTCGAGAATGCTGGATGTCTTTCCTCTTTGTCGCACGGCTCCTCTTCATATACTCTCTGGGGGCGGATCGATGATCCTTGCTGAGAGCTCTTCTAGTTTCAGTGTGGTTATAACAGAACCGAAACTGTTTTCAGTCTCTACATTTCGTCAATTTTATATCTACGAATTAAACAAGGAATGAATAGCTTTTCTCATTGTCAAAGTATTACTCTAGTATTGAATTCTTTTTTTATTGCATTAATTCATCCTTAAACATGCCTTTGTATGAAATATTACCCTCTGGGTCTAAAACTAGGCTTATCTTCATTAATGTGATTTTGAGAATCTTATGCCAATGGTCTTCTTATATTTTCTAAGTCTTTCTGCTTCCCTACGCCGCCTGCCTCGTCTAACTGACTTGACAGAGCTGACATAGAACGCAGAAGATGAGGTAGATCTTCTGCGTGGTATAACTACAGCAGGAGCTTGTGCAACACCAAGAGCTACACAATGAGAAACACCAGGAACTTGCGCGCATCATCAGGAAGTGGAAAGAAATAGAAATTTAATAACAAATGTTTTTTCCAATAAATATTCAAAGTTGAATTTTTATAAGTAGTATTAAACTTCATTTGAGTATTTCTTTTAAATACATATTTTTTTTAAATATTATTATCCTATCATGTATGTTTTTTTTAACTATCTACAATGAACACCACAGAGTGTGGAATATGCATGATTTCCCCTATAAAAAAATCAGCTGTTGTTGTAAACTAAACATTTTCTTACACATTCCTCAAATGAACAGTCAGGATTATTGTAAAATATTTCAAGGATTTCTTCACAACTTAGCTTATTCAATATTTTACTTTAACAACGTGGATATTTTAGCAAACTTTCAGAAGATTTGAAAGGAATTTAAAAAAAATCAAGAAAAGATAGAAAGAAAACTAAATGCACAATTTTTTCATATAGTTTGTATTAGAGCTACAAATGTTTGTTTAAAATTAAGTCACTCTTGCAACTATTGTTTTTAAAGTGATGAAATTTTTTTTTTATTTTTTGCCAGTCTATATGCTGCGTCAAAAACATGCAACAAAAGATTTAAAATTCTGTAAACATCTTAGCACTTTCTGATCCAAAAATGCAAATATAACTTACATTTCATATATAATTTTTCTATTAAGTTTGTAGAAATCAAAACTGTTTCTATCCAATGAAACTTCGAAAGATAACTAAATAAAACTTTATCACCATTAACAAAATATATTTTATTTTTTCAAATAAAGACATTTCTTTCTACCTTTGCCCCAGGTTACTATCAATTATGCATTTAAAATTTAGGAAAATGGGAAATATGCACATGCTGCATAGTAACTTTTACACAAGACACGAAGTTGCTGATCTCAGATTTGAACATTTTAATGTTTTTTTAATACTAAAAAAAAAAATGAAAGCATACAAATTTTTAAAAATAATTAAATATGTATGTTTTGAAAATCTGTAAACTACTACCAAAATACATAAGTCACAAAAAATTTTTTATTAATAATTGAAACAGCATAAAATTATCAGATAGAATTAAGTGATGTTATTGTCAATACATGAAATGCATCAAGTAAATATACCAAATTGTTTACATTGGATGATCTGGCTCAGAATCTAATCCAATTGCTCGCCATTGAAATGGCAGTGAGCCATTATTCAAAAATGCTCTGCATAATTGCTCCTTCCACGCTCTGCAACTTGCTTGTAATTATTTGAACCCTATTGTTTAATTGATTGTAGTGCAATCACTTCATCCCGCCAGGTTCCAGATATCAACTGCCCTGCGTTGAAATCTTCACGGTCCACAGGTGTTTTCTTAAGGTATGTAGGGGATTTAACTCTCAACCAATTGTGCAAGGCACAGGTCGCTTTAACAATTTTGTCAACTGTATTCATCTGAACGTCAATTGGTCTTACAAAGATCCGAAATCTGTTGGCTAAAATTCCGAATGCATTTTCTACAACTCTTCGGGCTCGTGATAATCTATGGTTAAAAATTCTTTCCCTTAGTGTTAAAGAAGCCCTAGAGTAGGGTTTCATTATATTTGTCCTTAAAGGAAAAGCGTCATCTGCAACAATTACTGAGCCGGAGGGCATTTTCTGCTTTCTAAAGCTGTATTCATGTCTGAATTCATAAATATTGAACTGTCATTTGCTCTCCCGTTGGCTCCAACATTTATATATTTGAAACAATAATCCGCATCTACGAGAGCAAACAGAACAATATTAAAAGTTCCTTTATAGTTGTGAAATTCGGCTACTGTGTTTGCCGGCCTCTTTATTAGAATATGTTTGCCATCTATTGCACCACAACACTTGGGAAAATTCTATGGCCATTGTGAATCGTTTTGCCACAGCAGAACATTCCTCCTCAGTGTTTGGAACCTGGGAGATAATGCAACATTAAAGGCCTGTGAAGAATAGTTCACTCTTGGACATTTTGAATAACTACTTAACTCTGATTCATCGAAATTAATAAGTGCAAACTTAAGTAAAGACATTATACTAGCTTTGTAATTATATCACCATGAACAATTTCAAGTTTTGCAAAATGGACTGTAAAACAGCACAATTAAAGCTTAAGAAAACCAATCTGATTATATATTTTAAATACATAAGTATTTTATTATTTTGATTTAGTTATATTAAAATATTTGAATATCAAATAATTTCTAAAATTTATTTATTCTCAAAATACTTCTAGATACTTATTACTTTAACCCATTATAACAGTAAAAAATTTTCTAAATTAGAAAAACATAAAAAAATTGGTATATTTATTTATACCATGCAGATATTTATAATTAATTTATCAAATGTTAAATAAATAATCCTAAGATACTGATGAAACTTAATAATTATAAACTTGTGCTACCACTTTTAAATAATTTTAAAAAAGTATTTCAAAATTATTTCTCCATTATGCACTCACCAAATACAAATGCGAAGGCACCAAATGGATTTTTAACTTCCAAATTAATTCTTTTAAAAAAATGGTGGTTTGCCTGGAGAAATATACTATTTGAGTTAGAAGTTTCTTTGCATTTTTTTACTAGTAGGCTGCTGCAAGAAGTTGCCAAGACATGGTTATAATTGTGTCGCAGGTCATGATACGAATAAAACTAGGTGCAGATGGAATAAACAGCATTTTCAAATTAAATATATTTTAAAATCAAAATTTATGTCAAAGATAACTAGAGATACAAAAAAAATTAATAATAATTGCATACTTCAAAATTATTTTTCAAAGAATTGTATACTGCATCTTACACTTCGGGTAGAAATATAGCTGAAATATAGAGAATAGCAGACTGAGGTACACGAAACAACAAAGCAAGAGATCTAAAACTGTCCCCAGAAGCCAAGTATCTAAGCGTGATTTCCAGTTTTAGTCAAAGTAGTCTTTGTTCATCCTCAAGACATTTTGATACTCCAGGGGATCTTCTGCAGCTAGCTCCCAATTTACTTCTCTTATCAATCCAATTTCTTACCCACTTTCTTTTCTTACCCTAAAATAAAATTATAAATATAGATTGATCATAAACAGAATGATGCTATGCAATCTTGATATGTTATGTAAGCAACCACAGGTTATCAAAATTCTTATTTATTCCTCAAATGTCTCAGGCATAATAATCTAAATTATAGTAAATTATTTTAATCCTTTATTTCATCATAAAATACGAATCTCTTTAAATATAAATTTATCTAATAAAGTGCCCACAACAAAAAACTATTTTAAAATATCCCTTAATTAATAAATACCTCTTAAGTCTATTTTTCAAATAAAAAACTGCATAAAAATATGTAGAATATTAAAAAGAAATATTTGACCTTCCAAAAAAAATTTGTCTATAGCAACTTGCCTCGTCAGAATTTCCTCTGTGTTCTATTAAAAGTTAAAAATTATAATTGAATTTTAAAAGTGAATGGAAAAAAAACTAGCATATTACTAATTACAAATGTTTAAATATTAGAAAATTCAAAATTATATAGCTTGAACTATAAACTTTTTAAACTCATTAATATTCTTTGACAGATATTTCCGAGTACGAATGAAATTTTGAAAGCAAACGAAAAAAATTATTTTGCTTTTAAATCACCTTTTTTCTGTTCTAGTTCTTCTTTCAGAACCTCCGCTATCAGCTCAACGCCTACTTCAAGTACATCGTCAATAATCGCTTCCATGATAATTAAGAGAGCTTTTAGCAATAAACTTTATTGAAAAATATAAACAAAGTGCCGTTCTGGTATTGGACTATTCAGAGTTGGTTGAACCAGCGAAGGTTGTAACGTGTGATCAGAAACGAGAAACCAAAAACCGGTTTCTTAACTTAGTTGCCACCATTTGGTTGCCCAGTGTCATCAGCGTCTAAAGGCCTGTTTACACGATTCAAGTTTTACGTTCAAGAAGCGTTCAAGATTGATTGATATTGATGGAAATCCGTTTTCATCGATGTTGTACCGTGTAAACGATTCGTTCAAGATCTTGGATCCACTTCTTGAATGTAGTAGCGCATGTTCTACAAGACATTAAATTTCTTCTTCTCCCAGCCAATCATCTTTTAGAATTTTGTGATGTCATAGGAAAACGTCATGAATAGCAGGAGGTATTTGATTTTTACGCATTCGCCGTTTTTTTTAACTTTCTAAGGGTCCTGTTCAATCGTTTTAAAAAATTTATAATATATTTATTTTCATTTGGTGTGTGCTTTTTCGTAAGTATTTATTTGTGTTTTAAATTCATATTCCCTCCCTTAATTCTTACTTTTTTAATAAAAATGCCATTATTTGTACCTAGATATTTATAGAATGGAGTGGACTCAGGATCAAGTTTTTAAATTAATAGAAGAATACCGGGAAAGATCCCAATTATGGAATAGCAAATTCCCGGAGTATTCTGATAAGAATCTCCGACAAAGGCATCTAGAAGAGTTGTCTTTCCTATTCGAAACTGATATAGAGACCATAAAAAAATAAAATTTATGGGTTGAGAACTCAGTATCTTAGTGAACAGAAAAAGGTGTTAGATTCTCTAACAAGTGGAAGTGGAAATAAGTTGAATACTTTAATAATAAGAACTTATAATTTTTGCATAAATTTTTAATTCCATGGATTTCTTTTTCTTTTAGTCTCTTATACATTTCTATATTTTTTTTCTGAAACCTCCATAAAAAGAATTTAAGTATAAAATATCCATAGTAAAATAAAGAATTGACAAGTTCATAAATATTGACTGAGATTAAATCTTTCAGAATATTACTGAAAAAATTCATATATAATTAAAATTAGGGAATGTATTAGTATAGTAAGGGATGATAGAAAATCTATTTCGAGTTTCGGTATATGCGTGTATCTCTACCATTTGATGCCCTGGTCAGTAAGAAAACAATTAATATGAGCTTCTATATTTATTAATAAACTTAACAATGAAACAAATAATAATTAGACTGAAACAAAACAAAAATATATAAGAAATAGGAGCTTTCAAGAAATGCTCCTTCAGGCATGAGTGCATCGAGAACAACTGACAAAAAAAAATAATTTGATTGGCGACGAATTGACGCCGCCAAAAAGAATTAATTCGTAACAAGGGATGTATGATTCATTTTATTGATGATGTCAATATCTGTAAATCTAGATTCTTTCAAGGGAGAAGAGTGGGACAAAGTCCCCCTCAACTTTTGAGAGAGAAATTATCCCTTTTTTGGTATCTTAAAGAAATTTGCAGAGTTAGTGCTACTCTATAAAATCTATATCATATGAAGATTGTATATTATTGTCACTTTTTGTTTAAAAATACTTCATTTTAAATCTTAAGTACACTTTTATTATAATTTCAATAACTCAATGAAATTAAGTAATTTCGAAAATTGGTTTTGGAATTATGGTATATATTTATAGGACAAGTTAACCTAGGTTCTACTAGTTTTATTTAAAATGAAATAAGTGACACAGACAACAATTATGCATATACTACTTAAGCAATGCACAGATTTAAATTTAAAATTATCTAAGCTTATTTAAGAGTGCATATTAGGTAGTCAAGGGGAGGCTACAAAATTTAACTCTCCTGTTTTTTTTTTTTTTTTTTTNTGTTTTTTTAAAAAATAATTTATTTTTCATTTTTTTATGCCCATAGAATATTATAAAACATGAACTTACCAATTATTTGAATCATAATTTATTTATTTATGTATTTCTTTACTGTTGAACAGCCGATCCACTTAGTGGATTTACGGCGCTTATCGTTCAACACTGTATCCTCGTAATTTCGAACCCCACTCAGAAGACAAGGGAACTCCTGAGTTAAGTATTGGGACAAGCCCCCATAGCAGAAAATGTGAGACAG
>NC_092211.1:86924191-86970824 GCF_043381705.1 Parasteatoda tepidariorum
GCGTGCAGGTGACCGCTAAGCAAGGAGTCTTGCAGAGGGCCTTTGACCTTTCTTCAATCATCCTCAGGATTGTTTTCCAGACCGTCACCAGTAGTCCATTGTGTAGCTGTAAAGCGAGATAAATATCTCAAACAACAAAAATTAGTGAAGAATAGTTTAAAGAAAATAAAGCTTGAAGAAGTAAAAAAATTAATCATAAAAGAAAATGATTAAGGAAATAATTGATATTAAAAACAATAAAAGAAAAAACTGTACTGTGTTTTCTTTTTCCGGCAAATCAACTTTTTAATATAAAATTAAAAAAAATTAGTTTTTAGTCCCTTCAAATAATATAAATGGGCAGAGATGATCATCCTACTGTGTTCCGTAATGATAGATGAGTAGGGAATAAGCAGGGAATTTTCAAAACAACTTTCAAGCAATGCGCATGTGCATAACTGGGTTCCATAGTTAGAATGCAGTCTCTAGAAACTTGTTCAAATTACTTCCAAAGGGACGCTTCACTATCGTTGCCACCATTCCAATACTTCCTTCCCAAAATCTGGATGTAGGTGTCTCTGCCCTCGAGTTGGAATTCGGCTCTATCTGCTCCTAGAATCCTGAACCATAGTCATGAGAATCTGAAGACTTGTCAAAAAAATTATTAGAATAAACCGTCGAGTGTGAAAAGTTCTTATCAATAAGGAGTGTGAAGAATTCAAAGTAGAATAAACCGTGGAGTGTGAAAAGTTCTTATCAATGAAGAGTGTGAAGAATTCAAAGTAGAATAAACCGTGGAGTGTGAAAAGTTCTTATCAATAAAGAGTGTGAAGCATTCAAAGTCTTATTAGTGCCTCAAAAATTATTGTTACAATGTGTAACAACAAGTATAAAATATCTTTGCGAATTTTATAAATAAAATCAGTTTGTTAACTAAATATTTAATTGAAACTTTAAAAATGAAGTAAAAATAAATAAATAAGTAAAAACACAAAGGTAAATAAATTTAAAGAATCACTAATGTAGATTAAAACACAAAAATATTTGAATATACAGAAAATGTAATTAAAATGTAAAATAAAAAAAAGCGTGAACTTAGAACACAAATAAAACTTAAGATGATTCATATACTTTTGAGAATATAAGAAAATACAAGAAAATACAAAATTGAATAAGGAATGTATTTAAATAGAATTTGTTTAATAAAATAATGAAAGGAATCTAACTTACATTTTCAGAATCACTTTGTCTTTTCGGCATGGTAATCCAAATTTCAGGTAGTACACAAATTAACAATGATATTAAAAATTGACCACAACACATAGAATAATATTTCCAACATAATTGTCATCCGTGAAGCAGATCTATATATACTGATTGTTATCAAGACTATTGCTCATAGATAAGCTCTAACTATGTTCTTCTCATATCCTCATGTATATAGATAAACTATATCCTTACAGTTGTGATTAACTAATAAAATACAGATAAAACTCAAAGGATACGGAGTTCTATCTTGTTAAATTTTTGTGAGAAATAGTAATAATTCCACGCTCAATAATCAGTGATATGCTTTAAATTCTCACTTATTGATAAAATGTTCCACACCAGATAAAACTCAAATGTCGCATAGTGAGATTTATCTTCTTAATTTTCATGAGAAATAGTTGTATTCTCACGTTCTATAATAAGTATGAAGTACCATGCTATACTTTATATTATGACTAATTGATAAAACATGGATAGACCCCAAACATCCCGGACAGAAACTATCATTGTAAAATTTTGTGAGAAAATAGATAACATGAAGATGAAACAAGTTCCAAGTTTTCAGAAAATATTTCTTAATTTTATGAAAATTTTCACTCTTTTAGTAAAATATTTTTGCTTTTTGAAAAAATATTTTAAATTTTTATTAACATTTTCTATCTTTTAGTAAAATATTACTTATTTTTATGAAAATTTTCTCTCTTTTAGTAAAATATTTTTGCTTTTTGTAAAAAATATCTTAGTTTTGTAAAAATATTTCAAATTTTTATTAACATTTTCCAGTTTTCAGAAAATATTTTTATTATTGCGGGAAACTTTCAAATATTTTTATTTTTGTAAAAATATTATCTATCCTTTAAGAAAATAATTTTATTTTTGTAAAAATTTTCTAGTTTTTCAAAGAAAGTTTTTTTATATTTTCTAGTTTTTTCAGAAAATTCTATATCTTGTTCTGAAACTCTTTGTAATTATTAAGGGGTGTACTTTTTTATTGAATAGGTTAATAATAGGTAATATTGAATAGTTTAATAATAATTACAGTCAATTATATCAACTATACATATATCAAAAAATAACTAAACTTCTAACATTTTAAGTATAGATGACACCATTAGAATATATATAAAATGATAACATTTATTTTATTAAAACCTTAAGTTTTTCCTCTGATCTTTGTACATTCACAGGATACTTGTTAACAAAATCAAACCCACAACTTGTCTTCGGAATAAGCGTAGGAGGTTTTCGGGGTTTTCCACTTCATATAACGTAGGCGCTCACAAAGTCCTCTTCGAAAACATTTATTGTCTCAAGATCCAGGAGTTCCCTTGTCTTCTGGGTTCAAAATTGACAAGACTACATTGACAACCGTAAATCCCAAACGATGTGATAAAATAAAATAAAATCTACAATTGTTAAATATCTAATCTTATAAAATAACATTCATTGACTTAAAATTAATATGCCTTTAAGTCTGATACTTTTAATATTCACAGTAGACATACTTAATAAAATTTTTATTTTAATATAGAATCAATTTATTTAAATGTATTCATTAATATGGATTAGGTTAATAATAATTAAAGTCTTATCAACTATATTTATATTAAAAAATAACTAAAATTAAGAGTTATTAATATATTTTATTTTTAATATTTAAGTATAGATGGAACCATTAGAATAAAAAGCATGTGCATGATATCATTTATTTATTTATAATTTTTTAAACGTTTTCTAATTTCCTGTAAAAATAATAAATATTTTAACCACTAGATGGAGCCATCAGAATAAATCTACGTAAAAAAAATAACCATCGTTGCCACCCTCAAAAAGTAGTAAATGAAAATAATATTTAAAAAACGAAACTAAAATAAAAACAGAAACCGAAACTAAAAATATGTTAGGCTTAAGAAAAAAAGAAATAAGCTCCCCATGACGTTGTAGGCGAAGTTTCGATTTCAGATGGGCAGAAATAAGCTCCGGTTGACTATGACGTCACTTCCGTAGCTTAGATCGCGGTGCCTACTACTCTCGTGGCAGCAAAAATAATTTAAAGGTAAATAATAATTGTTTATTGTTTCATTTATATACATATATGTAACATAAAAATACTATCAAATGGTGAATGTTTACCATGGTTTAATAAGTAATTATTTAATATGATGAATTATATACAATTAGAATTTTATTTGATGTTAAAAAAAAAATGTGGTATAAAATTAATTGCGATATAAAAAAATTTTCGTGAAATACTTGCAAAACATTTTTGCTAATTTTTAAGTCTTGTTGAACATATGAGATTATTCTGCTCCTGGGTAGCGTGTCACCAAAGCTTTTTATAACATAAAAATACTCTATTTAGTTTTTTCGTGTTAAATGTTAAAATTATTTTGTGAAAAAATGGTGTGTATACTTTTTTTTATGCAATTTTACTAGAATAAATAGTTATTTCAATTGCTTTTAGCTGAAATGTGTAATACAAAGTCTTAATTAAATAATTTTTGTGTCTCCTATATATAAATATAATCTTATTATCGTGTTATTTAAAATGTATCATATTGATATTATAATTCTAAAAGTTTTTATTTTTAACATTTGGTTCGTCTATTTGGCCGTTATTCATTACATCCCTACTCAGAAATTAAAAGATGTCTTTCTTAAAATGAAAAAAATAAATAATTGAGATTACTGGTGACCATCAGAATTTTTATTCTACACATGTATTCATACTTTTCTTTCAAAGACAAAAAGATGCAGTCAGTTATTATTATGGAATATTTGTTTGCAAAAAGCACAACAGGAAAAGTGGATAGAAGACGGGGAATCAACTGATGAAGATCCCTTTCTACAAAAAAACTTGCAAGAGTTAAATGATTCCACTCCCCGCCCAAGTGGCTCGAAACGGTCAAAAAGAATTAAAGTTTCACTAGAAACTGAGCTAATAGCTGCCGCAACAGCAGCTATTGGAAAGGTAGCGAAAAAGGATGTTTTGGACATGCTTGGTGCATACATTGCAGCCGAAATAAGAACATTTCCCTTGGACACCCAAGACGTTATCAAAACCTCCATTTTAAATACACTTTTTGAATTTAAAGGAAAATAACTTTTAAACTTACATATAATTTAAACTAGCATTTTTATTACAGTTAATAAATTATTAAAAGAAAATTATAAAGGTATTCATCCAGGGGAAATGTTCAAGTGGCAATATGTTTTATTAATTTCTACAAATATTTAATAAAGTTCAAAATTGAAATCTAGCATGATTAATTTTTTAACAATTTCATGTTTGCACTCGTGTGTCAGTATGTTTCTAGTATGCAGTAACTAAAAAGAGAATGATACATAAGCATTTGTTTTCCTGGTATATTATAATAAACCAGAGTAAAATTTATGGATGGAAAAAAAACTTAACAAGTTAAAAATGATATGCAATATAAATATTTAGTATAGTAAAAAAATAACAATAAAAATATAATTTTTGAGCTTAACTATGCTGTTATTAAAGGTCTGTTGAACTTTAAGAAGTACGAGAAAAAAAATTTAAATTTGAGGTTAAAATTTAGAATGTACATATACTTTAAGGCGAATTAAATTATTAACGTCATTATTATTTTTTATATTTATAAAATGCAAATTTAGAGAAAGGAAGGGAATTTAATGAATGATTTTGTCTTGCCATGGAATTTTGCCAATACTATTGAAATATGAACAAAGTTGGTCTCTAACATTTCGCGCTTTCATTGAAGAGAATGATGTACCTTGTTGTACAATATCTTTTATACCAGCATAGTTATGCTCTGCCCATTCAGCATTATGTACTTCTCCACTGTCATCATTTTCTCTACAGAAAAAATCTGGTGGAGAATACATATTTGCTGAGGACGTTTTTCTCAAAAAATTGTGCGAGCCATGACGATTTCTTCGACCTTTGAGATATCTAAAGGATTTGTCCTTTGCAAGATCTGAAACCTTGCTGCCGTTTTCAACGCAACGCCTTGCCCGACTTAAATTGTAGTTGAAGGTTTCTTCAACTGGCTAAGCTCCCTTCTTGGGTAAGGTTTCTTTAAATAATTTTTCAGAGGGAAAGCTTCATCAGCCACAATTACGTAGGGCAAAATTTCGTTGCTCATAGGTAATATTGAGGGAGGCGGAATACCTTGGGCATTATTTTCAAGTGCACCACGAAGCTCAGAAATGGAAAAAATGGTGCTGTCTGCCACCCTGCCATTGGTGCCCACATCAATGTAAATGGAATTACAATCTGCATCAACAAGGGCAAAGAGCACAATACTGTTCGCAAGTTTGTAATTAAAGCATTGCGATCCATATTTCCTTTTGTGGCGCACTATCACATGTTTGCCATCTAGAGCTCCGATGCAGTTAGGAAAGTTCCACCTTTCCTCAAATTTCTTGGCAATGTCTTGCCACTCCTCTTCTGTTGCTGGAACCTAAATATAAAATAAATTTTACATTAAAATCAATTATGTTATGCATCAAAATTAAATAAGTTTTGTTACAAATTCATTAAGAACGACAATCTCTTCTTCGTACATTTTAGGTTTTTAAATCAAAACATGCACTTTTGGTGAATTTATATGTGCACTTTTAAATGTTAGTTATACGTATATTGCAGTGCAATTGGATAAGCTACTTAACTTACAAAGAAGAGCTTTTGAGCTTAAGTATTGGCACCTCTTTTCTTGGGTGTTCTAACAATGTTACCTCAAAAATGTTTACTCTTATTATATTAGCAATAGAAAAGCTGTGAAAAATAAATACAAATCAACAATTTAATGCCAAATATAACCCTATTTGGCAAGAAAAAGGATAGAATAAAGAATTTACGTCCCTTGCTGAGAGGACGTAAATTCTTCATTCCAAAACATTATCAGGGGTTAATCCAGGATTTAAATGTTGATACCTATTATTATTTACCGCTATGAACAGTCGATCCATTTAGTGGATTTATGGCTCTTATTGTTCAACACTGTATCCTTGTAATTTCGAACCCCTCTTAGAAGACAAAGGAACTCCTGAGTCGAGTATTGGGACAAACATTGCCATGGAGGAGGACTTTCTTAATGAAACTAACCCCTCTTTTGTGTTGCATGAGAGGAAAACCTCCCACAGTTAACCCAGCGTTAACCAGCGATCCGCCTACCACTGGGGTTTTGTTTTGTCAGCACTGTGGTTGGTGCAAGCCGGAAGCAGATGTCGACTACCGAGCCATCACTGGGATTCGAACCCGGTCCACGGATGGGCTACCCCTGCGCAATACCAGCTCTGATACTTATTATATCGACATTTTATTTTCGTGAAACGAAATTATCTTAAAACTTTTATTGATGTAGTCACAAGATTTTTGTGAAGGTGCGTATTTTACATCATCATTTTTGTGAAGGGACTGTTAAACAGTAGCAAAATCAACCTGCTTTAGCTTCTGATTATTGTTAAATTAATCATTTTCGTTGATAACTTTTAAGAATGCGAAGTGACCAATTCATAAAAATTAACGAATTTGGCATTCCTGGCTTGATTTTTATTATTATTTATCTCATTTCCTAAGGTAATTCAGCTGTTAATTTTTTCACTGTACGTATTCAGAGCCATCTACTTACGTATGCAAAATTTTTAGGCTTAAATTATTTTTTTATTCTTTAAAGTTAAGGGTTTCTTAACAACTATACTCAAAAAGCTGATACCTAAAATTTAAATTGTAAGATTCCATTTAGAATATAGTTTCTGTTTCTCATAGGGCGAATATTGTCAAACTTCAACTAATGATTTGAAAATTTACCACTAAAATCAAAATTTTTAAACATAAGCTACTATATTTATAAAAGAATTTAAATTAATTAATTTAATTGCACTTACTTGAATATAGTCTTTTAACACAGAATAAATGGCAGTGCACGTTTCTGGAATGAATTTGGAGATAGTTGCCTTATCAATTCGAAACAGGTACTTCATTGGGCCATATGAATCTCCTGAAAAAGTACATAAAATTTTTAAAAATAATCCTACTTCAAGCCTAAAATTCTATAATTTAAAATTTCCAAAAAAAAATGCTTACGTAATATACGAAAAATTTTGTTTAGAGGCCATTCATGGTTTCTGAACAAAGTTTTTCGTTTTTTTTTTCTTTTCAATAGTCATAAAAACTGAAGAGGTTAAATCTTTGGTATTTTTACCATTAAGCTTAAAATAAATATTCTCTACTAGCAGTGTTTATGACTAACCTGACGCCAAATATCGAAGCGTGACAGCCAGTTTTTCTGCTGCTGGGAAACATTCCCTCATTACCGTGTTTTTCTTACTGATTATGGGGGGAACCTTATCCAAAAGAAACTCGAAAGTTTGTTTGTCCATTCGGACAAAATTTTTAAGGGCTACGGGATCAGATATTTCCAATTCCTTCATCAAGGCATAGTATGCCCCACAGGCTTTCCTCCTTTCGGGAGTTTTCCAATCTTTTATCCATGTTGATCTCTTTTTTGTTTCAAAAGAGAAACCGCCGATAAAATTAAAATTGACGAAGCCAAAACAATTACATCATCAACATCCATGGTTCAAAAGCTTCGCTTTGACCAAAAACTCAAAAGTCAACAAAGCAATCTCTGTGCTGTCACTGTCAACAAAACGAAAAATAAACTGTCACACATGCGCAGGTTTATACCTCTGGCCAATCAGCGAGATTGCAGATCTTTTATCGTGTCAACGATTCATACGAGTTCTTGAAGCAGAAATATCAACTCAAGATCTCGAACGGTCTTGAATGGATATTCTTGAATCGTGTAAACAGGCCTTTAAGGTGGTTAGTGCGCAAATATTTTGATCTATTTCTTCAATGCTATTGATATTAGGGTATTCTTGTAACTTGTTATCAAAGGCATACCAATCTGTGATATGTTTAGTTTTATATTTATCCTGTTTTTTTGAATGAGGCAGTTGCAATGATTGGAAGGTGATCGCTATTTAGTTCATGAATGACCTCAATGGCGAAAGGGTTTTTTGAATTTGTGATTAGGAGATCCAGAATATCGTGGTTGAAATTAATATTTTTTGGAATATATGTAGGCTCGAGTGGAGCATAAACTTTGAGTCCATATTTTTTAATAAGCGTAATAAGATGTTTTCCAGTTTTGTTGTCCTTTAGACAGCCCCCATGTAGTGGTTTTCTCATTTAAATCTCCGATAACGATGGATTCAATATTTTGTGGAAAAAAATCAGTAATGTTCTTGTCTGAGAATTTGTGTTCAGGGGGATTGTATAGGCTGGTGACTTCAATACAGCGTTTATCTTCGAAATTAATAACAGCTGAGATTTCTTCGAAACCATCATTGTTTGTTTTGCTATAGAGAGTCGATTGATAATTTTTGTTTATGAGTAGGGCTGCTCCTCCTCCTCTGTGTGTGGTTCTATCGCAACGGTAGGTATTGTAGTTGGGAAATTTTAGTCTATTATTTGGGTTGAGGTGAGTTTCTGTGATAGCACAAATGTCTATATTGTGTTCAGTTAGGAAATTTTGGAGTTCAAATTTTTTTCTAGTAATGCTATTTGCGTTCCATGCAGCAATTTTAAGAGGTTTGAAAGTAATAGATTTATTGGTCATTTCCTTGGGTTGTTTTTTCCACCAGTTTAAAGATGGCGAGGTCGCTGCAACTTTTGAGCAAGTCTTCTAGTCGGCCGGCCACTTTACTAGCCTCTGCGACCATGGAGTTTTGGTGTTCATTTCCATCTAATGGCTGGGTCTTTAAGACAGCAGCATTTGATCTATTTTCCTTTGCGGCTGTGGTTCTGTAGTTTATTGGGTTATTGAATTTTTCTTGGTTTGGATTTCTGTTGTACGTTTTATTAATTTTATCTAATAGCTCAGTGTAGACGGTGCATTTTTTGTAATTTGCTGGGTGTGGCCCATTACAGTTTGCACATTTTGCAGACTGTTTTAGCGGTTTTGTACAGTTCTTTGTTTCGTGGTTTTCACCACACTTTACGCAGTGGTCAGGATGATGGCAGCTACTCTGTGCATGCTGAAAACGCTGACATTTAAAACACTGCATCGGTCCATTATTTCTTCCTCTGTAGGTTTCAATTGTGATTGAGATTCTTTGTATATATTTAATGTTAAAAATTTCTTTAGATCTCCCGTTTTTTAAGAGTGTTACAAGGAAGAGGGGGATCAGCTTACTTTTTTTGTTAGTTGATTTATATTTATTATTGGTATATTATATTGGTTTACAATTTCATCATGGATGACCTCTTTTATGGTGGTTTTAATAAGTCCTCGGATTACTATCTTTAGCTCCTTTTCGTCTTCCAGTTTGTAGGTGTGGTGGTTTAGTTGTTTATCCTTTGCATGCCTAACTATGGCTCTTTAAGTGTCTATAGATTTGGGTTTAATTATGGTACGATCTCCTATATTTTTAGCCTCAAAGTCTTGAATATTTTTGTCAGTCAATTCTTCGTTAAATTTCTTCCAATTCAAATTTTTGTCTATTATGACAATAGGAGGGATCTTTTTATTTTTCTTGGCTTGTTTGAAGCCATCAGCCCCGTCCCGCCCCCTAGCGGGGGCATCTGGGGTGAAAATTTATTGATCAACAAAAGGACACAAAATATTCAAAAATAATTAATAAATATTATAAATATTTATTAATTATTTTTAAATATTCAAAAAACACTCTGTAATTACAGTGTATTATTGACGGTAATAAACTTTACATGTAAATTATACACAAAATGTTGCTCTTTTGAGATTGATAAATAAAAGCGAGTTGAGATAATTATTTCGTAGTCAAAAATATAACCGAAAAACACTATTACGGAGTACTGTTAAACCTGTGTAATCATCCAAATGAATTAATTGATTATTGCCATAGATTGCTGAAAACGAGTGAATTTAAAGTAATCAATCAGCAAATAAATTAATTCAATACACTTAATAATAATAACTCTTAATTCATTAGCGCTTACATTTGAATATTCAAATTTGCACTCTGAAATTGAAGTGTGATAGTAACGGTACTAAAAATTATATGTAATTATACACAAAATGTTGCTCTTTATTAATAAGTTGATATGTTAATAGGTTGTATGGAATAATATTAATTGAGAATATATTAATTAATAAGTTGTAGGGAGCATTATTATATATATTTCCTTTAAAAAAATAATTAATATAATATTAATAATTATAATATAATTGGAAGTGTAAAAGATTATTTAGTTAAGGTAATAATAATAAAGATTAATTAATTTAGTTAAGGTAATAATAATAAAGATGAAAATAATAATGATATTATGAGAGGCAGATAGTAGCAATAGGTGGCACCACTTACGCGATTAAGCTCTGAGTTTTGGAAGATCTGGTGATTAGAATTTAGGATAGGAAATAAAATGACACAAATATATTAGATAAGGTATAATGATTGTATTATAAGAAATTATTGATTAATTGTTGGTAGTGTTGTAAGAAATTATCGCTGCAAAATATTAATAATATCTTGTAGAAATTAAAAATTAAATACAAGAAAAAAAATACAATACATTAAAGTAAAATAAACAAATGAAACACAAGATTTACAAGTTTAAGACTATTTTTTATTAAATGAAAACAAAGGAACATACGAAGAAAATTTGGTATAATATTTAAAATAATAAATTTATCGCAATCACCTTCATTTATTCGTTGCGGAGACGATTAATGACGTATCTTCTGGCGGTAGATTACGCAACGCCCGTCTCATATAAAACAATCTCTCCATTGCTCGTAAAAACTCGTTTGAGTCCCTGTCTCGGACAACGATAACAAATTCTTCCTTCTCTGGCATTGTTGATGTCTGAACTGCGAAAATGGAACTTTGCAAATAATAATAATCAATAATGCAAAGACAATTCTACCTCACAATCCATCTTCTGTAAAGCAGAAGAAGTGGATTGATTGGCAAGTTGAACGCACTTTACATCTTTTTTCTTCCTGGAGGGGTAGTTTTTTCGAAGGGATTTGTTTTGGAAAAGGTCGGGCCTTTTCGGAATTGTCTATTTTAGATGTTTTGCTGGGTGGAGTTGAGGTGGTCCTATTAGATGTTGATGGTATGTTAAAGTTAAATTGAGGTTTTTGAGTTGGTGGTTTAATCTGTTTGTAGTAGATTTTTGTGCTGTGAAATCAGTTTGCGTGCTAACAGAACAATACAAAGTCTTAGCAGCCGTAGAATACGACACGCCCGGACGGGGTACGAGCGGTAACGATTCGGCGAGCTTCATTAAATGTTATGTTCTGTAAAACTTTTACTGACTGAATTTCTTTCTCCTCTGAGCATCTTGGACAACTCCTTGAGTATGCTTCATGAGCTCCCTTGCAGTTAATGCAAAGGGGCTGTGACTCACAGGAGGTATCTGAGTGACCAGGAGTAGAGCAGCGAGCACAAACAGATGTTCCACAGCAGGATGCTCTTGAATGCCCAAACCTTTGGCACTGAAAGCACCTTAAATGATTTGGGATATAGGGTCTGACTGGACAATTATGCCATGCAAGTTTAACAGCCGATGGTAATGGAGATGCAAACGTAAGGATAAGGTGTTTCGTTGGAATGAGTTGGCCATTCCTTCGAATCTTAATCCTACGGACCTCGACAACATGATGGTCTTGCAGGTTTTCTGTAATCATGCTTTCTTCGCCATCTATGAATTCAGCTTGAGAAATTACTCCGCGACAGGTATTAAGAGATTTGTGTGGAGTGACAGTTACATTAAAGGTACATATATTTGTACACTTAGGTAGGGCAGTGGCTTGCTTTTCGGGTGTCGTCTGCACTAAAAGGTCGCCGGAACGCAGTTTTCTCACAGAGACTACTTCTCCCAGTACGGAGAGGAGAGCCTTGTGTATTAGGAATGGTGAAACCTTAGATATAACAGGATTCGTCAATGTTATGATGAAATAACGAGCGTATACATGCGGTGTTAGAGTTGTTCCGCTGTTTTTGCATTGGTGTGCGGAACTCAACACCATACTATCTTCAGCCATAGAAAATAAAAAACAGTTCTACTACCAGCGGCATCACCCACCACGGAGTCCTACTAAGGGGATGCAAGTAACATTATTCGTCACTTGACAACGATGCTAACCAATAACTATACGTCCGCGAGTCACCCCTGAAGCTGCCTCCACCCTTAACGAGATGCCCAGTACGTGACCCCGGACTTGACCCTAGCCAACTGATGACGGTCGTGACTAGCCGGTTGATGCATTCAGGCCAATATGCATCCGTTTACCTGAAGCACGGGCCAAAGCATTGTATTGGGGTACCAGGATCCCCTTTTCCAGGGACACGGGTCCCCACGCACGGCGAACACGCGGGTGGTCTCTTCCCATCTGGGTCCGATACAACAGGGTGGTAATCGGACACAGACAAAAAGCCCTCACCAGTTAATGTGGCAACCACGACAAGGGGGAAGAAAAGGGAGAGGAAACGCTTTTACGCTTTATTTAACAAAAAACTGGGTGCCTGGGCCGCGGAGAGGAAACGGAAGGGAGGACAGATCACTAGGGTACGTCTAGGCGTGACTCCCTGTGTTTACCTAAAGAAGGTAAACCCCCTCAGGGCTGTCAATAGGGAAATCGTGCGTGTAAAAGAGATATAGGATTGGGCCTAGGATACTTCCCTGGGGGACCCCTGCACTTAGTCGTCTTTTAGAAGAAAGTGTATCATTGTTAATTTTAATCTTAAAACATCTGTTGAGTAGATATGATCTTAGTAGTAGTATTAGGTCTGAATTAAAATTTAGTTTCATGAGTTTATTGAGCAGGCCTGCATGCCATACTCTATCAAATGCTTTTGTAACATCTAACATAAGAAATGCAATGCAGATTTTTGCTTGTTAAGGAGGCCCTGGCCTATGAACTCGATAATGCGAGTAAGTTATTTTGTAGTGTTGAGTTCGTTTCTGAACCCAAATTGTTCATCCGGCAGTATATTTAGTTTTTCTTTGAGTCTATTATAAATGATCCTTTCGAAAATTTTGGTAATAGGCTAATTGGCCTGTGATTATGTGGCATTACAGGGTCTTAAGGGGTTTCGGGAATAGAATAATAACCGTTTGTTTGGCGCAGCATGTCCTTCTTTGGACTTTGTGCCATTAAATCCTACATTCAGTCAATCGGGAATAGAATAATTGTTGCCTCTTTCCATTGTTCTGGAAAGTAGCATTTGGAAATACAATAATTGCAAATATTTACAAGTTCTATTACGTAATTATCTGGTATGGCCTTAATCATTTTGTTAGTGATTTTGTCACCTCCAGGTGCTTTGTTTTGTTTGAGTTTTTTGATGATCATGTAAGTTTCATTTCTATCTGTCGGGCTGAGGCCATTGTTTGGTGAATTAATAGTAAAAAATTGTCTGTTTTCTCTTAGAATAATTTCATCGAAATCCTCATCTATGTTGTTCGTGTTTTCTAAAAACTGCTCCTCCATGGAGTCAGCAAAGGCTTCGGCCTTTTCAAGGGCCGAGAACACTAGTCCATTTTTGCCATGAATTGGCTTATTAATAACTTTTTCTGTTTTAAGATTTTTAGTTAGTTTATAAAGGGAGTGGTCCTCTGTGTTCAGAGTTTCTAATTTATCTGCCCAGGATTCATTACGATGCTCCTGGCATTGCTTTTTAATATTTTTATTAAGATTATTTATTAGGTTTTTTAATTGAGGATTCAATGATTTCCTCCAGTGTTTTCGTATATAATTCCTGTGTGATATGAGTTGTTTGATGTGAGGCGGTAATTTCATGTGGTGGGGTTGTTTATTTTTTCATAAGATGCCTCTTGGTGGGCATTAAGAAGCTTATTATTGAATTATTTTATTGAGTCGTTGGCCTCAAAATTGTTGCTGATGCTTGTGGTGGGGTATTCTGTTGTTTTTAGTATATCAGTATATTTTTGCCAGTCTGTTATTTTGATCATTTGTTGTTTATTATTATGAATGTCAGAGAAATATGCAATAACGGGAACATACGAAGAAAATTTGGTATAATATTTAAAATAATAAATTTATCGCAATCAACATAATTTATTCGTTGCGGAGACGATTAATGACGTATTTTCTGACTTCTGGCGGTAGATTACGCAACGCCCGTCTCATGTAGAACAATCTCTCCATTGCTCGTAAAAACTCGTATGAGTCCCTGTCTCGGACGACGATAGCAAATTCTTCCCTCTCTGGCATTGTTGATGTATGAACTGCGAAAATGGAACTTTGCAAATAATAATAATCAATAATGCAAAGACCTCACAATCCATCTTCTGTAAAGCAGAAGAAGTGGATTGATTGGCAAGTTGAACGCACTTTGCATCTTTTTTCTTCCTGGAATAGCCAGGCTTTTGACTAGGGGGTAGTTTTTTTGAAGGGATTTGCTTTGGAAAAGGTCGGGCCTTTTCGGAATTGTCTATTTTAGATGTTTTGCTGGGTGGAGTTGAGGTGGTCCTATTAGATGTTGATGGTATGTTAAAGTTAAATTGAGGTTTTTGAGTTGCATGTGTCCTGTAGCATGTGTAATTGGAAATATTAGCGTGCTGCTCTGGTCTGAGGAAAGACTCTTGGATTAGGATAATGTCTGGTTTGTGATCAAAAACGAAGAGACGGAACTCTTCAATTTTCACCCGGAAACCACAGGCATTCCAGGTGCAAATTTTAAGACTAGTGATTGGGGACTTATCCATGGTTAGTTTTTAAAATATTCAGCTAGTATAAACATTTTATCCATAGGGTTAGTTGTGTTTTTCATGTCTTTCAATAACTGGGGAACATTGATACCTGCAAAAGCAGTGTTAATTTCATGTATTAATTCAAAAATATCAGAAAGTTTACCGTTTAGTTGAGGGGTGGGAGGAGTATTATCATAATTAGTATTGGAGTTGGGGGTGTGGTTGAGAAAGGAGGGGGAGCGCTCGGAATAGAAAAGTTATTACCAGTGTTTGTTTGTGGGCTTGGCAACTGTGACGGTTGCTTGCCGTATCTTAATGAGTCAGCATAAGTACGCCTACCTGCCACATAATTGTGGGGGGCAGCGCGCTGCTGCTTATAATTTTGTTGATATTTATTAGCCTTTGGAAATTTAAGACAACCCTTATCAGAAGCTGGATGGTTTTGGGCGCAAGTGACGCATTTAAGGTGGGAGCTTTCCACTCTACCGAATTCATCAGAATGTGGGCATTCATTTGTTTTGTGAAAATCGGCACACTTAACGCACCGAGAACGCATTCTGCAGTTCTCGGCGGAGTGGCCGAAACGTTGGCAATTAAAACACTGAAGCACAGTTGGGTTACCTCTGTAGTGTTCTACAGTTACATCTACAAAGCATAATTTTTTGATTTGATATATAGAGTCCAGGTTGTATTCTGGGGATTGATAGAGTTGTATTAAGAAAAGTGGGAGGTCTTTACGATTATGTTGATTTTGCATTTTACTCACTTTGTGAGTTTTAAATCCAATGTTTTTTAGATCTTCTTCAATTTCCGTTGTATCGGTGGGAATTGGAACTCCGCGGACGACAAATTTTCTGGGTTTTTCGTTCTTTCCTCTAAGGAGGATATATTCATATTTATTATCGTCGAGATATTTAATAATAACTCTATAGTTTTCAGCAGAATTTGGGAGAGGCTTTAGCATCAATATCAGTGCCTACATAATCTAAGATTTTTTTTCATGAATTCGGTATGGCTTTCGCCAAACCGAACGATAATGGGTTGAATAGGGGTGGGGGCAGTATAGTCAATGACATTGGTATCATCATCCTGTGGAGTTAGTACTTCATAGTTATTGTTAACCTAAGGAGGGGGTGGGATGGTACTGCGCATTTCTAGTTGAGGAATGGCTGTGTTATCATTAATGTTGGCTTTAGGTTGGGAGGGCGTGGTCGTGAAGGACGGAATAGCGGCTGCTGCTGAAGAGCTTTCTCCGGCGGTCGAAAAGGTCGTGGCTTATTGCCATGACGTAGAGCGTCAGCATAAGATCTTCTACCAGCAATGTAATTGTGGGGGGCTGTTTGTTTACTATTATGAGAAAGAAATTTGTCAATTTTATGGTATTTAGCACATCCTTTGTAGGATGCTGTAATGAACAAGTTACACAATTAAGATGTGAACTGTCAACTCTTCCTAGTTCATTAGAATGAGGACAAGAATTAGATTTATGAAAATCGGCACACTTCAGGCATCGAGAACGCATTCTGCAATTCTCGGCGGAGTGGTCGAATCTTTGACAATTATAGCATTGAACAACTGTTGGGTTGCCCCGATAGTGTTCAATGTTGATATCTACATAATAGAGTTTACTAATGTCATAGTCTCGGATTGCTCAAGGCCTTTAGGCGATTGTACGAAGTGACGGTGTGTCGTTTTTGTAGTGAGGAATAGAATTTTTAATGTAAATACAAGTGCCACCGTAAACCTGTCGCCCAGCTGGCCTGTCATTCCTGTAGCATGTGCGATTTGAAATGTTTGCGTTATGCTCTGGTCTGAGGAAGGATTCTTGGATTAAGATAATATCAGGTTTGTGATCGTAAACAAAAAGGCGAAATTCTTCAATTTTTACCCGAATGCCACAGGCATTCCAGGTACAGACTTTGAAACCAGTAAGGGGGGAACTATCCATGATTAGTTGAAAATTGTTGGGCTAATATGAACATTTTATCCATAGGGGTGGCTGCACTTTTCATGTCTTTTAATAATTGGGGTACATTAATATCCGCGAAAGCTATGTTGATTTCACTTATTAGAGCAAAAATATCAGTTAGATTGCTATTTAGCTGGGGGGTGGCAGGAATATTATCAATTTACATTTGGATTAGAGGGCACAGTCGAAAAAAGTGGGGGAGCGCTCGGAGAAGAATAGCTTTCTCCCAGGCTCGTATGTGGGCGTGTCTTCTGCATTTGCTGCTTGCCATTACGTAACATGTCCGCATAGGAACGTCTGCCTGCCACATAGCTGTGGGGGGTGGTCATCATCATATTGGATTGTTCAGGGCCTTCAGGCCCCGTAGGGGCTTTTTACCCTTCCATCTGAGAAATTTGGATCTGAAGTCATTGTGGCATCTTTGCCTAGGGTTAATGAGGCACCTGGGTCAACCTGACCCTTAATCCTCCTTCATAACATAATATAGGTAACATGACACAAACTAGTCTACGCATATCAGTGGTGCAAAATTAATAATTAAAGGGGTGAGAATAACATAGTGTTTTATGTTGAATAACATAATTTATGAGTTAGAGTTGACTTGTAACAAAATGAAGGAGAGAAAAAATTGTTTAAAACAATGTTTAAACAAACAAGAAAGTTGTGTTATAAAAATATATTTTTTTATAAATGAATGAAATGTTGAGAAAAAAATAAAAATTATCCTAACAATTAATGAAAAGTCAGAAAAGTAATAAAAAACCTGATAAAATTAAAATAAAATGTAAAAATGAATTGTCCGTAAAAATTAGTGTGGCTGGAAATTAGTTCCAATTTGGCGTCGCCACTTGAGAACTAAGAAAGGAATAGAGCTAAGTCACTCCCTGAGGGGGTGTGGCTAATCGTAGCGGTGGCGTTGAAATCGCCCTAGCGGTGTACGGGCAGAAAGTGAAGAGAGTAGAATGATAATAAAATTAAAGTAAAAATTTAATAATTAGATTAAAAAATAAGAAAGTATCATGGGTCTGGGGTTCTGAAATCTCAGAATAGATCTGGGTCTATATTTATTTGCGGGATCATGGGGGTCGTAAGTGGGAAGATTTTGAATAATATCATTAATAGTACGGTGAATATTTTTGTAAAGATTATTGCAATTTTTAGCGAAAGAGGTCCTAATGGTGGGAATTTTAAGTTTTTGCCGAATTTTGTCACCTCTAACTTACCAGGGTGAATTGGTAATCAGTTTAATAGTTTGGTTTTGTAATGATTCAAGTTTATTGATTTTAGTTTAATGAGTGTAACTCCAAAGGGGGGATGCGTAGGTGAGAAGTGGGCGTAGATAGGCTTTATAGATGATAATTTTGTTCTCTAGGGATAATTTGGATTTGCGATATAAAAGGGGATAAAGAATTGATTTTGTGGCTTTAAATTTATTAGAAATAATTTTAATATGTTTATTCCAGCTTAATTTCGGATCGAATGTGATACATAAATATTTGCATGTATCAGACCAGGACAGTGTGGTGTTGAATAATGTTGGGTAGTTATTGGGAATAATTCTTTTATAGGTGAAAAGAATAGCCGTGCTTTTATCGGCATTTATTTTAATTCTCCATTTATTTAACCAGTTTTCGAGAATTTCAAGGTGCATATTAAGATAGTTAGTTAAGTTGTCAATATTTTGGTGGTGTGCAAGTATGAAGGTATCATCTGCAAAGAGATGAATATCAGTATGGGGGGAGGTAGGAATGTCTTTAACATAAATGAGAAAGAGGGTTGGTCCAAGTTTGGAACCTTGAGGAACACCTGCAGAGATGTTTTTAATATAGAAAAGGATTTTTCTATTTTTACTTGAAATGTTCTGTTGTGTAAATATGAGATAATTAATTTAATAATGTTGTGTGGGAATTTGAGAGTGATTAGTTTATGAATGAGCCCCTTAATCCACACCCGATCAAAGGCTTTTGCTATATCAATAGAAATTGCTCCAATGGAGTTGTGTTGTGTTAGGTTATCAGTGATGGTTTCCCCGACTTAAAAGTTGGTGTACTGTTGAGTGATAGCGACGGAAACCGTGTTGTTGTGGGATAAGAATTTTGTTGTCATCTAAGAATTTGTTAATTCTGCAAAGTATGACTGCCTCAGCAATTTTGCTAATGGTCGGGAGGAGGCTAATGGGTCGGTAATTAATAGGCAGGGAGTGGTTTTGTTTTGGTTTTGGAATAGTTATAATAGCTGCGTTTTTCCATGCCTTGGGAAAATGACGAAGTGTAAGAATAGCATTAATGATGATTGTGATCCTGAAGAGATTGTTAATAGGGAGAGATTTTAACATTTTATTATTTATTCCGTCAATGCCTGGTGCTTTGTTGTTTTTCAATTTATCGATAAAGCTACTAACCTCTGAGGGTGTGGTAGGGGGGGAAGGTGTAGTATTGTTATTTGAGAGAAATTTAGCAATGTTTTCGTTAACTAAGTTAATTGTTTGTGCGTGTTTAATGTCATTAGGTTTAAATTGGGTTTCGTAGAAATTTGCAATTGTTTCGGCTTTGTCTTTATCATTGTAAATCATAGTGTTATCATTAATAATAGGGGGGTATTTGTTTGTGCGTTTACCTTTTTTATTGTTGACAAGTTTCCAAAGGGAGTTGTCTTGTGTGTTGATTGATTTTATATGTTCTCGATATTGTTTTTGATTGTATTTTCTGAGTTTATTTTTAAAGGTGTTATGTGTCCTGTTGTAGTGTTGTTTTGCTACAGGATCCCTAGTGTTTTGCCAGGTTTCTCTAGCCCGATAACTCTGTTTTCTGAGTTCGAGTAGATATCCCGGCAATACGTGTGACTTGTGTTTGGGTGCAGTGGCGGCCTGATACCTGGCGGTGGTTAGCTCGACGCTAAGATCGGTGACACTTTGTTCTAATTCCTCAGGTGTTTGGGGGGAGTTGAGGGTGATTTTATTGTGTTTTAAGATCTCGTGGAATTTTTCCCAGTCCGTGTGTGTTTGGTGATAATTAATAGGTTCGGCAGGAATATTGGTGTTGAACTCGATCATGACTGGGTTATGATCAGAACTGAGTTCTTTGATTGTGTGAATATCGTTACTATAGGGCAGGCCCCTAAAAAGGGCAAAATCTATAGTAGGCGATGATGTATTGCCAAACCTTGTGGGTGTAGGAGGAAAAAGTAAATTTAAATGGGCCTCTTTAATAAAAGAGTTAAGAATATTTCCTGTTGTTATTTTTGTGGTTATTCCAATTAATATGTTTAGCATTAAGGTCTCCACAAATAATAATTGAGTGATTTAAAGAGAGCATAAGTTCGAGATCAGTGTTTAAAAATTTGTATAATGGGTGTGGTTTGATATAAGTGGAGCAAATGGTAATGTGTGGGAGGCCCGTAATAGTGAGTGTGATAAATGTCGTTTCGATTGTACGAAGCGACGGTGTCTTGTTTCTGTAGTGAGGAATAGAATTTTTAATATAAATACAAGTGCCACCGTAAACCTGACGCCCGGCTGGCCTGTCATTCCTGTAGCATGTGTAATTTGATATGTTAGCGTTCTGCTCTGGTCTGAGGAAGGACTCTTGGATTAAAATAATGTCAGGATTATAATCTAAAACAAAAAGGCGAAATTCTTCAATTTTAACCCGGATACCACAGGCATTCCAGGTGCAAATTTTAAATCCATTAATTGGGGACTTATCCATGAGTAGATTGGAAATATTTTGCTAAAATAAACATTTTATCCATAGGGGTTGCTGTGTTTTTCATATCTTTCAATAATTGAGGAACATTTATACCTGCGAAGACAGTGTTGATTTCATTAATTAATGCAAAAATGTCAGTAAGATTGCCGTTAAGCTGGGGGGTGGGAGGAATATTATCAATATTAGCGTGTGGATTATGGGGCGTGGTTGAGAAAGGAGGTGGAGCGTTCGGAGTAGCATAGCTATCTCCCATGCTCGTAGGTGGGCGTTGCTTCTGCTGTTGCTTGCCATGTCTTAAAGTGTCCGCGTAAGAACGCCTACCTGCCACATAATTGTGGGGGACAGCACTTTGTTGTCGGTAATTGTGCTGATATTTGTTTACTTTAGGGAACTTTTGACATCCCTTGTAGGAAGCTGGATGATTTTGTGCACAAGTAACGCATTTAAGATAGGAGCTTTCCACTCTGCCGAATTCGTCAGAGTGAGGGCATTCGTTAGTTTTATGGAATTCGGCACACTTGACACACCGAGAACGCATTCTGCAGTTCTCGGCGGAGTGTCCGAAACGTTGACAGTTAAAGCATTGAACCACTGTCGGGTTTCCCCGATAGTGTTCAATTGTGACATCAACGTAGCATAACTTTTTGATTTCGTAAATAGAGTCCAGATTATAATCAGGGGATTGGTATAATTGTATTAAGAAGAGTGGAAGGGATCTACCGTTGTATTGGTTGGTCATTTTACTCACTTTGTGAGTTTGGAAGCATATATTTTTTAGGTCATTTTCGATTTCGCAAGTATCGGTAGAGATAGGGAGGCCACGAACAACAAATTTTTTTGGTTTTTCGTTTTTTCCTCTGAGGAGGATGTATTCAAATTTATTTTCGTCTAGGAATTTTATGATCTCTCTGTAATTTTCAGAGGATTTGGGAAAGAGTTTTAAGTTAGGCCCTGAGGCCTTGGCCACGATGTCAGAGGCAGTGTTTTCGATGATTTTCTTCATAAATTCGGTGTGGCTTTCGCCAAACCGAACTATGATGGGCTGGATGGGAGGGGGGCCGGTATTGGCCATATCAACAAGATTTGGGTCTACCTCCTGTGGAGTTAGAACCTCAAAATTATTAGCAACCTTAACGGGTGGAGGGATGGTATCGCGCATGGCGCGCTTAAAGGTTTTTTTGGTGGGGGGTTTTACAAAATCCCTCTCACCTTGATCCTTTCTTTTATTGAGTTTGTTATTTTTATCATTTACATTAGAATGCATTTCATTATTTCCCTGATAGGACAAATTAATAGAGTTATTCTCTAACATTTCCGTGTCGTTAGGATTTAAAGTACTGTTTACATCATAATTACAAAAGTTCTCTTGTGAGTACAAAGGTTCTCTTTTGAGAATTCTCCAAAATTAACATAATTATTAGAAACATTTTCAGTACAATCTAATGAATCAATAGCACCACTAATAATACGAGGACTAATTTGACCACGTACCTTAGGTTGTGGATAGTTCTTCATCTGGAAAATTTGTGCTTCCAGCGAGTCAATGACATCTTGGTGTGGGTTAATGGCTTCTGTGCAGGGCCTTTTCCCTTGTAATTCCATAATCGCTTGCTCGAATCTTTTGATTCGTTCCGAATTAAAATCGGTTGGTTGTTCACCTTCCATCGCTTGTGCCGAGGCACACTCATTGGAATCATTCGTGTTCGTGATTTAAAAACGAGAGCGGACAATATACGACCGCTCTCTGGCTAATTCAATGACAGAATGAAGTAAAAGGTTGAGCTGATGTCGCCCTAGCGGCGAATCAGCTGGAAAGTTGAAAATTGGATAATAAAAATTGAATTAATGAAAAATAAGAAAAAAGGATCAATGATCGGGGGGTCTGGGGTTTTGAAATCTGAGAATTGATCTGGGGCGGTATCTATTGGAGGGGTCATGGGGATCATAAATGGGGAGATTTTTAATGATGTCATTATTAGTTTGACCAATCCTGTTGTAGAGATTATTGCTGTTTTTTGCGAAAAATCTCCGAATTGTTGGAATATTAAGCTCTTGCCTAATTTTGTGACCTCTGACATGAACTCTTAACTTTAAATCTGAACTGACTGCATCTGGATGGCTGAAAGAGAAAAGAAGGAGGAGATGGTGGGCGTGGTTTGGCATACTCGCCCTATGATTGGCTGGTATCAACAGCCAGATATTGAAGTGATGTCAGCGCCATTGAGGCTAGTGGAGAATTTTAGCAATAATTGAATTAATGATTTAGCGCCAATTAAACATAGTGGTGAAATTTGATACTATTTTGGCCCTTAAAAAGGCCTTTCCTAGTTCTATTATTATTAAATTTAATTAAAATATTTTAATAGGATTGCATCGCTAGTGAGAAAGTGGGCAATAGGTCTTACATTAGAATCTTCAATTAACATTTCTGTATCGAATATTTTGTTAAAGTTTGCTGCTTTGCAGCTTCTTGCTTTTTTGAAGAATTTAGTTTTGAGTTCTATAATTGTTTCCGTTAGTGTTTTTATTCTAAAATTTCTGTGTATCGCTTTATTTCGAATGAAATATGGCATTCCACTCATTTTACGAAGTACTTTATTTTGAAATACATCTATCATCATCTTGTATTGTCCGAGGCCTTTAGGCCCTGTAAGGGCCTTTTACCTCTCCATCTGAAGCTTAGGATCTGAGTTGACTGCATCTGGATTTCTGAAAGGAAAGAGAAAAAGAAGGAAGGAGATGATGGTGGGCGTGGTTTGATGTGCTCGCCCTGTGATTGGCTGGTAGTAGCAGCCAGATCCTGTAGTGCTATTAGCGCCGTTGAGGCTAGTGGTGAATTTCAGAACTGGTGGGATTGAGATTTAGCGCCAATAAAACATAGCGGTGAAATTTGGGATTATTTTAGCGCCAATAGAAAATAGCGGTGTAAATTGAAACTAAATTGGCCCTAAAAAAGGCCTTTAATATTTATGTTATAAGATTTAATTAAAATGTTTTGACAATATTGCGTCACTAGTAAAAAAGTGGGCTAGTGGTCGAATATTAGCATCTTCACTTAGCATTTCAGCTTCGAAAATTTTATTGAAATTTGCAGTTTTTAGCTTTTTTGAAAAATTTTGTGTTTAGTTCAACAATTGTTTAAGTCAGGGTTTTGATTCTGAAGTCCCTATGAATTGCTTTATTTCTAATAAAATATGGCATACCACTCATTCTGCGTAGAGCTTTGTTTTGAAATATGTCTAATTTTTTAGCTTGTTTTTTGTTAAAATTACACCAGGCTGGGGATGCATAAGTTAGTATAGGTCTAATATAAGTAATATAGATATATTTTTTATTTTTAAGTGGCATATTGGAATATGGGCCTAGGATACACTTTAATTTGTTATTTACACCGTGTGCTTTATTAATAATGTTTTTTATATGGTCATCCCAACTTAATTTGTGGTTAATCGTTAGACCTAAATATGTTGCTTGCTTAACAATAGGGATTTGATTATTGAAAAATGTTAAATCTATCATGATATTTTGTTTTCTGGGTTTTTTGATTATAAGGATTTTCGATTTCTGTGCATTAATATCAATTTTCCAATTGGAACACCAAGTTTCAAGCGTATTGATATTTTCTTGGAGTTTAATCAGGGCATTATTAATTGACTTTGATTTAATGATAATACCAGTATCATCTGCGAAAAATGCAGTGAGGCAGTTATGATCAATGTTATTAATTGGGAAATCTTGTGTATAGAAGAGATAGAGTATGGGCCCTAGGATACTTCCTTGAGGGACACCTGCTTTTATGTATCTTTTTGTTGATAGTGTATTATCTATTTTAATTTTGAATGTTCGTTTTTTAAAGTAGTTTCTTAGAAGTAATATTAAGTCACTATTGAAATTGAGTTTAATAAGTTTGTTGATGAGTCCTTCATGCCAGACTCTATCAAAGGCCTTAGTTACGTCAAGCATGAGAAATGCAGAGCATTGTTTATTTTTAATTGCTTGGCCTATGAACTCTGTGATCCGTAAAAGTTGTTTAGTGGTACTTAGATTTTTTCTGAAACCATATTGTTCATTTGGTAGATCAATAAGTTTATCCTCTATTCTGTAATAAATAATTCGCTCGTAAATTTTGCTTAGTGAAGGGAGTAGGCTTATCGGTCTATGATTTTGTGGCATTACTGGATCTTTTAATGGTTTGGGGAAAAGAATGATAGTAGCTTCTTTCCATTTCATGGGAAAGTGACACATTTTTAAACTAGCATTAATAATGTCTGTTAAATGTTTTATGCAGTTGGGGGGTAGGTTTTTGAGCATTTTATTAGTAATTTGATCACCACCTGGGGCTTTCCTAGGTTTGAGTCTTTTAATGAGTAAATTTATTTCGTCAATAGTAGTTTGTGTTAAATTATTATTAATTATAATGTTATTGAAGTATGTTCGATTTTCCCTTAAAATGTTAAGTTCAAAATCATCATTTGTATTATTATTGTTTTCTGTGAATTGTTCCTCCATGGTATCCGCAAATGCTTCAACCTTGCCTTCTGGGGTGAATGCTAACCCATTTTTACCATGTATGGGTTTATTGATATTTTTGCTGAGTTTCAGCGCCTTGGTTAATTTATGTAATGAGTTGTCAGTAGTGTTAATTTCTTCTAGTTTTTCTTGCCAACTTTCATTTCGATGTTCTTGGCACCGCTTTTTGATGTTTTTATTTAATTTATTTATTTGAGTTGAGGGTCGAATGAATTACTCCATAGTTTTCTAATTTTGTTTCTGTATTTTATCAGTTGTCTAATATGGTCAGGGAGCTTCATATAGTTGGGTTTCGTTGGTTGCATAGTAGTTGAATTATTAATTGCATCTGATAGGAGAGTATTAAAATTATCGATGCTCAGAACGATGTCATTTGTGGAGTTAATTTGTGAATTTGTTATGTTTGCATTTTCCAAAAATTGAGTATATTTCTGCCAGTTGGTCAGTTTGATTTTGATTATATGTGGTTTTTGTATTATGTTTTGTAAGAAAGTGGCGAAAACTGGTAAATGATCAGAAGATAGGTCATTAATGACATCAGCATGTAGGGGATTGTTTGAGTTAGTGATAAAGAAATCAAGAATATCAGGTTTATGGCCTGTGAAACAGGGATAATAAATTGGTTGGGTGAGAGCCACCACTTTTAAGTTTTTATTGTTTAATATCTTTTTTAGGGCTATGCCGTTTTTATTATCATTACGACATCCCCATATTGAATGTTTACTATTAAAGTCGCCCCCGACTATAGTATCAATAGTGTCATTGAAAATATTGTCTAAATTATTCTGATCAAGTGTATTATTTGGTGGATTGTAGATTGAAGATATTTTCATTTTTTTGTTATTTATACTAATAATGATTGTTGCAATTTCAAAGCCATTATTGTTGTCAGTTGATAAGAGAGTGGCGTGAAGATATTTTTTGGCCAATATCGCGGCCCCGCCGCCTTTATGTGAGAGTCGATCACACCTGAATGTATCATAGTTACTAATATTTAGGTTGTGCTGTGGCGTAAGATGGGTTTCTGTAAGTAAACAGAGATCTGGATCCTGGTCGAGCAAAAAGTTTTTTAATTCGTCAGTTTTAAATTTAATACCGTCTGCATTCCAGAGGGTTAGAGTGAGGGATTTATTTGTTAAAGTTGTGTTAAGCATTATTGATGTGTTTGTTGTTTAGTGCTGAGTTAATTTTATCCATTAGGCCCATTGATTTGATACAGTCTAATAGTGAATTGAATTGTTCCATAATACTTTTTGCTTCGTTGATTGATTGAATGTAGGGTTTAATGGCACAAAGTCCAAAGAAGGACATGCTGCGCCAAACAAACGGTTTTAAAATGAGGTAAATGTATAAGAAAAAGTTTCCTCGTTAAAAGTCACACGGAATTTATAAAACTAGATACAACGTAACAGAGGTATTCAGAAGTGAGTAAAATCTGATAAAATGTAAATGTAGTAAAACATTACAAAACAGTTGCATTCAAAGCTGAATAAAATCAGGTAAAATTGTAAATAGGATAAGACAGTTATATACAGTATAAAATACCAATTGCGCGTAGAAACGCAAAAATGTTAGTATGATGAGAGTCACCTAACAAATCCTGCAGAGTTAAAATAGAACTACCAAAAAAGGTTAGACGATGACGGTTNAATTAACAAACTCGAGTCACTACAAAACCAGACTATCAAACTTATTACTAAAGCACCCTGGTATGTCAGAGGTGACAAATTAAGACAAGAGCTCAAAATTTCCACCATTCGGACCCTTTTTGCTAAAAATTGTCATAATCTCTATAAGAGAATTGATCGTACAAACAATGACATAATTCAAAACCTTCCAATTTATGACCCCCATGATCCCTCTAACAGGCACAGACCCAGATCAATTCTCAGATTTCAAAATCCAAGACCCCCGACCCTGATCCCTCCTTATCTTAATTCTTTTATTATTTTTCAACCTTAAATTAATTTATTATTCCAATTTAACTTTTTCGGGCCGATTCGCCGCTAGGGCGACATCAGAGCCACCGCTATTTTTAGACACACCCCTTTAGGGAGTGACTTAGCTTCTTCAATTCGTGGCCGTCAAGTGGCGACACCATTTAGGAACTAATCCCAGCCATTTAACGGGATGTTCATTTCCTTTCTTTTATCTGTTATTAGCAGGGTTTTTATTCTCTTTTTTATTTTTTAAATTTTTTCTTCCTTCTTAAATTTTGTTGTTGCTTGTTTAAGTGACTTTCTCATGTTAATCTATACCATTATTTATGTTATTCAACATAAATCGCTATGTCATTCTACATCTTTTATTAACCTAGCACCATTAATATGCGAAACTAGTTTTGTGTCATGTCATTTTTATTTATCATGAACGAGGATATAGGGTCTGGATTGACCCAGGGACCTCTCTACCCCAGGCTAAAGTAGCCACCGTGACTATAGCCTAACTTTTCACTTAAATAGTCGAATCGTCTTTTAGCTGATTCTAAGTCATTTATTATTTCAGTTGTCTGCTCCATAGATTTAAGCAGTCTGATAGTGTGAATCATTTGACTGAATTCAAGTGAATATAGATCATCAATAGTTGATGAATTATCAATAGACAAGGTTTGCACATTATTTGATCTATGATCAATCGATTGCTCATTTTTTGACAAATCCATAACGAAATTAAAATTAAAAATAGCGAGCTGATCACCTGGGAGGGCGGTTAGTCCGCGCCGTTAAATAGGCCTAGCCTCCTGAATACCAGTCACTCCAGCGCCCAGTAGGCCTTCGACGGCACAATGCCGTGTGGAGGAAAGAATATTCGTGATAGCAAATATTAAAAAAGTATTAAGTAATTAAATGGTAGAGCAATCGAGTATTAAAAATATAACATACGTTTGATGGGATGAGGTGAGACCTTGATGAGACAATGATGAGATAGATTGTTGGTCTTTAAAAAGACCTTTTTTGTAATGAGTATCCAATATGCCGGCTGGCACGGTATCAATGCAGTTGCCGGCCCGGATGGGTCCGACTATCGCATAAAACACAAGAGAAAAATATCAGAAGAACCTTCTCGCACAAGTGCAGAGTAGGGACTTGGCTTGCTTTTTATTGAAGTTGCACCAGGCGAGGGATGCATACGTTAATATAGGTCTAATGTATGTAGTATAAATGTATTTTTTGTTTTTGAGTGGCATTTTGGAGTGTGGGCCTAGAATACATTTTAATTTATTATTAATACCGTGGGCTTTACTAATAATGTTATTTATATGATCGTCCCAATTTAACCTGTGATTTTTATATCTACTTTCCAGTTTGAGCACCAAGTTTCGAGAGTATTAATGTTATCTTGAAGTTTAAACAAGGCATTATTTATCGATTTGGATTTAATTATAATTCCAGTATCATCTGTAAAAAATGCAGCAAGGCAGTTATGATCATTATGGTTAATAGGGAAATCTTGTGTGAAGAAAAGATACAGTATGGGCCCTAGGATGCTTCCTTGTGGAACCCCTGCTTTTATAAATCATTTTGTTGAAAGTGGGTTATCTATTTTTATTTTAAAAGATCTGTTTTTAAGAGTAAGATTAGATCACTATTGAAGTTAAGCTTAATAAGTTTATTTATATGTCCATCATGCCAGACCCTATCGAAAGCCTTCGTTACATCTAGCATGAGGAATGCTGAGCATTGTTTATTTTTTGTTGCTTGTCCTATAAAATCAATAATTCGTAGCAATTGCTTAGTGCTGCTTAGGTTTTTCCTAATCCCATATTGTTCATCTGGTAATTCTTTAAGTTTATCTTCAATTCTATAATAAATAATTCTCTCATAAATTTTACTAAGTGAAGGGAGTAAGCTTATAGGTCTGTGGTTTTGGGGCATTGCTGGGTCTTTTAATGGCTTGGGAAATAGTATGATGGTGGCTTCTTTCCATTTCGAGGGAAAGTGACATAATTTTAAGCAAGCGTTAATAATATTTGTTAATTGTGTTATGCAGTTAGTGGGAAGGCATTTGATCATTTTAAATGTAATTTGTTCGCCACCTGGAGCTTTTCTAGGCTTAAGTCTTTTAATGAGGATATTAATTTCATCAGTGGTTGCTGGTGTTATGTTGTTATTAGTTACTACATTATTAAAATATGCTCTGTTTTCACTTAAAATATTATATTCAAAGTCATCATTCGTATTGTTGGTGTTTTCGGAGAATTGTTCTTCCATGGTATCAGCAAATGCTTCTACCTTGTCTTCTGGGGTGTATGCCAACCCGTTTTTTCCATGAATTGGTTTATTGATACTTTTGTTGAGTTTAAGTGCTGATGAGACGAGACAAGAAACAGCACGCGCTTCTAAATCTAACTTTAATCCTCTTTTTTACACACACACTGAACAACAAAATCAATAGAAAGAATAAAACATGAATAATAGCGCCCTCTAGTGTCTAGTGATGAGGCAAATTGAATTTAAGGCCGAACAAGTGCTTTTGTTAATTTATGTATGGAGTTATCATTAGTATTAATTGTTTCCAATTTATCTTGCCAGCATTCATTTCGGTAGTTTTGGCACCGTTTTTTAATGTTTTTATTTAACTGATTTAAATGTGTTTTGAGTTGAGGATCAAATGATTTGCACCATTGTTTTCTAATTCTGTTTCTATATTTTATAAGTTGCCTTATATGATCTGGTAGTTTCATGTAGTTAGGTTTGGCTAGTTGTACTACAGTTGAGTTATAGTATGCATCCGATAGTAGAGAATTAAATTTGTTAATGTTCGAGTCAATGTCATTTGTGGTGTTAAGTTGTGAATTAATTAAGTTAGAATTTTCCAAAAACTGTGTATAATTTTGCCAGTTAGTCAGTTTGATATTATGTGGCTTTTGAATAATATTTTGTAAGAAGGTGGCGAAAACTGGAAAATGATCAGAGGATCGATCATTAATGACATCTGCACATAGGGAATGGTTAGAGTTCGTGATAAAGAAATCTAGTATATCTGGTCTATGGCCTGTGAAGCATGGATAATAAGTTGGTTGGGTGGGTGCCACCACTTTTAAATTTTTCTTGTTTATTATTTTATTTAATGCTATGCCATTATGATTGTTATTACGACACCCCCAGATTGAGTTTTTGCTATTGAAGTCGCCCCCGACAATGGTGTCGATATTGTCATTAAAAATGGAATCTATATTTTGTTGATTAAGGGTGTTATTAGGAGGGTTGTAGATTGATGTGATTTTAAGTTTTTTATTATTAATGCTGAGAATAACAGTAACAAGTTCAAAGCCATTGTTGTTAGCAGTGTAAAGAAGTGTAGCGTTGAGATATCTTTTGGTTAATATCGCGGCCCCGCCGCCTTTATGTGAAAGTCTATCGCACCTAAAAGTGTTATAGTTGCTGATATTAAGGTTAACCTGTGGAGTTAGGTGAGTTTCAGTGAGTAAGCAGATATCTGGGTCATATTCCAGCAAAAAGTTTTTTAATTCATCAGTTTTGTATTTGATACCGTCTGCATTCCAGAGGGTTAATGTGAGGGATTTATTGATTATTGGTGTATTAAGCATTATTGTTATTTTTACTGTTTAATGCTGTATTTATGATGTTCATTAGTCCAAGGTCTTTTATGCATTCTAATAGAGAATTAAATTGTACCATTATGCTTTTTGCTTCGTTAATTGTTTCTTTAAGGTTATTGCTTATAGTATCTGGATTATTGTCGTTGTTTCTTAGAGTATCTGCATAGGATTTTCCGAATATTGTTCTAGAAGGATAAAATTGGGATCTTCTGTTGTGATTGTTGTTGCTTTGATTATTTATTTTTGGCCGTTTAGGGCACTGACTATAATAAGCTGTGTGCTCTCCGTTACAGAGAGCACACGTAGCCTTAGTGTCTGAGGGTTTCATGCATTGACTAGTTAAATGATCCCCTGCACATTTTAGGCATTTAACGTCATGTCTGCAGTAATTTGCCGAGTGGAAAAACTGCTGGCATCTGTGGCATTGTTTTGGGCCTGGTCGTCCCCTATACTTTTCTACTTTTATGCCACTTAAGTTATCGATAAGTGTAATATTGTATATATTTTTAGAATTTTCACAGATAGGTAGTGTAATAAGATATAGGGGAATGGGTGTTTTGATGCCATTGCGGCGACTGGTCATTTGTGAGATGCTGATAACGTTTAGATTGTAGGAATCCATTAGTTCTTCCTTTATATTATTTATATCTGCATTAATGGGTAGTCCCCTGATTATCACCCTCATTTGTTTGTCTTCCGGAATACTGAAAGAGTGATGCTTAATGTTTTTGAGTATGAGGAAATCAATGATTTATCGACATGTTTCATTGTCATAGGGGTATATTTTTATTGTATCATAGTGTGTACGCCCATGAAATTCTTTGATGTTTTTCATTCTGAGTGTTTCATTAATGTCACTCCAAGTAACACCAAGTAATGTCCTTGATTATTATTGGGGGGTCTTAGTTTTGGGTAATTGTTTATTAATATTTTCATCTTGAAAATTCGGATATTGTTGGTTACTTTCTATTGGTTGATCTGTTGAATTTATATCAGCCAATGATAGGCCGCCATTTGAGCTAATATTTGTGTCCATTTCTAAGTCATCTATGTTGTTAATTATGGTGGGGAAATCATTTTCGTATTCATTATCGCTGCTTTTATCATTTAATTTTTTAGATATTGAGTCGAAATCGCCCGATAATCTCCTTTTGGGTTTTGAGATTCTATTTGGCAAAGTATTAATAATTACTTGCCTCGGTATTAGGGGTGAGGATCCAGGGCTACTGATGTAAGCACCTTTCGGTGTTTCTGCGATTTGATTGGTTGAGAGGCTATTTTTAGTGGAGCTTCGATTTGATGTTGGAATATGTGTTTTCATTGAATTATTTCCAACTAGATAAATTTCTTTCAAGTTATTAAATTTATTAGAAGTAGTAATTGGTTCGATTTTAGTAGGCGTTTTGGATTTAGATCCTTTTTTGATAATTTTATAATCCTCTCCCTTGGGAGTTGCATTTGATTCATTTCGAGTTGGCGTCTTTTTGGGCGCCATGTTTGTTTTCTGTTCACGTATTTTTATACGTTCATCATTAGAATTTTTAATATCACTTTTAATTGGTGATGCAGGTTTGGTTGAGTATCCAAGTTTAGAACTCAAGTAATCAAAGTGTTTTTTCGCTGATTCAGTGTCATTTATGACATCGGTTGTTTGCTCCTTTGATTTGAGCAATCGTATTGTTTGCATCATTTGATTGAGTTCAAGATTATAGATATCATCAAGGGTTGATGAGTTATCAACTCTAGTTTGCTCTTGATTGTTATCCATGTTAATAATGAAATAAATTGCCTATCACTATTTAGTCCGACAACACTTGGTTGTAATATCAATTATCTAATAGCAATCTGCTGGGATTAATTGAATCACTACGCCACACGGGCATTAATGTAGCTTTCGAATAAAAATCCTGAAAATCAGTCACCCTGAGCCACTTGGGCGTTCTTGACAAGGGAAAGATTCTCGAGATGCTATGTACCCCCTAACACTTAAGAATGGATACAATATGAATTAACGATAATAAATTTAAAGAGCAAACAAAAATAATAATAACATACGTGATATTAATTGATGATAGCCTTGAGGAAGACCTGAATAGTAATTCCGCAAATATTCAGCAAGATCAAGGAGCACTTACTCGCACAGAGACTGAGAAAGGAATGTGGGGGGTGGTTTAATGTAATGGTTATAATCACGGTGCCTGCCTTTCGGCACTTGCCACTTCATCATAATATAATTGCGTAAGCAACGAACGAAAATGTCGTAATTGGTGTGATACATATGTTATACTAATATATACAAGGAAAAAAATAAATAAAAAGACAAAAAAGATACGGTGAAGAATAAAGTCCGATTATCGTCGTCGTCGTCTTATGTTGCTCGAGGCCTTTAGGCCCCGTAGGGGCCTTTTACCTCTCCATATGGGTTGTTTGGATCTGGGTTGCAAGCATCTAAAATGGAAAGAAGAGAAGAAAAGAGGTGGTGGGCGTGGCTTCAGTGTTCTGCCCGGTGATTGGCTGGGAGGCACTAAGTCGTGTTCTGATGGATCTTATTGCTGTTTTTGGTAGAAATTAAATTTTGAAGGAGATTTAAAACTTCATCATTGTCCAAAAGTTTTTCCAACTCCGCAAGGAGAAGTCTGGCAGCTGGTGCAGTCTGAGATTTCAAAGTAGTACTGATGTTTACAGCTCTGCTGGGTCGTGAGGGAGGGCTCTTTTTGTAGCGTCTGGATTAGTCCGATTAATAAACGAGTTCCGAATAAATACTATTTACAAAAATAAAGTCCTAAGAAGATATACATAAAAGTTATTTACAGCGTTTGATTCGTTGAGTCGAATGAGTGACGGCCAATCAGAAGCGAGATGTGGTATCTGCTAATTTCACGTTAAAAAACGTGAGAAAACGGGAAATTGAACAGGAGGTAGTAAAAAATTTAACAGCCAATGAGAATCGAGTATTCAGAAGAGTGTTGATTCATAATAATTGAATTAAAATTATTAACTAATAAAAGTTGAAATAAAAATTAAGATTTGATATCACTGCCTCGCCTCCCCCCCCCCCTAGAGGGCTTCATTGGTGCACAGAGCAGCAGTTTTATCATAGAGAGGGAAAAAATGAATAAAGGTTATAATAATTTGTGGGGTACTACACTGATTAGTAAAAATTAATGCTTAAAAAATTTTGATAAAATGCCATCGGAGAGTAAGAAATTGGTTGAGGGGCTATGATTAATGTTGTCTATAATGAGTTCTAATTTAAATAGATCATTAAAGTTAGCTGCATCGCAATCTATTGCTTTGTTGAAGAATTTGGCTTTTCTGATTTCTAGATAATTTATAAGAGGTGTAATATTTAAGTCTTTGGCTATATCCTCGTTTCTCATGCTTCAGGGAGCTCCAGTAATGCCTCTAAGACTTTTATATTCAAAAACTTGAAGTTTATTTAGATAAGTTTTATGGGCCGTACCCCAGGCTATGGAACCATATGAGAGTCGTCGTCGTTGTCTTGGGTTGCTCAAGGCCTTTTACCTTTCCATCTGGTATTCTGAATCTGAGGTAGTTGCATCTGGGATCTAGAAGAAAGGAAGAAGAAGGTGGTGGACGTGGCTTGGTGGATATTGCCCGGTGATTGGCTGGATGGCTAAGCTTGGTCTGTAGTGAAAATTTTAGATGTATTGGAAATAATTAAATTTTGGAGAAGTTCTAGCTCTTCTGCATTGTCTAAAAGTTTATCTAGTTCTGCAATTAAAAGGAGAGATCTGGCTGTTGGTGAGAGTTCTGGTTGGATGGGATTGGAGATAGTAGCTCTAGTATTACGTCTGGATTGGAGGCTCTTTTTTAGCTGGCGGGAGGGACAGCCGGTGTAGTTTGCAGTATGGGAACCGGCACAATTAGCACATGTGGCAGGAGTTGGTCTATCTTTAAGGCACTGGAAACTGCGGTGTGCTCCTGCACATTTGACGCATCTGGGTTCTTTACAACAGGATCGTTGGGTATGGCCGAAGCCCTGGCAGTTGAAGCACTGAATTAGTACCCGCCCACCACGGAACGGCTCGATTCTGATTGGACGCTGGAGATAGTTGCGAGTGGTATAGTGAAAGTGGAATCTGACTTTTTTATCATCTTGAAAAACAATGACAAAATCTAGGTCTGCATTAGCATCAGCATTTCTTTTCTTGATTGGGAAAATCTTTGTAGGGATAAAGGATGCTTTTTTTGCTTTAGAGATAGTGTTCACAATATGTTCATTCCATGTTAGTTTATCATTTATAATTATGCCTAAGTATTTAGCATTGTTAACTATGGGAATATTTTCATTGAATAGTGTTAGGTTTTCTGTGATGGGCATTTTGGTTTTATTCCTTCTCATCATCATCATATTTGGCTAGACAGCCCAGGGTGGGCCAGTGCCTTCCTTTGAATTCGAATCCACTTCTCTCTACTTTTGACACTTGTTCGCCAGTTTTTCTCCTTTAGAGTAAGGAAATCAGTCTCAACTAAATCTAGCCATCTCAGCCTGGGTCTACCTCTTTTCCTGTTCGTTAGGGGTTTGTGTAATAGGATTTTCTTTAAATTTGAGTCATCATTCCTTCTGAAAATGTGAGCTGCCCAGTTCATTCGATTTATTTTAATGAATTTCACAATATCTGGCTCTCTGTAGATTTTATACAGTTCAGTATTATATCGTCTTCTCCAGGAATTATTTATTTTTATCCCACCAAGGATGGCCCTCAAAACTTTTCTCTCAAAAATGGCAATTTTATTTTCACCAGCTAGAGTTAGGTTCCAGGTCTCAGAGCCATAGGTAAGTATTGGCCTAATTAATGTTTTATAGAGTAAAAGTTTTGTATTTTTTGATAAAAGAGATGATTTGAAAAAACGTTTTAAACCATAAAAAGCCTTATTTGAACAAATTAGACGACTCCGAATCTCATTGTCTATGTTATTGTCGGCAGTAACAATTGAACCAAGGTAAGTAAAATTCTGAACAGTCTGAAACCTGTGGGAACCAATCTCCAGATAGGATTCACTAGAATTTAATTTAGCAAGTACAGGCATGTATTTGGTCTTATCGGTATTGATGATTAGTCCCATATCCCTAGCAGCAAGCTCCAAAGAAAGGAAAGCTTCTTTTAATGCAGGAACAGTTCGTGCAATGATGTCTAAATCATCCGCATACGCCAATATTTGAATAGATTTTGAAAATATGTTGCCTCTGATATTGATTTCAGCATCTCTTATAACTTTCTCTAGAGCAACATTAAAAAGAAGACAGGATAAGGAGTCTCCCTGTCTGACTCCATTATTTACTTTAATTTCTTCAGATAAAGATCCCAAAAGTTTGACTCTGCATACGGTGTTTGACATGCTTGCTTCTACAAGTCTAATTAGTTTTGGTGGTACTTGAAACTCAACCAGGGCTTCATACAAGCGATTTCTATTAATACTGTCAAAGGCTTCTTTGAAATCAATAAAGAGATGATGTGTGGTAATACCAAATTCCCTGGTCTTCTCTAAAATTTGTCTAAGTGCAAATATTTGATCTTTAGTAGATTTTCCCTTGCGAAAACCACATTGGTAGTTTCCAATTTGAGGGTCTATATATTGTATAAGTCTCTCAAATAAAATCCCAATTAATTATTCCTTCTAATAATAATTAATTGGGATTTTTCAGCATTTATTTTAATTTTCCAGTCTTTGCACCAGTTTTCAATATCAACACAGGTGGGTTTAAGATTTTTTATGGCATTGTTTGGATTTCTAGATTTGGAAATGATGGCAGTACATCAGTTAAGTGCATAATATGCACTTAACTGATGTATTTCATTTTCATTTTTAGGGAAGTCAGCCGTGTATAAAATTGGGCCTAAGATACTCCCTTGGGGTACCCCTGCATTGATCTTCCTAGTGGTTGATAGGTCTTGATTTAATTTAATTTGAAATTTCCTATTAATATCCTTTATGCCAGACCCAATCAAACACTTTGCTTACGTCTAGCGTTAGCATTGCTGAAGTTTCTTTTTTATAAAAACCATTGCTAATATATTCTACTATTCTCAGTAATTGTTTTTCTGTAGATAAGTTTTCTCAAAACCCGTATTGCTGATTTGGAAGTAGATTTAGAAAGGGTTTGATGTTGAAATAGATAATTTTCTCAAAAATTTTTGCTATGGTAGGAAGCAGGCTAATCGGCCTGTGATTGGCTGGAATTTTCAGATCTTTACCTGGTTTAGGAAAAAGGATAATAGTAGCTAATTTCCATGAATTTGGAAAATAGTTTAAATTAAGGCAGGAGTTGTAAATATTTACAATAATATCAATATAATTAATTGGGAGATTTTTCATCATTTGATTATTTATATTGTCTATGCCTGGGGCTTTTTTGTTTTTTAGTTTCCTAATAATTTTTATAACTTCATCTTGATTCGTTTTGGTGTCTAAATTAAGGCTATTGCTATTGATAATATTATCGTATGCCTGATTTACTTTATTGGTAAAAATGGGATTATTAATATCGTTATCAGTGAATTGTTTTTCGATAGTATCAGCGAATATTTCAATTTTTTTCCTTACTATTAACAATTTTGTTACCATTAACCATAAGTGGTTGTTCTGGGGCTTTTTTATTTTTAATCCTTTTTGTAAATTTCCATATGGAGTTATCCTGTATGCAAAGGGATTCCACTTTTTGGTTCCATTTATGTGTTCTATAATCGTTACTAAGTTCTCTAATAATTTTAGTAAGTTTATTTACTTTAGTTTTATCATCTGGATTTTTTGTTCGTTGATATATTTTTCTATATTTATTTTTAGTTGAGATAAGATTTCTGATGTGTTTAGGTAAACAAAGTGATATATCGTATATTCTTTTTGTGCTTGTAGCTGTATTATGTGCTTTATTAATACAGTCATTGAGCTTCTTGATCTCATTATCTATTTGATCAGTATTGTTAAGTTGAGGAGATGTTGAGTCCTCATTTTTGAGTATGTTATGGAATAAATTCCAGTTTGTATTCTTAATATAATCTTCTTCAAGTGTATTTTTGATGAAAATATTGGCAATTACTGGAAGGTGATCGCTGGAGAGATCAGTTACCGTATGGCAATCTATTTTATGATTTGAATTTGTGATAATAATATCTAGAATATCTGATTGATAGTTACTCATTCTTAGTATATAAGTGTGCTCTGTTGGTGCAATAATATTAATATTATTTTCTATAGCGTAGTCTCTTAAGCTGCCCCTACACTATCAAGCCGCTTGATCAAATGCTTGACCCTCCGATTGATGGGAGCTTCAAGCGTGCTTCAATCAACCCTTCAATCTTTTGATCAAAACTCTCTCGTCAGTCGAAGCCGAGAAGTGGAAGCAGAACGGAGTGTGTTGCGATCGTGCTTTTGCTTTTTCGATTAAAAATAATTCTTAATAAATAATAAATCTTTTTTAATTGCTTTTTCGATTACAATGGTGTCGAATGCAGATTTGGGCTTCCTAATCGCAACATTTGTTGCCGTGAAGCGGAAAAAGATGGAAAAGAAAAAACGACGGTGGTCCAAGGAGTACAAACTGAGAAACCGCTTCACTCATGAACATCTCCTAAACTTCCTAAGTGATTCAGAACCAGAGGACTATAGGAACTTTTTGAGAATGGACCAAGAAAGTTTCGATCATCTACTGGATTTACTCCGCCCTGACATTGAGAAGAAAGATACAAAGATGCGTGAAGCGATTCCTGCAAGTCAGAGATTGTCTATCACATTGAGGTACCTGTCGTCTGGCATGGATTTAGAAGATCTCAAATTCACATGCGCCATTGCTCCACAGACTCTGCAACTCATCATAATGGAAACTTGCTCTGCAATGATCAAGGCATTGAAGGAAAACATTCAGGTTAGTAATTATAGCCAAGTAAATNCTAAATCCAGGCTAATGCAAAACTAGATATTCAGGACGATAGAACATGAATCCCGGTTATGCCATAAACTCGGCCCATAACCTTGACAGCCGAGATTCTCGCAGAATATCATATTTGTCATGTCAACAATAAAAGAGAAACGAAGTTTCTGAATAAATGAGTTTATTTAAAAACATTAGTAATAAAGAATGTCACAAACAGAGTGACGAAAAGAAAGAATACAAAATGATCTGCTTCAACAGAAGCTTAAATACAGATAGCAGGTGACGTCATGATCCACGCAAGAACGACCAACAGCAAATGAAAATAAACTGGCCGATCCCCGCAGACCATGACGTCACCGACGCAAGTTGAATGCATGAGATCGACGACGGAAAATCGAACCTCATACCTTTTAACTTCTATTATTTGTCTAACAGTGAGAATGCTACTTCCCGCATGTTTGAGCAGTTCATGCTACGAATGGAGTAGTACATGGTTTAACTGTTTACAAATTGCTTGCGTAATGGTTTGTAATTTTCATTCTTAGAAATGCGCCATTCTTAATTTTTCTAAACTCTTAGATTAAAAAAAAGTCCGAGTTTTGTAGTTAAAAAAAAAAAAAAACATTTATAAATATGTAAGCTATAAGCGTGTTGTGCGTTGCAGCTCACTGGTATTCTTTAGTGTGTTGTTGTCTGTTGAAATTTCTTTGTTTTGTTTTGTTTATTAATGTTAATCAGATTTTTATAGCTTTTGAATTTCCACAAACTATATTTGAACAAGAACTATATTTGATTTGAAACTATATTTGATACAAGAACACACAAAATCATTTTGCATGAAAAATAATTTGCGAAAAATTTCTAGTTGAAGTTATGTTTGCTATTAGAGTTGTGTTACATCTAACATCTATTCACAAAAAATAAACCACCCATTTATGTAGATTTTTGCTGTAATACTATAGAATGTAGTATCACTTGTGACAACAATGCAGTTTTCGTGGTTATGGCCTGTAAAAATTTATCTAATTTATGAATTATTATCAATTAATTACTCTATATCTGTAATTTTTATTGGAATTATATGATTCCCAGTGTTTGCGAATTTCTTGATTTTTTAAAAATAATAAAAAAATATATTTATTTTAAACTATGATTGTTTTTAATTTTTAAATCAAATTTTTTATTATTAATAACCAAATCATCTGATAAAATGTATATAGAGCATATTATACATTGCTAGTATTGTTATAAAATGGATTATAAAAAAAATTAATTTAACTGAAATTGTTGATATAATTGCTAGTGATTTATTATAGGTGCCAGTCTTAATTTCTATTTTAATAAAAAATAATAATTACATGGTTATCAATTTTTTTATTATTTCTTCACAATATATGTCGTAGCATCCATGTATGCTCTTAAAGATATTGTTTGGTTTAGTAATCTTTGTTTCAAAGAATATAATCTGTCATTAACTTTCTTATAAACAGCTTTCTGCTGTGGAGGATTCTCTGAACCGCAGAGCAACATTCTTCTTTCAGCAATATTTTCTTCTTCAATTTCTTTCATTTTATTCACAAATATGTAAACATTAGGTTTTGGTGACATTCCACTTTTTTGTAGCTTGGAATGCCATCCTTCAACGTTGTTATTTGTCCGAATGTTGTCATCTGTGGAAAAATGGTTCCAAATATCCCTGTAAAAAATATATATATATTGAAAGATATAAAAATTTAGGACCAGCCATTTAAAAAAAATATTTTTAATCAAATCATATACCATTATACCGATAAATATTTGGTTTATTACACTAAATTAAAAGTTTCAGTATAAACTTAAATCTCTATCAATGTTTTTTTTTATGCACTTCTATTAAAACCGATATTTCTTAAAGTGCACTGATATTTATAAACACATTGTGACTTGGCTACAATGTCTTTTTTAAAATTATTGTATTCCTAACATAGTTTTAAAACATAGTTACTCAACTGAAATTAGTAAATTCATTAATGTTACTGACAGGGAGGAAAAAATCTAAATTTAACTTCATCAGAAGTGTAATACTGCCAGTATATTGTCGTAATTTTTAAACTTCATTTTTTTAGAACTTAATAAAATTCTATGTGTAAAAAATTAGTAGAAATTAACTACTGAATAATTAGTAGTTGATTTCTAAAATCTTAAATACCAGGCATAATTTATTAGAACATAATATAATGTTCTTATAAATTCTACACAATAACATTATGCTTGTAACATAATTTTCGTAAGTACCATTTATAATTATATGCACATAATTTATAAAAATAAAAGCCTGTGTTTTTGGATGAAATTCCTTTACAACACCATAGTAATTTAAAGTTAAAACTCACACAGTGAACAAAGCCTCTTCTTCTAACCAAGTATCAGTGAAATATGAAATCAAATCTGTAATGGGAGCTGTCCACGTTACCTCTGCAACTGATATAAAAAATGCCTCATCAACCTGGCCCAGGGGTACAAAAGGCATTGCCATTAATCGACGAATAAATTGCCTGATTTCTGCTGTGTTGATGTAATGAGATACCAGTCCCAACTCTTGTACCTGAAAAGAAATTTTTTAAACAACTCTAAAAGTTTCAAGAATTTTTTACCATCTATCTTACTAATATTACTTATATTTAAATTAATATTATATAGATTTTTTCTTAATGGTGCTTTCTTTACGTTTCACTAAATAAGATACTTATAATTGAAATGCATTCATGTTGTAGTGTAAGCATATATGTTTTGCATCTGTAAAACTTACATTTAATTATGTTTAGTGCAACACTTGTTTGTGTTTCTTAACCTTATTATATCAGCCATTTATGTATGAATCATAACTTGTTTTTAATAATGCAAGATTCAATGAAACCAGAAACAATGTGGTGTTTTACAGTCGAATTTATTGATCCATTGGCTTAGCATTTTTGATTAAGTCACCTGGCGGGGTGACTGCCAAATACATATTTGTTCTGTGACTGCGAAAAGTAGTGAAAAATTAAAACTTACTTTTCGCCAAATTGATTGCGAGTAGTGGAAATGACATCCTTTAATCTTTACAGATGGAACCTCTTCTTTTAAGGCATTCATACTTCAAAATCCATCATTGCATATGAGGGGCAAAATACCAATCCATTACTCTCAGCCTTAAGTTTTATTTCAGAAAACAGTCTCTTATATGTACATTTCTGTTTATCTGGTAAAAGGCTGTAAAGTAATGGAAATATTTTCCCCTCATATGCCCCATGAATGGTATAGATTTGTGTAAAAAGTCTTGGGGCCATTTTAAATGTCCCATCCATAAAAATCTTATTACAAGAACACAAAATATTTAGGGCCTCCATTGTGCAAAATGCCTGAAAAATAAATACAATTGTCTTTATTCAAATTAGCAAGTAATAGTTTAATAATAATCGGAATATTAAAAAATTTTTATTACAGCAAATAATATCAATAATTTCTCGAAAAATGAAAAAACTATGATTTTGTTATTTGTGGCTAAAAAATTTAAAAAGTAGATGCTTCGATAAGGATCTGTTACCTATATACTCTTAATGTGAACATTTTTCAAAGGTTTAATAAATTTGCGATCAAAGTTTATTTTAAACCAAGAGAGGTCCTATATTATATGTTGCCCTATGCACTTGTTATCAAAGCAATTTTTTGAAAAGGGGGATATATTAATTACTATTTTTCAAAAACTAATTTTTTTAATTGTTTGTATTTGCATATTTAATATTTCATATATTTTTAAATTTCATCTCCTTAATATTTCCATAGTATTAATAAGAAAATTTTTAAAATGTCATTCTTACCTTTCAATAGGTATTCAGAAAACACTTATAAGCATATTATGTTCATATAATAAATTATATTGTTTAACTTTAATTTTTACTTTAATTTAAAGTATCACTTGCTTTTTCTTTTCATGAAAAATTGTTCTCTGAAATAATCATATTATTTAAAAATAATATTTAAAAATTGATTTGAAAGAAAGTAAAATAAAAATAAACTTTTCTAAAGGTGACAAAGTTTTGTATTACTCATTTTTTTAAAAGTCAAATTCTGCAACAGTTTTTAATATTGATTTGGCAAATGAGAAAGATATTAATTCATGAAAAATTGCATTTGGGTTACACTATTTATCACTTGTTTTATATGAATTAAGGAGTTAGATATTATGCAAATACAAAATAGAGATGTTATACGGCTATGATGCGATACACCATGGTATCAACATCTAGTGATGATGAATTGGATTGACCCAATGGATGTGCTAACAGCAAGCATTTAATCAAAGTTATGACCAGGGCAGAGAGACATGCTGTATACTCTGATATCAATTCATGTGTCATATTCTTATTCGTATAAAAAAGAAAACAAATTAAAATTCGCTTTTTCTACAATTAATTACTATTGAGCAAACAGAGGAGGTATAGCTATTTTTCACTAACATAAGCAAACATGAACTATGCATTCACAAGCAAAAATGTTTTTTTCTTTGTAAATTCCATTTTAAACAGTGGGGCTGTCAGAATTGTAATTATTTAAATATGTAAAATAAAACAATTTAAAACATGCATAATCTTTTTTATGAAAATTGAAAAATATATTTTGGGAAACAAAAAGATGCCAACTAACTCATTGAATAACATCTCTTACATCTCCATTTTTTAAAGAATATTGTTAAAAGTGTATGAAATTTCGAGTATATTTTATAAAAACAATAAGATTACTTAACAGAGCTGTGAAATAGAGAATAAATATAAATAATATGAGGTTTGTCTCGTGCAAAGAAAATTATACATACCAGTATTCTGTTGTTTTCTCCATATCTTTCATCAATTAAAAGGAAGTCTTCTCCATTTTTTGTTTTTCTCCAGTCATCTATCAGTATAATTTCTTCCAGAGTTGTTGGCATTGGAGGCAAAGCATCTGACCTAGCCCGGTACATGGGTGCCATTGCTGCATTTTTACTTGGCAGGTATGACGCCAACTCTAGGGTTGAAGCAAATTTTGCTACTGTGTCTCTGAAAAATTAAGAATAAATTAAAATTCATCATATAATAGTTTTATTTTTCTTTTGCTTGAGATTATAAGTATGCCTGAGACCACAGCTCATAACTTGATGAATTAATGTTCTGTCTATTCTATATTTAAAGATTTTTTTCTTTACTTGCGCAGTCTTTCACTGTTTTCAAATCTTTATTTCTAATGAAAAGTATTGGATTCTCTGTTTTTGTAATAAACATATCATTATTATTATCTGATCGTCATGAGAGATTAAATCTTAAATAATTTCAATAAATTCTCATTTATAAAGATGCTAATTAGTAACATAAAATTATTTATACTAATATGCATGTTATCCATTTCCTTTTTTTTGAAGTCTGAAGAAAAAATTAAGGAGATCCATCTTCAAAAAGAGCCAACACTGTCACTGTTAAAAAACACACACACAGAGACATATATATATATATATATATAGAGAGAGAGAGAGAGAGAGATTGAGAGTTCTTTCATCTAACTACATGATAGGAAAATTAATTATAATGTAATTTTATATACAAAAAATATTTTGTATTTAGATAATTACTTTAAAAGTTTGGAGGTATTTTTAGACCCTTAACTTAAAAGTAATAAATTCAATAATAATTCAGTAATTCTAATTCCATAAAATACTTTTTACAGATATGTATAATTTTTTTTTTCAAAATTAGAGAATTAAACTAAGTAAAGAAAAAGAAGAAAAAAAATGAAACTAATTTAACTTACCTATATATACTGGGCACTGGTGTTGAGAATTCTGTCCTACATCTTTTTTTCAGTTCATTGTAAAAACTTTTTCTTACAATTTTACCCTTATCAGGCGCATGGGTATGCTGAGCTTTATGACTTACTATATGATCATTTTCTAGAATTAAGGAAGCTTTACAATCATCTGAAATACATTTATAATATATTTTCGTTCTATGTTTCCTCCTTATTCTAAATAAGAAATCATTAAGTAAAACTAATTTACCACCTCGAATTGATTCAACATACTCAAACTGAGCCATTTTGTTTGCATGTAAATCTTGGAGCCAACCTTAAAAAGTGATAAAGATAGTGGTGTTATCTCTTCCCTCTTTTACAAACAAAACTGGAAATTCAACTCCTTATCAACCCATACCCAATATAATAGGTGCTCATAAAAGAAAATTTTTTTGTTTTGTTAATTTTTAATACTTTTTATTCCTGTACTGATGCACTCTTACTCTTTCACTTATTTTACACTACAATATTTTAAATCGTTAATTTTTTAACTGGAATTTTTAAATTTTTCTCATTATTTTAGAATAATTTAAGTCAAAATAAGTGAAAATATTATATTTAGCATTTTAATAATTTATGATTACGAAGTACAAAATGAAACACCGTTGTTTTTCCTGTATTAAAATTTTATAAACATGCCGCTTCCAACCAATCTTCAAATGTGCACTTATTTAGATTTAAATTAAGAAAAACAATTAGTCATTATTGAAATTACAAAATTAATTATTGGTATACTTTTGAGTAAGAATTATTGATACAATTTTATAAAAAAAAACTTTCGAATAACGCTTTTAAAAAAAATTCACAAGTTTTTTCCTGATAATCTAAACGAATTTTTAGTAACTATTCGAGTATTTTTTAAAGTTAAAAAATACCTAAATATATTTTTGCTTATAATTAGAGCGTCAGAAAAAAAAATTAAAACGGACACCATTCTCCAATCTACGTCAAAAGATTATTAATATGCTACCTTTGTAATTTTTCGCCTACACTTTACGACGAAGACAAATGAATCAACAGCAACAAAAGCATTCATTAAAAAAAAATTGAAAGCATTGCTTTATAAAACTGAAGTGCCACGATTAGCTTTTTTTTATTATTTTGTAAAAAAAAAATTTTAATCGAGTCTTTTAATGTTTATGAGTATTTTGACTATTACATAGTAAGAAAATTTTAATCATAAAGCATCTTTCATGGTAATATCATGTTACTATTCATAAAGCACCTTTTATGAACGGTAGCATCTTCACTTGAATTCCATAAATAACTATCATTGTGGTATACTGATTTTTTTTTACTATCATTTTGAGGTTTCAAAAAATAAAAAAGCAAATGCTACAGTTTGATTATTCCCAGCATTTTCAATCGGATAATGCAATGCAGTATGCCCTTCAAATTTAAGTATAAAAAATGCACGAAGACACACGATATGTATAGATAANGTTAACATCGGTATTCCTCCCCCCCCCTCGTCATTTGAACGGTACCCATGACAAAAACACTCGGAAATGTCGTGTAATGTTTTAACTCAAATCCCTAAAAATCCCTTGCGCAACCGAAAAATTCCGCAAGTTTCACTCTCCCACTAAAGGAAGAATTAATCAACTATGTCTCTCAAAACGGAGGTAAATCGGTTTTCCATTTGAGACCCTTTATCGTCATTGGCATCATAAAGATTTGGCGAGTAATCATCTAAGGGAACAGGTGCGGTTTTTCAATAGAGCTCCTCCGCCCACCTCATCAATCATTCAGGTAGGGGAGAAACCTTTAGGCGAGATCTATAAGACAGCAGTGAACTAATATGAAAATCCTTCTGTATGATTAGTCATCTAAATTTTCACCAAGTATTGATATTTGAAAACTTTAATAATATAGATTAAACTTTAATCAATGTAATAGTAGACTTTAAAAATATTTACCGTAAATTCAGCTATTTTCTCGTGATAAAAAACCTTAACGATTTTTTCTCTTAAAGCTACGTTGTTTAATAATACTTTACTTCACCATTAGTATTTATTTATCCTTTCAAAATGTTGAATGATGAGAGTTAAATGGTAACTGATGTTTCTTGATTACAGCTCTCTTAACTCTAATTTTTTTGAATATTTAGAGTTATAAGCTAGTATTTCTTTTGGCTGTTGCTTGGCTGACCACTTTTTTAATAAATAGAGGCATTTGATTG
>NC_092211.1:86971324-86980054 GCF_043381705.1 Parasteatoda tepidariorum
TTATATTGAAATTTTTGATGATAAGTAAGATCTTCGAAAGAACAGGGGGAAGAAAATGAAAATTACCGACGAAGGAATTACTATTTACGGCCTGAAAAGCAAGTTCCTTCACGATATAGCCCCCTGAAGGTAATTGAAACCCCTCGAAATCTATAACGACAGCAGACATGTTGAGTGATTGATATCATTAACTAAAATGAAATTATCGCGGTTGATACACGTAATAAGTATCTCCTGGAAACAAACCTGTACGCATGCGTAATGACTCATCCGTATCACTTTTTAAATCTAGTAATAAATAGGAATATGGTTTAGATGTTGCATCTTCAAAACTTTCTAGAAAAAATTTCGATTTTGATGGATATAATTGTCTATCTAAATGAGCTATTTGAGATCGATCTCTTGGATTTTTAAATATTACTAAGTAATGTGAGTTTAAAGAAATTTCCCTCATTTCTTTTCCTTAATGAAAAATATTTTGAACTATGAAAACAATTGAAAGATTTTGATGATGAGAACCTTTTGTAAACATTTTAGTTAATTTCGAATCATTACCTAGCTCACTCATTAAATCATCGATGATAATTAAAGTATCAGTCATTTTATTTAGATTGGAAGGGATTCCTTCATTGAATGTAACCCCATGCATTTCAGTATAAAGTTTTTGAAAAACACCATAACACCAGATTATATTTTTTGGAAACGGTTTAATCATTCTGTGATTTATTAGATCCTTTACAAAATGTGTTTTACCACACCCTGCCACGATCATCGTGAACGGAGATCTTAATCTTAACGTATTCATCGTAAACACATTTGATTATTAATTGTGAAATAAGTGAATATCAATGAAACTATACCAATAATCATTTGAAAAATAAAAACTGGAAGAAAGAATGAAATAAAAAAAATAAATAAAAAACAGAGATCTTACTTTTAAAATAATATAAGGAATTACGTTCAACAGCTAAGGAAAAATTTATAAGACTTGTATTTAGTTGAAATAATTAATATGTAGCAAGTCTGTTCAAGAGTTATGTTCGATGAAGTGAATTTAATTTACACACAAAATTATTTAAACAAAAATTTTTTTATTATTTTTTTAAGAAAGAAAGAAAACAAAACAATGTTACTTTCAATGACTGTAGTATGTACAAAAACATCATTCAAATGACTGTAGTATATACAAAAAAAGTGACTTACAGAAGGCAGTGATGACCCAAAGCAACAGTACTGATTTTATCTTCATTAACGTGACGTTTTTGATCATGCGGGGATAAGGCTAGTTTATTCATTGATAAACTGAATAAATTATGCTTCTTTGAACGGATACAATTCATTTTTACTAACTGCTCTTTGTTTTCAAAAAGACATTTTATTATAATCTTCGAAATTAATTTTATTTTCAACTGCGGATCGCTTAACCCCTTTTAATTTTTTTGTTACCTCACCTCCGACTTTGTAAGCGTAGATTTTTGATCTTAGTCCGATAAACTCAGTCATAACTTTCCCTTTTGTCTCGTCTTTCATTTTACCTAATACCTTCTTGTTAATAAGGGGAATTTTGTAAACATTATCTGCAGGATATTCAGATGTGTCGAATCGATCTATTTCTTCGAGCATATCCTTATATATATCCTCAGTTTGAATATTATATATAAAACTGTCCGTGTCAGTATACAACAGTTGTAAGGAATTTGTATATTTCTGCCTCATATAACCATAGTGAAACTCGTACATTAAAGTTTTAGAAAGATCTAAAATTGCCATACCAATTGTTATTGGTTTCGTAAATTTGAGAACTGTTTTTCTCATATGTAGAGCAATTAGATTTTCAGAAAAAATTGTTCTATCCTGAAAGTTTGATCTCGTAATCCATTTCTCTGCGTTTTTTGAATTATTGGAAAGTTTTACATCAACACGTTTGCGAATATTTTACATTGTCTTACCAAAGACTGCGTTATTCATTAGTTTATAAAAAATTTTTTGGAAATCATTTGTCGCTGATTGACGGAGTTGAGTGTTTAAATCAATATATTCCTTAAGCCAAGGTGATTGCTCAAATTCCAAAACGCGGTGAATTGTTTTTATAACTAAACCGAATTTAACAAATTGTTTTAGATTTCGGTAATGCAAGACATATTTTTCTTTGTCATTCAAAGTAGTTAAGAGACGCTTTTCTTTACAACCAGGAGGTATACAAGTTTCAGGCGCAAGGGGTAAGTCCAAATGATCATCATGGAGATCGAAAGGGTACATGAAGTCCACTTCAAGAATATATCCAATCGTGTTATCGTCGGGAATTTTTAAAATTTCTTCTATCGTTTTATTGTTTACCCATTTATATCCCTTTAAAGGGATATATTGGGATTGGGCCCACCCGTAGAGATTGTTGGCATCGATATAAAGTAAATAATTACTTGATAGATTTTTATCGTATTGATCAGATAAAAATTTATTGTTTGCTATGGCATATCGATGTGAACATTGTGATATACCTCCTCTTACACCTTTTTCAATAAAAAGAAGCATATCGCAGTCGGTTAAAAGCTCTATTTCCACTTTAGTCTTTCTCAACATTGAATCCCACGAAAGGCCTGGGGCAGTGTAGTACCACGTGGGGTCTAAACCATATGTATCATGACAGACATTTCTAAAATTATCAAATATGCCTGCTAATAGCAAAACGTCAGTCTTGACATATAGGTCGGAATATTCCCCCAAATTTCTAATACTGAAGCTTTCCCATATTTGCTGAGCATGTTGATATTTTTCATCACTAATGTGACACTCATTTAGTTTACTATAAAAATCTTGTTTAGGGGGTAAAGTTTCAATATTAAAGCATTCCGAATTGTTAATGAAATCGTATGGGTATATAACTTTGCGTAAAAGTAAAGGAACCTTTTCTAAAGGAAAATGACTTTTGATATGTTTAAATTTATCGGGAGTTTCTGCAAGATTTTTTACTAAAGAATCCAAACTACTTGACATAAAACGAAACGAATCTAAAAATCTAAGAGTTATTTTTCCTTGCGTCTTTTCAGAAATTGAGATATATTTCTCGGTGTTTTCGGGAATGATAGAAATATCCCCATCATCAGAGCCTAACTCACTAACAAAAAGGTGACTATCATAACCTGATAAATTATGAAATATAATTGGTATAAAATCAGGTACCGTTGCTTTAAGATTACATTCGTTACGACTAGGTCCCCTAAATCTTTGCGTCAGGTGGCAGTGGTCTTTTACCTAAAATATAAAATATTTAATCGGTCAACTAAAAAGAAATATCATAGCCTTTTCTTTAATTTCTAAATGTAAATGAAACTATATATATATATAATAATTCGAGTTTGTGCAATAAATTTAATGCTGTTGCTATTTATGTAAACATGCTTATAGACTCTAAATATCATAGTCCATTCTTTAATTTAAATGAGATCACTTAAAATCATGTACACTTACCCTTTTACAAAAATAAAGAAATTGTATGAAAAAAAAAATTTAATCTAAAAGAATAGAATTAGTCGAAAAATATAATTTATTAATTTTTTTTTTTTTAAAAAAAAAAGTTCTATTTAGCATTTACTTTTATGATTTTCTAATGTGTAAACATATTTATAAACATGTTAAACACTGTATTAAATATATAGCTCTATTTTTAAGAAGTACATCTTAACAAAAAAAAATATTATTAAATAACTTTATAAAAATAAACATACCTTATAATTAGATTCCGTGAAGCGTCGGTTACACATATAACAAGTTTCTGCCATTGTATATGCTACAAATTCAGCATCTGTTAAAGGAAACATTGGTAAAGGATTCTTATATTTGGATTCGATTAATTTAGCTTCATCTTATAGCATCCTCATGAAGACGGGTACGGCATCAGCACCACGAGAGACTACTGGAGGTTTATATTCTTTACCAAAATATGATACATAGTAGCAAAAACTTATAGCTTCATGCTTTTGATATAATTCCGTGTAGGAACTCTGTGAATTTGGACAACATGAAGCTATAGGTTTGGTTAGACATTCAAAATCAGCATAAATTACGAATGGTATTTTATGTATATGCTTAAAGTTCTTAAAATGAATCCATTTTTCTTTCTCTGTAGGCATTAAAACACGGACTGCCTCATGACTATCACAGTTCAATCTGTGCTCATTTAAGTTTCTTTCTGCTGTAAAAAATTGCAAACACCTTCGGCAGATAAATTTTTTGCCGTCGTGGGAGGAATATTGTGATGTTAAAAGTCGTGATAAGTTTTTGACGTAACAATAATGGGATGTCGTTAAAGAAGTTATAAACAGTAAATCAATATGAACTTCCTTTTCCTTTTTGGTGATATACAAGGGGTAAAAAATGTTTTTGACATTAAATCCATATACATTTATAGAAATGTTATTTTTGTTTTCAAATTTGAATACATCTTGAAGTTTTATCGGAAACTCAAGACCAGAAAAGTCCAGTTCATTTACGAAAGTCGCATATTTTTCGACTCTATGGGCGTTATCGATCTGTGGGTGCAAGGCGGCGAGAACCGACCACATAAAACATTTGCTATCATTGTTTCTCACATTTATAACAGCTTTTTTCTTCTCAATAAATTCTGGAAGCTTAATAAATGTAGAGCCGTGTAGAGGATTGTATTTATTTATTCTTACTTCCAAATAGAGTATTTTGGAAAGAGTCCAACCACTGTCCTTTTCTTCGAATTCGGAAGATTCGGCCAGGAGTTTATCTTTTTTGTTGTCGAATACCTCGTTCAAATCTGTCGAGGGTACGATGATGCAGTTCCTGGTTTTAAAATTTTTTTCTTCTGTAACCACACCACCACTTGACAATTTATCATACAGACACATGAGAAGAACGTTCACCTTTAGATTTGTTTTTTCAAGTTCTTCGGAAATCAACTCCAAAAAGGCCTTTCGCTTCGATTCTAAATAATCTCCTATATCAGTAAAATTATCATCATTATTTAAGCGTATAGATTTAATTCTTCCTTCAAATGCTTGCATTAAAGCTTTTATTGTAGTAAGCTTTTCTATAAGTGCAGTTGGTTCATTAATTACTTTGGATGGATCTGATGAGAATTCTGCTGATGTCGATGCTTCTTGTAATGTTGGGCGTTTCGATGAAGATTCCTCTCTTACAGGACTACCTTTCCTTTTTTGTGGTTTTGAATGCATTTTTAAGTGACGTTTTAAAATGTCTTTTCTTTTGAATGTTCTATCACAGTCCAAACATTTGAATTCGCTATTTCCATGTTTAGTACGCACATGCCTTAAATAATTACTTCTTACAGTAAAAGTATAATTGCACTCATTACAATGATGATATTTATCCATTTTTTTTTAAAGTAAGAATTTTAGAAATAAAAAATCAAAATATAACTATATGACAAGCATAATAGAAAAACTCCTGAAAAATTATATGAAACTACATCAACAAATGCTAAAATAACTTCACACACACTATGACAACGAAGGAAACTGCATTTGTGAAAATTTTTAAACTTGTTAGAGGTTAGTCAGGTTAAAACTTATTTGAGAAAGAGGTTTCCAAGTAGTGACATACCACACAGTGTGATATACCACATAGTGGAGCTATTGTATTGTAAATCGGTATTGATTTTTCCGGGATTTTCAGGTATTTTTTCTTCTTCTTACAACGGGAGTGTTGTGATGCATAAATCACTTAGTAATGATAACAGATAGTGCGTGTTATTATTTATTTTCTCCTTTAGTTATTAAAAGAAAAATAATAGTATTTGAAATATTAAAAAAAAACGTGAGGTATATTAGATTTTTGCTTAATCTAATCTAATAAATAAGTTTAGAGAAATGATGCTGCTATACATTTTAAGAGTTAAGTATTTCTAATTTTATTCTTCTTGATTAAAATATAATGAAATCGCTCTCTATGAAATTAAATGTATTCATAATTAAGTCAAATATTTAAACATTGGCATCGATTCCAGTTTCTTAAAAATTTGTCCTTTTCTTTATATGAAGTTTATTAGATATTCTCTAAGAAACCATTAATTAATACAATTAAATTTATTTGTAATCTGATATGTGATGACGTATTGAAACATGTTTTAAAATAACCATGCGTTACCAATATAAAGGATAGCCTTTCGGAAAACTCTTAAATTAATTGGTCTCCATCAAAAGTATAATATTAATAAAAAATACGTCACAGACCAAGACCTCAATCTTGTTTTAACCGGATACACCATGATTTGAAACGAGTCTGGAAATACACGTTACCAGTTTTAAGAATTGCCATTCCGAATTCGCTGCCATCAAAAATATATAAATATTTTTTTAAAAAAAAATGACGTCATTAGAAACTTTTGACATTCGATCCGCACAGTAGGTAACATGGGCAGAAATAAGCTGTTGTGTGCGGTCATTCTGAGATCAACATAAAAATTACCCATAACCGCCTGCGAGTTTAAATTTATTTTATTAAAAGCACAAGTTTTCCTTCGAACGGTATGCGTCCATTGGATACTGGTTAGCGTGCCTGACAAATCAGTATCCAATGGAGGCATTTTGTCCTGAGGGACACGGGTTCGAATCCCGAGTGAAAATATAAAAATAATTTCTTAATTAAATATTTTAATGATTTTCTATTTTAATATAATAAATAGTTTGTTCACAAGATGGCGCCACTAGTATCACCAAGCCTTTATATCTAGAATTAGTTATTATTTCCCTCACTAGATGGAGCCACTAGTATGCAATAATTTCGTTTGGAAACCGAAACTGAGCCGCCTGCTTATTTTGTTAACAGATTGAGTATTGCCACCCATAAATAACCAATCTAAATTAATGTGTGTTGCCATCGCTAAGAAATAATACTGAAATCAAAACTAAAAATAATAAATTCAAGCGGGCAGAAATAGGTGATATACTGCTTTTTAAAAAAAAACGAAACTAAATTAGATGTTGCCACCGGAAGTTAGAAATTTTGGAAACCGAAATCAAAACTAAATTCAGTGTTGCCACCGGAAAATAATAATTTTGGAAACCGAAACCAAAACTAAAGCAGGAGGTGAACAACTCAACTCAGCAGCGAGGGAAACACCTCAACTCCACTCGATCCGCATGTTCCAGAACTGTCAAAACTTACCTACTATAGAGATATAGTAAGGAGTTTGTTGCCGTTGTTACAGTCTTATTTCTCATCTTGCGGACATTTTATTTCCATTAAATTAAATTACCATCTTCAGAATAAAGTCGATCAGGATTATAACCAAACCGTGTCATCTGGTCACGCACTATTAATCCAAAACAGAAGACTTTGACATTTTGATCAGAGGAAAAGATGGATCTCGCTCTTTCTTCCACTTGTTGTCCATGGAAAGTCGAAGCATTTCCAGGAAAAAAATCTTCTGTAGCAGAGGCAACTTTCTTTTTCCAGTCAGGATTCCTATTCCTCCTATAAGTGAAAAGGGAATATCAAGCAGACCCAGTTATACGCTCACAAATCCAACTATTAGAGCCTTGTTTCTGTAATGCTATGTTTCGAACTTCTTGTTTTGTGATGCATACTTTTTCCTCGCCAAAAAGTTTCTCCCCTATCTGAATGATTGATGGAGTGGGCGGAGGATCTCTATTGAAAAACAGCCCCTGCTCCCGTAGATCATTACTCGCCAAATCTTTATGATGCCAAAGACGATAAAGAGTTTCAAATGGAAAACCGATTTACCTCGCTTTTAAGCGACATAGTTGATTAATTCTTCCTTTAGTCGGAGAGTGAAACTTGCGGAATTTTTCGGAGGCGCAAGTGATTTTTAAGGAGAAAAGCTTTCTTATTCACCTCTTATTCTCGTATGAGAAGGGATAAATCAGTAAAAAGTAAAGAAATTTAAGATTAAGATTTTAAAAATAATTTTATAAAAAATTAGTATCATCTGCAATTCAAGACGCAAGCTTTAAATTGTTCGTTCAGTTCTCGTAAAATTATTTTCTCGATCACTCCATCTCTTTAACAAAATAATAATCTTATTTTCACTCTATAAAATTCACTCTTAAAACATACACGACGTTTCGAGTGTTTTTGTCATGGGTACCGTTCAAATGACGAGAAGGGGGGGAACTCCAACTCCGATGCTAACTTTTGGAAGATTTTTCGTGCATTTTTTATACTTAAATTTAAAGGGCATACTGCATTGCATGATCCGATTGAAAATGCTAGGAATAATCAAACTATAGCATTTGCTTTTTTTTTGAAGCCTTAAAATGATTGTGAAAAAAAATCAGTATACCACAATGATAGTTATTTCGTAAAGATGCTACCGTTCATAAAGATGCTTTATGAATAGTAGCATGGTATTACTATAAAGATGCTTTATGACTAAAATTTTCTTACTATGTAATATTCAAAAAACTCATAAACATTAAAGAACTTGATTAAAAATTTTTTTTTTTACAAAATAATAATTAAACAAAAAGATGAAATATTTTTCGAAAAAGATATTCGTGAATTCCTTTTGGTAAAAACTGGCGTGAGACAGGGAAGTGTTTTATTAGGATTTTTATTTATACTGGTGATAGACTGGATTGTGCGAAACAGCTTGAAAGATGAAAAAAGAGGAATAAGGTGGAATTTCACAACTACTTTAGAAGACCTTGATTTTGCTGATGACATCGTACTTATTTCATCCAAATGTACAGACCTTCAGCTTAACCCACTTTGGCGACCTCT
>NC_092211.1:86981949-87005758 GCF_043381705.1 Parasteatoda tepidariorum
TTTTTATGTGTTTCTGGTATCTTGTAGCGGTTACACAGTCAGGGGTTTTATGATTTGAATCCAATGAGAAAGTAAATATATTCAATGCCAATTATTAATCTATTTTAAATCATTTGTATGAGCAAGTGAATTGTAACCGAAAATGTTTATTTAATCAACGTTGATGAGATTCACCTTATAATGTTCTAGATATGACTTATTTGAGCTTGTTAATTTGGTTATGAATTTTTTTTAAAAATTGAGCCACCAGCTTATATAATCGATATAAGTACTGGTGTATTTGACTGGAGAAAAAAATATTTTTATTTATTAAAATTTTGCTATCAATTATAATTTTGTTAAACACTTCACAACCCTTTGCTTTCACACAGCAAAATATTTGTGTGCTATATAAATATATTGATATTGTTTAATTGTAATTCCAATTTTTTTTTCTTAGGGGAGACTCAAAGTTCTCTAGCTTTCCAGTTTAGGGTGGCACAAAACACCATATCTGGAATAATTCCAGCTGTTTGCACGGCTATTTTCTCTGTGTTAAAAGAGGAAATTAAGGCTCCAGATAAATCGGAAGAGTGGCTAAAAATTTCTGACGAGTTTTATAGATAGTGGAATTTTCCCAACTGCATTGGAGCGCTTGATGGGAAACACATCAGCGTTGTTCCTCCGCCAAATTCTGGATCACTTTAATATAACTATAAACATTTTAATAGTTTCGTACTTCTAGCCTTGGTGGATGCCAATTTGAAATTTATTTACGTGGACATTGGTACCAATGGAAGAGTTAGTGACGATGGAGTTTTCCACAAAAGTACTCTGAAAAATAATATTGAGCAAAAAAACCTAAACCTTCCAGGGTGGCAGTTTCTCCCAGACACAGAGGAACCTGCTCCTTTTGTGATTGTGGCAGACGACGCCTTTCCCTTGGAGGAGTATCTTCTTAAGCCGGCCGTATCCGGGAAAATTCCTGGATTTAACGTGCAGGATATTCAACTATAGGCTGTCTAGAGCTCGAAGGGTATCGGAGAATACGTTTGGCATTTTGGCTTCTCGATTTCGCATTTTTCAAACTCCGATTTTGACAGGTCCTGCTAAGGCAAAACAAATTGTTTGGGCTGCATGCTCACTGCACAATTTTTTGAGGTCAAGATGCCTTGAGCTGTATTCTCCGATACCCAGCTTAGATTGAGAAGACCTAGCCCAAAAGAAAATTCTCCAAGGCAGCTGGAGAAATGATACAAAACCTTTAATTTCTCTGGCTAAGGATGGAAGAAAGGGGTCCTTTGTTGCCAAGGCAATCAGGACAAAATTTCTCAATTTTTGTAATGGGTCTGGGGTAACATTAAACATAAAGTATTGACACTCACCTGAAATAACAAATATCTGACATCAACACCGAAGACCATCACAAGTTGGCCATCTTGTTTTCTCTTGAAAGAAATGTTGTGGACTGCTCTCACCTGATTGGTCAAAAGCGTTGTTGTGCGAAATGTTGGGCAAACTTTTTCGAAGAGGAGGAAAAAAGTTGCTTCAACTTCGTTTGGCACATCACACGATGATTCTACTTCCAAGTTGCGCTAAAAGTTTGCATACTGTTGTGTTGAACGAAAGTTGTGTGTTGTGTTGGGCAAATTTCTGCACGTGTGATATGGCTTTAAGTAATTTTGTAATTTCAATAATGAATAATTGTTTGTCTTAATTTAAATAAGTGCACATTTGAAGATTGTTTGGGAATTTTTAATTTTAACGCAGGAAAGAAAACTGTGTTTCATGTTGTATTTCGTTACCATAAAATATTAAAATGCTAAATATAATATTTTCACTTATTTTGACTTAAATTATTACAAAATAATGAGAAAAATGTAAAAATTCCGAGTCAAAAAGTTAACGATTTAAAATATTGTTGTTGTGATAATCAATAGGCATACATAATAGCTTAATAAAGCTTAAATTAACAAAATTAGACTAGCCGCAGATGACTACATACTTAGAAACATAAATAGTAAACAATCGAATCAAGGCACAGGTACAGTTAAAACAAGATGATTAGATTAAGGTGTTACAATATAGGTGGTAGTGTAGTTGTTAATAAATATCACCACAATTGTAGAGTAAGAGTGAATCCGTACAGGAATAAAAAGTATTAAAAATTAACAAAACAAAAAAATTTTATTTTATGAGCACCTGTTATATTGGGTATGGGTTGATAAGGAGTTGAATTTCCAGTTTTGTTAGTAAAAGAGGAGAGAGATAACACCAGTACCTTTATCACTTTTTAAGGTTGGCTCCAAGATTTACGTGACAACAAAATGGCTCAGTTTGAGTATGTCGAATCAATTCGAGGTGGCAAATTAGTTTTATTTAATGAATTTTTATTTAGAATAAGGATGAAACACAAGGCGAAAATCTATTATAAGTGTATTTCAGATGATTTCAAAGCTTCCTTAATTCTAGAAAATGATCATATAGTACGTCATAAAGCTCAGCATACCCACGTCCCTGATGAACGTAAGAAGAAGTTTTTATAATGAACTGAAAAAAAAATGTAGGACAGAATTCTCAACATCAGTGCCCAGTATATACAGGTAAGTTAAATTTACTTAGTTTCATTTTTTTCTTACTTCTTTTTCTTTATTTAGTTTCATTTTTTTTTATTTTGAAAAAAAAATTATACATATCTGCAAAAAGTATTTTATGGAATTAACGATATACTCAGCATACTCATAATCTCAAGCTCATTTTACTCTTCATCCATAGAGGAGGCGACATACCTGCCAAACATGAACACAGCGATGACACCCATGTACCGGGCTAGATCAGATGCTTGGCCGCCAATGCCAACAACTCTGGAAGAAATTATTTTAACAGATGGCTGGAGACAAACAAAAAGTGGGTAAGACTTCCTTTTAATTGATGAAGGATATGGAGAAAACAACAGAATACTGGTATGTATAATTTTCTTTGCACGAGACAAACCTCATATTATTTATATTTATTCTCTATTTCACAGCTCTTTCTCACTTGAAATTTCATACACTTTTAACAATATTCTTAAGAAAATGGAGATGTTATGGAATAATTTAATGAGTTATTTGTGCATCTTTTTGTTTCACAAAATATATTTTTCAATTTTCATAAAAAAGATTAAGTATATTTTAAATTGCTTTATTTTACATATTTAAATAATTGTAATTCTGATTGCCCCACTATTTAAAATAGACTTTACAAAGAAAAAAACATTTTTGCTTGTGAATGTATAGTTCATGCTTGCTTATGTTAGTGAAAAATAGTACCTCCTCTGTTTGTTCAATAGTAATTGATTGTAGAAAACGTGAACTTCAATTTGTTTTCTTTTTTACATGAATAAGAATATGACACATGAATTTATATCATAGTATGCAGCATGTGTCTCTGTCCTGGCCATAACTTTGATTAACGGTTTGCTGTTAGCACATCTATTAGGTCAATCAAATTCATCATCACTAGATGTTGATACCATGGTGCATCGCATCATAGCCGTATAACATCTCTGTTTTGGATTTGCATAATATTTAACTCCTTAATTCATATAAAACAAGTGATAATTAGTGTAACCCAAATGCAATTTTTCATGAATTAATATCTTTCTTATTTGCCAAATCAATATTAAAAACAGCTGCAGAATTTGACTTTTAAAAAAATGAGTAATACAAAACTTCGTCACCTTTAGAAAAGTTTTTTTTTCTTTTATTTTTTTTCTTCCTTCAATTGAATCTTTTTAAATATTATTTTAAAAAAAATATGATTATTTTAGAGAACAAGTTTTCATGAAAAGAAAAAGCAAGTGATACTTTAAATGAAAGTAAAAATTAAAGTTAAACAATATAATTTATTAAATGAACATTATAGGTTTGGGGGAGAGTCGGGTAGCCCCGCCCACTTAAGGAGTATTGCTTATATATTTGCTAATATTGAGTAATAATCAATTTTTTTGCATGTTTCTATTGTTTTATCATCTAATTAAATACAAAAGGAATGAACCAAAAAAAGAATAGTTTAACTTATTAAAATAGAAATATAAAAAAACATGTTTTTCAACTCTCTTCAAAATGTGTCGGGTAGCCCCGCCCAGTTATAAAAATTATGTTTTTTTACTGTTTTTTCAGGTGTAAATGAAAATGACCAACGTATTGACAATAGATAAACCTCATTTATCATTTTTATCACAAATTTTTTTTATTTATTACATATTTATATACTTTCAGTGAATTCTATCATTTAATAACAAATGTCATACATATATTTGTTGTTAAAAATGCATATAACATTCAAATTTGAAGCAATAAATTAATAATCTTTGCAACCGCACATTTATCGAAATAAAATTGGGCGGTGACACCCGAAATTACATTCATGTGAGCTGGGCTACCCGAAATCCAATTTTTCACATATAAACTTCTTTCTCTGTGCAAATTAAACTTAAGACTACATATTTTAATGCTGCATGTATAGAAAAAAAATATTTTTCAGTATTAAAATGAAGTTTAATCGAAACAATCAACCAATTTTTCTTACTTTCATGACTACTGTATTCAACATATTTTCAAAACTATTGTTTAACATGTTACCAGCTGCATAAATAAAATGCTTGAAACTTTGAAAATAATATTTTTTTATTATAACAATTAATGTCCGATGGCCCAATGACTTGAAAAAATATTCTATACATATGAAATTGACAGTGGGCTGGGGTACCAGACACTCCTCTATAAGTGTTTTCAGAATACCTATTGAAAGGTAAGAATATCATTTAAAAATTTTCTAATCAATGCTATGGAAATATTAATTAGATGAAATTTAAAAATATGTGCTATATTAAATATGCAAATGCAAACAATTTAAAAAAATAGTTTTTAAAAGAATGTAATTAATATATTCAGCTTTTTAAAAAATTGCTCTGATGTTAGATGCATAAGGCAACATGCAATTTAGGACCTCTCTTGGTTTAATATAAACATTGATCGCAAACTTAGTAAACCTTTACAATTTTAGGTGGAAAAAAGATAAACAAATGGAAGTACCAATTGTTTAAAAAAATTTTCACATTAAAAGTATATACGTTACAGATCCTTATCGAAGCATTTACTTTTAAATTTTTTAGCCACAAATAACAAAATCATACTTTTTTAATTTTTCAAAAAATTATTGATATTATTTGCCATGATTAAAAATTTTTAATATTCCTATTATTATTAAAATATTACTTGCTAATTTGAATAAAGAGAATTGTATTTATTTTTCAGGCATTTTGCACAATGGAGGGCCTAAATATTCTGTGTTCTTGTAATAAGGTTTTTATAGATGGAACATTTAAAATGGCCCCAAGACTTTTTACNGCGAAAAGTAAGTTTTGATTTTTCACTACTTTTTGCAGTCACAGAACAAATACGTATTTGGCAGTCAGGTGACTTAATCAAAAATGCTAGACCAATGGATCAATAAATTCAATGAAATTGACTGTAAAACACCACATTGTTTCTGACTTAGTTGCGTTATTACAAACAAGTTATGATTCATACATAAATGGATGATATAATAAGGTTTAGAAACAAGTGTTGCACTAAACATAATTAAATGTAAGATTTATGGATGTACAACATATATGCTTACACTACAACATGAATGCATTTCAATTATAGTATCTTATTTAGTGAAACGTAAAGAAATCACCAGTAAGAAAAAAAATTATATTTATTAAAATATAAGTAATATTAGTAAGATAGATATATATTCCCTTCTCTGCCTTCGTGCGAGTAGGAGCTCTCTCTTGATCTTGGATAACGCTTGGATAGTCGGTCCCCTCTCGGGCCGGCAACCGTGCTTCTGATCGTGCCAGCCGGCACTGTGGATTATTTCAAAGCAAAAGGTCTTTTTTAAGACCATCAAACATCTACTATCAAGTCTTTCTAGACTTTCTTCAGCTGCTATTACGTATGTTGTTATTTTTCTATTTATGTTTGCTCATTTAAATTTATTAATTGTTATCTTATATTGTATCCATTCATAATTGTTAGGGGTACATAGTATCTCGGAAGCTTTCCCTTGTCAAGAACGCCCAAGTGGCTCAGGGTGACTGATTTCCAGGAGTGTATATCGTGCGTTACTTCAATGCCATTGCGGCGTAGCGTTACTATCACTCCCAGGAGATAACTATCAGATTAACTTTTTACAACCACAGGTTGTCGGACTAAATAGTGTCAGGTCAATTTATAGCCTTATTATGGATACACAACTAGAGCAACATAATACTATTATTGTTTCTGATCCCAAAAGGGTAGCCCAAACTCATGAGTTATTCGAACTCATAGCTAAAATGAATTTGCTCAATTCCCAAGAGCAAACTGCAGATATTATAAATCAATTCTGCTCAGCACAAGTCAGATATGACTTCCTTAGCCAGGAACTCTCATTATCTGCAAAACCTAAAATATCACCAGTTAAAAATGATATTTACGGTGGACATATCCAAATATATGATCCCAAATCTAACATGGCGCCCAAAAGGACGCCACCCCAATCAAAACCAAATGCAACTCCCACGGGAGAGGATTTCATGCTTGTTAAAAATGGAGTGAAGCCCAAAACACCCATAATTCAACATCAAATTGAATTAAGAAATAAATTTAATCAAATCCAAGATTGTAATATTGTATATCCTCAAACTTCACCAAAATCAAGCCCTTCTCAAAGACCCCACCCCCAAAAGAGAATTTCGGCGAATCAGAGAGCCGAAACCCCTCATAGAGCAACCAATGATAAACTCTCGTTCATACCCAGAAATCTCTACTGGGATAATATTAAAGACCGAATAAATAAGCCAAAAAGAAGACTTTCAGGAGAATTTAATAGTTCTTCTAAAAAACTAAATGACAAAACGAGTGATAATGAAAGTGACAAAGGGGAAAATGAATTTCCTCAGCTCTTAACTAACAACGATAACTCTGAAATGGATACCAACATCCATGATCATGATCAAAACAGAAATGTCGATGCCACACACATTGAAAGTAATCAAGTCCCAAATCAAAAATATTCTAATTTCCAATCAAAGGCAAAGACCCCCCCAATCATTATCAAAGACCCTGATTTTGATTGGCTGAAATTCGTTGAAACACTAGAAAACCACGAAATCAGCAAAACAAACTATCATGGCAAGTCGTACTTTGACAGTTTTAAAATCTACTCCCATGACAATATCACTTGCCAAAAAATTATAGACATCCTCATTGCAAAAGGAATAAAGCATCATTCATTTATTATACCAGAGAATAGGAATATCAGAGTAGTTATCAGAGGACTCCCCCGAAGTATGGACATTGAAGCCATACAACGTGAACTTAACGAATACAATGACCTAGTCGATGCCACAGTCACCCAGATGACGAGGCGACGCGACGGTGTAAAAATTCCCCTTCCCCTATTCTTAGTAACCCTACCATCATGCGATAGATCAAAACAAATCTACAACATCAAAGATCTAGCGAACCTAGATATCACTATAGAAAGGTACCGCGGAAAACCTGGCCCTACACAATGCCACAGGTGTCAGCAGTTTCACCACTCTGCAAACTTCTGCCACCACGAGCCTAGGTGCTTGAAGTGTGCGGAAAAACATCTAACAAACCAATGTACCAAATCAAACGATACTAAGGCTACCTGCGCCCTATGTAACGGGGAACATACAGCCAACTATAGCCTATATCCAAAAAGACCGGCCCACAACCCAAAAACCACAAAAATAAATACAAGACCACAATTCTATCCAAACAGAGTGGTCATCGGCAAATCTTATGCCGACACACTCAAAAACATTGAAACAGAAAAAACCGAAACCATTCAAAACAAACTCGAAGAAACGATCAATAAAGCAAATGATCTTTTCGAAAAATTAAATATGTTAGTAAATTACATCCAAAATCTGGGACTCGAAAAAATCTTCAATTCAATACCTAATAGCAACATCTCATCCAACCATGTTCATTAACAAAAATAATCTAAAAACACTAACCTTTATGATATGGAATGCCGATGGCATAAAACACAAAATTGATGAATTAAAAGACTTTTTGCTGGAATTAGACATAGACATATGTCTAATTTCTGAAACCCACCTAACTCCCCAAACAAAACTATCAGTGCCCAATTATGATACCTTTAGATGCGATCGAGAAAAATATAAAGGCGGCGGGGCCGCGATACTTGCAAAAAGATGCATCAATGCATCCCTCTTCAATACAAATAACAACAACGGCTATGAACAAGTTACTATAACATTTAAATTAAACAACAAACCTTATAAAATAACTTCACTGTACAACCCCCCCAATAATATACTTAAAAAAATTGATATTGATTCCCTTTTTAACGATAACACCGATACCATCATAGGTGGCGACTTTAATAGCAAAACCACCATATGGGGCTGTAGAAATGATAATCGTAACGGAGTAGCTCTACATAAAATACTAAGAAATAATAATATTAAAGTAATTGCACCCATATCACCAACCTATTATCCCAGTTTCAGAAATCATAGACCAGACATTCTTGACTTCTTCCTCACAAACTCCAACATTCCACTTATTGCTGACGTAATAAACGATCTCTCCTCTGACCACCTACCAGTCATCGCAAATTTCTCTGATACCCACTCAAACAAACAGCAAATGATTAAAATTACTGACTGGCAACTATACTCTAATATACTAAAAACAACAGAATTCCCCAACTCCAATATCAGCAATAATAATGAACTTAATGAATCAATAGACAACTTCAATAAAATAATACTTAATGCCCACCAGGAGGCCACACATGAAAAATTAAATAATCCTCATTACATGAAATTACCTCTGCACATAAAACAACTAATATCCTACAGAAATTATATACGCAAGCATTGGAGAAAATCACTGGATCCCCAATTAAAAAATACTATAAATAAACTTAACAAACAAATTAAAAAGCAATGTCTTGAACATAGAAATGAGACCTGGTCGGATAAAATTGAATCCCTTAACGTTGAGGACCACTCATTATATAAGCTAACAAAAAACCTTAAATCTGATAAAATAATTAACAAACCAGTTCATAGCAAAAGAGGGCTGGTATACACGGCCCTTGAAAAGGCCGAAGCCTTTGCTGACTCCATGGAGGAGCAGTTTTCTGAAAACGTGAATCACGTTGATGATGACTTTGAAGAACTAATATTAAAAGAAAATAGACAATTCTTTAATAACACTACTCCAAACAATAATATTAACCCCACTGACACTAATGAAATCAGCATGATAATCAAAAAACTTAAAAATAATAAAGCACCAGGCGGTGATAAAATCACAAATAAGATGATTAAAATAATACCAAGTAATTACATCAGTGAACTATCAAATATCTTTAATTATTGCCTAACACAGTGCTACTTTCCTGAACAGTGGAAAGAAGCCACAATAATCCTATTCCCAAAGCCACTTAAAGACCCAGTTATGCCCCACAACCACAGACCGATCAGCCTCTTACCTACAATCAGTAAAATTTTTGAAAGAATTATATACAATAGGCTAAAAAATAAACTACACCTACTCCCAGATGAACAATTTGGGTTTAGAAGTGAACTTAATACCACAAAACAGCTTACCCGTATCTTAGAATTTATAGGCCAAGGCTTGCATAACAAGCAAAAATCAGCATTCTTGATGCTAGATGTCACCAAGGCATTTGACCGTGTGTGGCATGCTGGATTATTAAATAAACTAATTAAACTAAACTTTAACACTGATATTATACTTCTCTTAAAATCATATCTCATCAATAGATACTTCAAAATTAAAATTAATAATGATACGCTCTCTACTAAAAGACGAATAAGAGCAGGGGTCCCCCAGGGAAGTATCCTTGGTCCCATCTTATATCTCTTTTACACACATGACTTTCCAGTTGATAAAAATGACTACAATAGCCTGACTGCCTTCTTCGCGGATGACACAGGCATTGTAGTCAAATCCAAATTCTTACCTAACGCAATAATTAAATTACAAGACAAAATCCTGGATTACGAGCAATGGTGCTCAAAGTGGAAAATCGAAATTAACGCTCAAAAACCAAATCTACTCCTAATTAAAAAGCCACGTAATCAACAAATTCACAATAAATTAACCTTTTTCAATAACGAAATTCCCATAGTTGATAAAGCCACATATCTTGGGCTAACAATTAATAAAGATTTAAATTGGAAAGACCACATTAATACGATTATAGCCAAAGCACTAAGTATCTACAATAAATTAAAATGCCTACTAGGACCACACTCAAAATTGTCACTTAAAAACAAAAAATATATTTATATCACATACAGTCAGTCACAAAAGTCTACATACACCCGCTAATATTCGCAGATCTAGCACTTTACCCGTATTTTTGAATATACGACTTTATTTTCGTTAACATCTTGGATAATAACTCATATCTAACAAAAAAAATTATGAACAAATTCGTTAAAATATAACAAAAATTAACAACATATTAAATTATATACTCACAAAAGTCTACATACAGAGACAGAACAATGCAAACTTTTAGAATTAAATGCCAAAAAATGTAACATTAATACTTTGCAGGACCTCCCTTTGAAGTAACAACTGCCTGAATTCGGTTTGTCATCGACATAACCAGATTTTTTGTCGACTCAGGAGTAATTTGAGACCATGCGAGCTCTATTGCCTTCTTTAGGGTTTCCTTGCTTGTTACCGATTGCTCCCGAACTCCCCCATCAACTTCCTCCCAAAGGTGCTCGATGGGATTAAGGTCTGGGGACTGTGGCGGCGAATGGAACTGTTTAGGCGTTTTATAGAGTAGCCATTCCTTAACAATCTTAGCTGCATGTTTTGGGTCGTTGCCTTGCTGGAAGACAAAGTTGTTCCCAAGTCCCAATTTTCGAGCCGATGAAAGTAGATTGTCTTGCAAAATCTTCAGGTATTCAAATCGATTCATTATGCCATCGATAAACACTAAATGACCAACTCCAGCGGGCCGCCATTGCTCCCCAAACCATACCACTGCCTCCACCGTGTTTCACAGATGGAGTCAAATTCTCGGGATTCATTTCTGTGTCTTTTTTCCTCCAGATTTTTACGCGGCCATCACTCCCGAACACGTTGAACTTACTCTCGTCTGTAAAAACAACTGTTTTCCAAAAATTAAAATCTTGGTCAATATGTGCAGAAGCAAAATCACTTCTCTTTTGTTTGTTAGTAGATTAAATGAACTGCTTTCGTCTAGAAAGTCTACCATTGTACCGGCTGATCGAAGAATTCTGCGAACAATTTCTGGATGCACTTTCTTTCCACTAGCTGTTGCAATTTGATTCACTAATTTTGGAGCACAAATTTTCAGATTTTTCTTCACTTTTATTACTATGGTTCTTGTTTCACGATCATTAAGCTTCCTTGGATGACCACATCGATATTTGTTAAGCACATTTCCACGCATAACATAATTTCTGTAGATTGTTTGAACAGTTGACCGACTTTTTTTTGCAATTTTTGTAATTTCTGCATATGATTTCTTTTCACATTTCATTCTTACTATCATATTTCAAAGTTCTAAAGATGTTTCCTTTCCCTGACTCATTTCGTTGAAGTTACAATGTCAAAAAATTTCGGGAAATGAAGATTAGAATAGATAACGAAACATGTAACCTCAAACTAAGACAATCTTCCAAAATAACTTCGTATGCAAATTTTTTTCCGTCCGCCAATCAGGTGTATGCAGACTTTTGCGACTTGATAATTACTATACGAATCACAAAATTACCTTGAAATTATTATTTCTGAATATTTTTATTATGGAAAACAAATTTTTTAGAGAAAACTGATGGAGTGATATGATTTTTAAAATTGAAATTTAATTGTTTTTTGAGAAACCTTTATTTTGATCAGTGTATGTAGATTTTTGTGACTGACTGTACATACGCCCAATTATTACGTATGCATCCCCTGCCTGGTGCAATTTAAATAAAGCTCAAACGAAAAAACTAAATGTATTTCAAAACAAGATGCTGAGGAAACTCAGTGGTGTCCCCTACTTCATAAGAAATAACGCAATCCACAGAGATTTTAAACTTAAAACAATATCTGAAACCCTAACACTCCTTAATATCAATTTCTTCAAAAAAGCACTTAACTGTAAAGCAGCTAAATATAATTCAATTTTTGAATCAGAAATGTTAATCGAAGACTCAAATATTAGACCCATAGCACACTTCTTCACAAGTGATGCAATGCTTTCAAGTAAATTCAATAAAACAAATNATTAAAATATAAGTAATATTAGTAAGATAGATATAAAAATTCTTGAAACTTTTAGAATTGTTTAAAAAATTTCTTTCCAGGTACAAGAGTTGGGACTGGTATCTCATTACATTAACTATGCAGAAATCAGGCAATTTATTCGTCGTTTAATGGCAATGCCTTTTGTACCCATGGCCCAGGTGGATGAGGCATTCCTGATATTAGTTGGAGAAGTAACCTGGGCAGCTCCCATTACACATTTGATTTCTTATTACACTGATACTTGGTTAGAAGAAGAGGCTTTGTTCACTGCGTGAGTTTTAACTTTAAAGTACTATGGTATAGTAAAAGAATTTCATTCGAAAACAGAGGCTTTTATTTTTATAAATTATGTGCATATAATTATAAATGGTATTTACGAAAATTATGTTACAAGCATAATGATATTGTGCAGAATTTATAAGAACATTATATTATGTTCTAATAAATTATGCATGTTATTTAAGATTTTAGAAATTAACTACTAATTATCCAGTAGTTCATTTCTACTAATTTTTACACATAGAATTTTATTTAGTTCTAAAAAAGTAAAGTTTCAAAATTACGACAATATACTGGCAGTATTACCCTTCTGATGAAGTTAAATTTAGATTTTTTCCTTCCTGTCAGTAACACTAATGAATTTACTAATTTCGGTTGAGTAACTATGTTTTTAAACTTAACACTAAGTTAGGAATACAATAATTTTAAAAAAGACATTGTAGCCAAGTCACAATGTGTTTATAAATATCAGTGCACTTTAAGAAATATCGGTTTTAATAGGAGTGTATAGAAAAAAAAACATTGACAGAGATTTAAGTTTATGGAAATGGTATACATGGAATTCTTTACTATACACTATACTGAAACCTTTAATTTTGTGTTAGAAACCAAATATTTATCGGTATAGTGGTATATGGTTTGATTAAAAATATTTGCTTAAAATGACTTGTTCTAAATTTTTTACATCTTTCAATATATATATTTTTTATTTTCAGGGATATTTGGAACCATTTTTCCACAGAAGACAACATTCGCACAAATAACAACGTTGAAGGATGGCATTCCAAGCTTCAAAAAAGTGGAATGCCACCAAAACCTAATATTTACATATTTGTAAATAAAATTAAAGAAATCGAGGAACAAAATATTGCAGAAAGAAGAATGTTGCTGTGCGGCTTGGAGAATCCTCTACAGCAAAAAGCTATTTATAGGAAAGTTAATGAAAGATTATTTGCTTTAAAACAAAGATTAATAAACCAAAACATATCTTTAAGAGCCTACATGGATGCTACGACATAGTATATTGTAAATAAAAAATTAATAACCATGTAATTATTATTATTTTTTATTAAAATAGAGATAAAGACTCATTTATAAAAAATTACTAGCTAATTGCAATTAGTTTAATTAATTGCAATTCGTTAAATTTTTGTTCTTAAAGCAAAGATATTTTATTTTTAACCAAGTTGAGTAGTAACTTTTTCATAGATGAGATGTAGAAAGTGAAGAATGCCAATTAATTTATTTTTAATAGAGGATGCCCCATGACATTTTAGTAATATTTTAGAATGTCCATTCTGAACAAACAATAGCAGTAGATAAAAGTAAAAATTTTACGTAATATACTTATTAAATAACATGCCTTTAAGCCAATTTAAAATATCAACAATTTTAGCAAAATTAATTTTTTTATAATACATTTTATAACAATACTGTCGATGTATAATATGCTCTAAAAACATTTTATCAGATTGTTTGGTTATTAATAAATAAAAAAATCATGAATTTTGCAAACGCTGAGAATTATATAATTCCAATAAAAATTACAGATGTAGAGTAATTAATAGATAATAATTCATAAATTACATAAAAAGTTTGCAGACCACAACTACGAAAGCGATTCTGGGAAAAAAAGGTCCCGGTAAAAAAGTTACCTGTGTAGGGAAAATTCTGTAGGGGAAAATATATGAAATGGTAAGATTAGATTGAAGCACTTTTTGCTGTTCCGTGCATGTTTTTTTTTTCTTTTCGCAGCGCGCGTTTTCAACTAATTAAAAAGGACCAATACTTTCACCTCCAATCACGAATAAACATCCAACACATAAATCCTCCCAACTTCCCCGATCGTCTACTTTAAGCTTCACATTAGCAACTTCTTCACACAATATAATTTAAAACAGAAAATAACACATTTTTCACTTAAAAGAATTACAAAAAAAAGTAAAACATTATTGAAAAATTTAAACAGTATCTTCCCGCTTTAAAAAATAAATAAAGATTGACTCTACGCTATCAATCAAGAATTGAAAATAAACGATCTGGTGAAGAAACTCAATCTTCAAGAACCAAAGCCTTGCAATACTCCAATTGAACCAGGCTACATAAAGACAGATGTTGAAGAAAATCTTCTTCCTAACAACTCGAAATACAGACAAGCAATAGGATCATTACTTTACATTGCCACAATTAGTCGACCAGACATATGATACAGTGAGATATTTAAATACAACAAAAACTTTGAACTGTTTCTAGATATCAATTGTTCACCAACGCTATATGCAGATGCTGATTGGGGTGGTGATCGAAGAGATCGAAAATCAACCACAGGAAATTTATTTCTACTTGGGAAAACACCAATACAGAGGTATACTAAGAAACAGACAAGCGTAGCACTATCATCAGCTGAAGCTGAATATATCTCAGCAGCTCAAGCCACTCAAGAAACTTTATGGATTATAAAATTTCTGAAAGAACTGGAATTAACTCAAATATTACCTATCACTCTGTTTGAAGACAATCTACAATAAAGGTGATTGAATCACTTAAATACACAAGTCGCACCGAGCACATCGACATCAAGCTGCACTGTGTAAGAAACCTCCGGCAGAATGGAACCATAAACCTCGAATATTGTCCAACGAAAGTCATGACAGCCGATATACTCACCAAACCTTTACCCAGGCCTGACTTTGAAAAGCATAGAATGAAACTGAACTTGCAACCTGATACAGATTCAGAGATCAAGGGGGGGGGTGTTGGATAAAATGATCTCTGAAGCTATATTTTATAACCAGGAAGTGTAGTTTTTGAGAACTGAAACTTTCATGCCATGTGACTCTCATCGCATGTATCTTTTCAAGGTCTGAATATTAATGTTTTATTACTCATCGTTTTTCAGATTTCACTTTCTCTTTGCGTATCGTCAACTGAGGGAGAAGTTTTTTCCTTCCTCACTGCTTGTAAAAATGTTTTGTCAAAATGCATCATTAAATTTCTATATTACTTAAAAAGATTATTCTTCAATGATGCTAGTTTAACTCATTTACAAATTAATCCATTTCAAAGAACTTATTTTCAGCCATTCATCCTACTCATCGCCTTACTTCTTCCTATCACAAATATAGTTTGTGGAAAATCAAAGCTATAAAAGTGTGATAAACTTAATAAATAAAACAAAACAAAGAATTTTCAACTAACAAGAACATATTTTATTGATAGTGAAATTAATAAATTTTTGAAGAAGTTTGAAGCTAAAAAATCTAGATTAAATACAAATTTGATATCTTTTGATATAAATTTGTTTAAAATCCAAACTAAATATTTGTTTCGATTAGACAAAATAAGTATAACTTTTGTTCTGCAATAATCCTAGCTTTCAAATAAAACAATTAACATTAACTACTTGCCTTTACTTTAATATTGTTTTTACCATAAACTTTGCTCAAACATAGTTTTCTTAAGTCAAAAGGAAAGTAATAAAAAAAATTAACAAAAATAAAATTACAAAAATACAGAAATATTTTAGTCTAAATAAATTGTTTGAAATTCTTATTTAAAAGTTTTTGACGCCTCTGAATTATAAAAAATTACAATTAAATCAAGAATGTATTTTATAAATTTTAACTTTTATGAATATAGACAGTGTACGTTATTTCCGATATCAATATATATATATGTTTAGAATTTTTACCTAATTATAAGAAATTAATATATAATAGAAAAAAGAAAGGAAAAAAAAAAGACAAACATATATGAAAAGTTATAAAAAGTTGATATATCAACCAGGAAAGCAAAGTTGAAGACATCAAACAACAATATGGAGTAACTGCAGATTCATCAGAAAGTATACTTCTGAAACAATGACTGTATAATTACTTCAAATTTACTGCAGAATACCACGGATTTAAAGTTTCCGTTTTTTCTAAATTTATGATTTTAAAGTGACCTCACTTAAACTAAGGTAATTTTGTACACAATAGCTAAAAGTTTTTTCGAAGTAAATTACTTCACATTATCTACAAAATAACTGCAGTATTTTTACAGTTAAGATTGCACTACAGAAAATCTGCAGTTAACTCTAGAAAATTACTTCAGTTCTGCAGAAAAACTGCAGTACATTTTTTGCAGGGTATAGTTGGTTGTTTTTTTAAAATTATTTTTATTATTTATATTAGATCATTCATTTTAGACATTTAATTATTTTTAAATTAGAAATATGATTTTTTTCAACAAATCACCTGTGCAGAGGTCATTGACCTCAGATGTGCAAGGTAAAACATGATTTAACTCGTCATCCAACAAACTTTTCTTGGTGATTCATCATGATTAACTAGATAAAATAAGATATTTCCTGCATCACGTTGATTTGCTTTTTCCAAGCTGGAAGAGCTCTACATTCCATTTTCCGAGTATACCGCAAGAGGTGCTTATGATCATGGGTGCAAGTTGGAAAAAAGGCCAAGACTGAAAATTTTTTGACTGAAATACCTAACATATACAATACCCCCTCGACATATGCAAACTATCTAAGAAAGCTTTACCATAATACATCAAGTTTAAATACTGTACAAAAAATATTTATTCATCTGTCTNGATTAAATAGATAAAATAAGATATTTCCTGCATCACGTTGATTTGCTTTGCCGCAAGAGGTGCTTATGATACATCATCAAACCAATCTGGAAAAAATATTCAGTAACATGTATTTTGAACCAACAAAGAATTTTTTCATGCAATGTTTGTGTGTAGTAATCTATCGTATAGAAATCGAAGCTCTCAATGAAGCAACTTAGAATTTTCCTGTATGTCTTTTTAAGTTTTGAAAGGCATGATCGATATGATATATTGAAAGTAAGAATAAGGTGTATCGTATTATGAGTTTTCCATCCCTGCGAATCCTTATCCTACGGACAGCAGTGACATTTTGATCTTTTAGTTCTTCTGCCATATGGATAAATTCTGAATCGGATATAACACCTCGACAGGTGTTGAGTGATTTGTGGGGTGTAACATCGACTGCAAATGAGCATAAGGTTGTGCACGTTTCTAACAAGGTGGCTTGCTGTTGTGATATGATTTGTATTAACAGGTCACCGAAATGTAGTTTTTTCACAGAGGTTACCACTTCTAAAACGGAGATTAGGGCCTTGTGAATCAAGAAGGGAGAGACTTTAGTAAATGGAGTATTTGGTACTTCAGGATTCGTTAATTTAATTATATAGTATCGAGTATATCACATGGTAAAAGGGTTGTTCCGCTGTTTTTGCGATGGTGTGAGGAACTGAACACCTTACTATTTTCAGCCATAGATAATATTAAAAGTTTCAACTATCAGCGGCATCACCCACCACTTAGTCCGACTTAGGGAATGCAAATAATAGATAGGTACTGAGACCAATCTGTTCCTTGAACATTGATGCTGACTAATAACAATACGTCCGTGAGTCACGCCGGAAGCAGCCTCACCCCTTAACGAGGTGCCCAGTAAGTGACCCCAGATTTGACCCTGGCTAACAGATGACATTTGTGACTAGCCGGTTGATGCATACAGGCCAATATGCACCTCCGGTTTACTTGAAGCTCCTGAACAGTACGAGGTTTGTTTTTGTTAATTTTTTCACATCATACAATTTGATGAATTAACTGACTTCTCTGAAGATAAGAGCTGTTGGAACTATTCGAGAAAATAGAACTGGAGAATGTCCTTTTGGATCAGCCAAGGATATGAAAAAAACAAACAGAGAGGTACATATGACTTCCGTTCCAATGGAAATATTTTTGTCTGCCGCTGGAATGATAGCTCAGTGGTAAAGGTTTATTCAAACTATACTACACACGAGCCTATCTCTATAGAAAAGAGATACTCAGGAATAGAAAAGAAAAAGAGTTGACATTCCTCAGACGGCTCTGATTCAGAGATACAATGAAGGGATTGGCCGCGTTGATCTATTAGACAGATTATTAGGAAGTTACCGTCCACAGCTTAGGAGCGAAAAATGGTGGTGGAACTTATCTTCCAATGCTTTAAATATGGGAGTAGTTGCAAGCTGGTTGATTCACTGTCAGATCCACAAGGGCTCTAAGAGCAAGTTGTTGCACCTCCAATTCCGCCGTAACCAGTATACTGGCTTTACTAAACTCTCAGGTGAAGGTGTCAAGCGGATCTGGTCCTCAACTACATCTTCCACTTCTAAATAGAAAAACGGATAACCATTATCCTGTCTCCTTCTCTTAGGTACGTTGCGCAGTTGGAAAAAAGAACGTGCGAAAGCAGTGCGCTTCCTGCGAAAAGCGACTCCATTCATCTTGCTTCCCCCAATTTCATGGACAATAGGGAAAAAAGTGTCATTCAAAAGAAAAAAGGTATGTAAAAGAAATAAACATTCAAATTTTTCCACCCACTAACCTTTAGAGAAAAATCCCCCCCCCCCGTTTTTCATTCTAAACGGCCGATGTTCCCAAATAGGAAATCGTAAAAAACCTACTTCAAATTTTTTTTTTTTTTTTGCCAAAATATGTTATGATTAGCTATAGAGGCAAAATTAGTCATTTAAGCAAAAAATTAAAAGTAAAAATTTGAATTACGGCAGTTAAAAGAGCAAAAAACTTATTTGCATTGCAGATATTTATTTTCCCCTTTTTTTCTTTAATTTCTTTGAATGAAAATGTCAACAATTTGTTTTGTTTGATTGTTTCAAATTTTCTTGTTTAGATTTACAATATTGACTGTAAGCAATTTTCCCAATTTCGTAAGCATTCTCTAAATCCTTTTGACTTTCTGTCGGAGCAATTACACCACTTGCAATGTCAATTAATACATCATCATATGAAGTAAAAGGATTAATCATGCTTGTCAAAGTTGATATAATTCTGTCAATGGTTTCTTTATCTTTTGATATACGATGGTGACACAGATCCTTCAAAAATCTTGTCAACTGACAAAACATCTTGTTTGCAAGCTAAATTTTGGCAAGCTGTAGCAATTTCTGCTCGTAGGTGTGTGACGGCATCCATCGGTGAATTGCAACACTATTTTTGGTTATGCCAACAAGTCCCCCTTTAGTTTTGGAATACTGCAAATAGGGATATTTGCAGTTTGCTCTATTGCTTGATCACAAGCAATACATGAAAGTCCAAAATCTTCTTGTTTCTTAATTATTTCTTCGTGCATTATTTGGATGCGTTACAGGCATGCTAGGCAAGTTCAGCATTTCGAGCAAGTACACAGGCAAATATCTTGCATATATAACATGATAATATGCAAAGAACCAAGGAATCATTTCGTCCAGAGTTTCCAAATGTAAATACCAATCACATGTTTGTGTGGCACGAATAAATCTCAGAAGGCAACTCACAATGTCTATATATGAAATCCATAAAGCAAAAGTAGGACTTATTTTTATACAATTATTTATAAATTCATGGAAACGCGGCATTATGTCCTCTAATTCAATAGGTAAATCAGATTTCCCTAAATTTCCACTAAAATAACTATTCACAATTTGTATAGAAACTTCATAAACTTTATTGTTGAAATTATCAGGCAATGTGTCTAAGAATGTTAGTCACAACAATTTGCTCAAAGCCTCAAATAGTAATTTATGAGTTCTTATGCTACGGTTATAGTGTTTCCCTGATAAGACACCATTAACGGATCCTTCAGCAACAATATCAGATTCAATGATTACATTACGAAGCCCAGCCTCTTGAAATCTTTTACCAATTACTGACAAAAAAGACAGTATCACGAGAAATTCTCCTAACCATAGCACAAGACGTTGTTGAAATATTTTTTCATTCCAACGAATTTCTTGAGCTTTCGCATATATTGGCTGGTCAAAAACAACTACTAAGCTTTCAACTTTCACCTTATCAGCAAGCTCAACACTTCTCAATAAAATTGAATTGATTGTGGACATTTGTGTAGGGTTAGCTTCCAGCACCCGTAAGTAGCGAATAATACTGAAAGGCACATTGTTTTTATCACGATTTACGTTAAATCCAGACCAACCTGGAAGAATTTGACATTCTGATCCATAGAGTTTGCATAAAATATAGGCACAATCAATTGATTGATTGAATGTAGAGTTTAATGGCACAAAATCCAAATGTGGACATGCTGCGCCAAACAATATGTTTATACATGTCAAAATTGAAGTGCATACTTATTTTCCTAAATATAATTAAAAATTGATAAAATCATATACAAACAATAAACGGTAATATTGAAATAAAATCACGTCAAAGTTAAAACACAGTAAAATAGTATAAAAGTAAGAATATCCTTCTAAAAATGAATAAATTCATGAACAGAATAAACTTATATACAATTTAAAATGCCAATAGCACGTAAAAATGCAAAAATGTTCGGATGATGAGAGTCACCTAACAAATCTCCCATAGATAAAATAGAACTGCCAAAAAAGGCAAGACGATGTCTGTTAAAATACGGGCAAGTGATTAAAATATGGTGAATCGAAAGTAAAACATCACAAGTGTTGCATTGAGGAGGTGGTTCACCAAACAACAAATGTAGATGGGTCAGATAGGCACAATCAAATTTCATAGCAAACTGTGATCTTAAATTTGAGTACATGTCATTAACTGTGATCTTAAATTTGAGTACATGTCATTAACTGTCAAATCATCTCTAGGAAACACAGGGCCTAATTTTTTTTTAAGCATAAAACTCAGAAATGACAGTTTCAGGAGGATTTATAAACCTTTTTCGAGTCTTATGTCCATTTTCATGAAATATATATGCTGAATCAATTGGAGAATATTGAATGACGATGCCGTTTGTGCTGTGGGTTGTATTAAGCCCACTTAGAGTCTCTTCATTAAAATTAATAATATCCCACACTAAAATGGCGAATTTTTTCCCCTTCTATATCAATAGGCAGATTTTTAAAATTATTTAACTGTATGTGTGCGAGGGCTGCGTCATATTCTAAAACTACAGTGTGTGAGACAGAGTGACCTAATCCATTTAATAAGTCAATTAACTTTGAGCCAGTTATATGTCGAACTGCCTTGCTAAAGATAGATGCTTAGCAGTTCGTTTTCTTCCTCTAGATGATAAGTAAATTATATCTTGGGGAATTGATATAATTTTTTTCTGTGTTACTCCAGAAGTATCAACAAATTACTCAAAGTTGATTTCCTCTGGCTTATACACCAAGCTAAAAAATTGAAAATAAGTGGGGGAATCTTATGACACATTCCTAGCAGTGAAGTCTTCTGCAGTAGGAGGCCAAGTGCAGTTTAACGGAGGCGAATTTTCTATAGATGTTTTCAAATAAAGCGAAGATTGAAAAAAATTTCTGTCCTCATGAAATTTATCATAGTTTTCTTTAGAAAAAGAGTCTTCAACTTCGCTTTCTGTTTCAGTTGAGTTGGTAACTCAACTGAAACAGACCCATTCTATCAACTAACACAGCAGATTTACCGTTAGAACGCAGCACGAGTTCCGAAAGATTTCTTTGCTTTGGCTTTACATAAGTGAGTTGTAAAATCACGTAACAGCCATCTTTTTAGTTGCCTATTATCAGAGTTGAAAAGTTCTTTTTCATCAGCACAGTCTTCCATTATGCGCTTTAACATTTCCATTAAAGTGTTCATGGAAAAAATTTCACCCTTTTCAATCACTCTTACCTGAATAACAGTTTGACAAAACAAATCAAATGAGATTTTAAATGGATGTGTTTGATCTGTTTTTTTTTAAATACAGAAGCATAATTTGAATAACAACATTTATGGTATTTAACTTCTTTTGCTATGCAGTCCATATCCATTATTTCTGTCATAATTTTAAAATCTTGCTTAAGATTCGGCAGCACTGTATGTTAAATATTGCAAGAGTTTTTCTTTTACCATCACTTTTCTGCGTGAAAAATTGTTCCTGATTACAAATCAAACAACGATTAGGAAACAAACCGATATTGTTCACATTAATAGATTTTCGTTGACTACATTGATTCGATGATAGTACTTCATTTCTACATGGTTTATTTTTAGCTTTTTCAATTTTCGTTTTATCCGTAAAACGCATGTAGCACTGCAGAGATGCCAACTGCTCCGGACACGCCAAAATAATTTAAAAAACGGTAAATAACGACAAAGTAAATTTTGCAAATACTTGACCATTTTTGCATGCTTTTTAAAAGGCAAAGCATGACTTAAGTACTCCAAAGTGGTGAATTATATAAGCCTACGAATTATTTAGAAATAGTGTTGGATAAAAATCCACTAAATTGAATTTACTAAACCAAGAATCACAATTGATAAACTACCACTTTAAAATATATATTTGCTGTCCGGAGCAAGTTGGCATCTCTGGCACTGACGATGATAGCCACTATTTGAGGTGGATAAATCTTTTAAATATAATTTGTCTGCTATTTCCCCTTCATTCCTACTGCCATGCCTCCATGTTCTGATGGAGCTGTCATCAAGGTAGATGTTGTAAATAAAGATATGAGGAGTTCACACGAAACGAAGTAGCTGAAAAGAAAAGACGTTTTTTTTGTGGTAGTCTGTCTAATTATTGTTTGGACAGTGCGATATCACAGCACGCTCTCATGCGAAGGTATGACAATTATCATATTCTGTTTATGAAAAACATTTTAAGAGTTGAATTATGAGAAGTATTACAATATTAAGTGATTTTCTTAAAGAGGAGAATAATTGTGATTTGTGAGGGGAAAAAATACAATCCATTTGTGGTGATATAATTTGTGAAGTATTTAAAATATAGAGCTATCGAAGGCCAAAACATGGTCAGTAGACCTAGAGATGATTTATGCAAAGTTGTGGATTATAGTATTTAATTCTGTGTTTCGAGTGATAGTTTTAGTTTCGTTGGACAACGATCCCGATACAGGGAAAGAGCAATGTCGTTCCCCTTTTGAGTCATAATAATAACTTAGTTAAGTATGATTTAAGTTATAGGGGTAAGTGGAGTCTTTGATTAATTGTAATTTGTGATGCTTTTGGTTTATTATGTGTATTGCTTTAGTGGAGTTAGTTTACTTTGTTAATTAGTGTTTAGCTTAGAGAATTGCTTTCGATGAAAGTGTGGCGAGTAGTTGATAGAGTTACTGATTTTAAAGTGTAGTTCTTTCAATAACTAAATATAAAATGGCACTTAAGTTGAACTTTAAAAA
>NC_092211.1:87006258-87044807 GCF_043381705.1 Parasteatoda tepidariorum
GTTCAATTGCGATATACCTACGTACTTAATCCAGATTATATACTGTTTTCTTTATTTTAATATACTGTCATCAGTGACTAGGCACCCCCCTTTTTCCGCCCCACCCATTATTTATTTCAATGCGATGAAAGAGCAGATATCCCCAAGGGGATAGGCACTCTGTAAAATATGATTAGTTAGTTAGTTAGTGGATGAAGACGAGAAAATTGCCACTACACCCTTTTAACATCTACCCCATATTATCTCGGAGCTTTGCTCCGAATTTACAAACTTTTTTCACTCAGATGAATGAGCTAAAGCCTTTATTATTAGGCTGGTACTCAGATTAAAAATTTAAATAGGACTGGATGATTCGAGAACACCATTCATCATTTCGAGATCTAACCATCCCAAGGGAAGGTTGTGCATCCAGGGTCCAGTAGTGAGCGTAGGGTCGTTGGCTGAAGCCGAGAGTAAGTCGCGATTCGAAACTCACTGCTGCTTAACAGTTGCTCTGTCCCGAATCGAGAGTAGGGCAAGTACACTGTACCATGTTACGACCTGAATTGAGAGTAAGGCGTAACCCGACTCAACTTTAACTTTTTTCAGTTACACTGTCCTGAATTTAGAGTAAGGCAGGTATACTGTATTTTCATCATATTATGTCCTGAACTGAGAGTAAGGCATAATACATCAAATTAACTGCTGTCTACAGTGTTTCACTGTAGATTTAATTCCACTCCTATAATATCTTCAGATTTCACAACAAGACCTTCAACTAACTTCTATTTGCAGTGCTACACTGTCCTGAATTGAGAGTAAGGCAGGTACACTGTAAATTAAATCTTAAATTCACTTAAAATCAATATCTTCTTACTTCTACCTCAAGAACAGCAGCCAGCGTGCTCAGCCAATCACCGGGCAGCTAACATCAGACCACGCCCACACCTCCTTTTCTTCTCTCCTTCTTTCCTGCCATTTCCGATGCTACTATTTCAGATATAACATTTCATATGGAAAGGTAAAAGGCCCCTTCGGGGCCTAAACGCCTTGTTAAATTTGTGATGACGATGGATGATTCGAGATCCAACCGTCCCAAGGGAAGGCTGTGCATCCAGGGTCCAGTAGTGAGCGTAGGGTCGTTGGCTGAAGCCGAGAGTAAGCCGCGATTCGAAACTCACTGCTGCTTAACAGTTGCTCTGACCCGAATCGAGAGTAGGGCAAGCACACTGTACCATGTTATGACCTGAATTGAGAGTAAGGCGTAACCCGACTCAACTTTAACTTGTTTCAGTTACACTGTCCTGAATTTAGAGTAAGGCAGGTATACTGTATTTTCATCATATTATGTCCTGAACTGAGAGTAAGGCATAATACATCAAATTAACTGCTGTCTACAGTGTTACACTGTAGATTTAATTCCACTTCTACAATATCTTCAGATTTCACTTCAAGACCTTCAACTAACTTCTATTTGCAGTGCTACACTGTCCTGAATCGAGAGTAAGGCAGGTACACTGTAAATTAAATCTACAATCCACTTAAAAACCAATATCTTCTTTCTTCTACCTCAAGATCAGCAGCCAGCGTGCTCAGCCAATCACCGGGCAGTTAACATCAGACCACGCCCACACCTCCTTTTCTTCTCTCCTTCTTTCCTGCCAGTTCCGATGCTACTATTTCAGATATAACATTTCATATGGAAAGGTAAAAGGCCCCTTCGGGGCCTAAACACCTTGTTAAATTTGTGATGACGATGGATGATTCGAGACCACCATAAGCGAGATTCGATCATAGAATTTCAATCAACACGGACGTTATTTTTCGCTATGTCAAATCTTCGATGTGGACGCGGAGGAAAACGGAGTTCTCCGTCTACTCCAAAGCGCCCAAGATGCCCTCCCCATCTTTCAGAAGAGACCTTCGATAAGCTATGCAGGAATCCTGATTGGCTACAAGGATATGAGATGTACTTGTCGCACACTGATGATAGTGCAAACTCCACACCAGTGAAATCACCAGAGCCTACCTCAAAGCCTGAACAGCAGAAAATTGAATCTCCTTCAAAAGAGCCCTCAAATGAAAATCCAAGCGCTCCTCCAAAAAAGAAAAGGAAGATCAAGAAAAAGCCTGAACTGACTGATATTCCCAATCCAACACCTATGGAATCTAAGCCCGATGATTCGCCAGCTCCACCCACCCAGCAGCCAATCAGCGTCAAGGAAAAAGCTGAGAATCCCATATTCCTACCGGCGAAGATCCGCAAGGTTTTGAGGGGACTAGCCGTCGACTCTTCCTGTGATGACATCCATAAAGAATTGGAAAACTTAAACTTTGAGATCCTCAGCATAGTACAAATGAAGAAGAGGCAGGGAGAGGGCTTTAGGCCCCTCCCACTTTTCATCGTGAACATGCCGAATTCTGAACGGAACCTTCCCATCGTTAACGTAACGGAACTGTTAGGTTTCGACGTTAAAGTTGAAAGATTATATGGAGGACGCGGACCCAAGCAATGCTTCCGATGTCAAAAGTTTGGACACCTTCAGCGATATTGTGAAAACAATCCAGCATGTATGAAGTGCGGGGGACCGCACTTCACCTTTCAATGCACAAAAGACTCTACCACCCCAGCAAAATGTGCTAACTGCTCCGGAGAGCATCCATCCACTTTCCATAAATGCCCCGAGAGACCAACAAAAGCCAAAATTCCTAGAAACCCAAGAAATAAAGCTTCAAGATTGATATTTGCTATCAAAGAAATAAGAGAAGCTGGCTCCAGCTCCAGCCAATGAGGATGCTGCCTGAGACATAGACTGTTTTGCCCCGAGAATTTTCATAATTCTCAACTTTTTTTCTCTCTTCCCTCTCTTTTAGGTAAGATGTGCAACAACTAAGATCATGAATTTCTCAGATGGAGAGGTAAAAGGCCCCTACGGGGCCTAAAGGCCCTGTTAAATACTAGATGATGATGATGGATGATTCGAACATGAGCTTGGGAAACTCACAGTAACGCAGAACAAGATCCTAAGAAAACTAACTGGAGCAGAGTGGTATCAAAGAAATGTCGACATACACACGGACTTAGAATTGGACAGTTTCGAACATCACTTTAACAAACTAAATCGAAACTTTTTTAAAAAGGCTCTAGACTGCAATGCAGCAAATTTCGACTCAATTTTTGAGTACGAAAATTTAGCAGAAGACGCCTCCCTGAGGCCAATTGCACACTTTTTCACAAGTGATGTAATTTTGACCATGTGAGATAAACGCAATGGCATTAATTATGGCAATTTAAAAACACTAAATGTGGAAACCTAACTCGGACATGACATGTAAATATTATACATATGCAGACAAAATCGTATAGATTTGTTATGATACTGACAATGCTTTGTAATGGGGCAAAATTCTAGAATGAATGAACATTGTACATAATGAAAGAATGGAATGTTTGATATGATATAGAGATAAATCTAGGACAAACTTCTTTCTAGAAGTAAAAATTTATTGATTGGCTTAAATTTCAATGGACCTATACTTTGTATAAAGGCACTATAATACACTGGACAATCCTAATTTAGGAAAAGAGTGAATAGCGTTGACAAAATCACTATGAATTGCTATAAGAGATAGAGAAAGAGAACCTATATGGTTAATGTGAATGGAAGAAAAGATATGATAGAGAATTATGAATGAGAAGACAGAGAATAATTGTACTAGGGGCGTACAATACTGGACAAACTTCACATTAGAAGTTTAATTTTTACTTTTGAACTGTACTTTATGTGTTATTTTTTACTGTATTTTTATGTATGTAACTACAAATAGCATCACTTTATGTGATACTACATGAGCAATTTGCTCATTACTAATTTTTCTACTTCAATTTTAGATTACAACACCAGAAGGAAACACCTCCAGGAACTCATCTCACGATGAAGGGGTAAAGGGCCGTTCCGGCCTCAGGCACCCCGGCCAACCAACAAGACAAGACAAGATGGATGATTCATGTTGCGCTCAGAAAAATACTGCAAAATGATAATATTACTGTTATAGCACCCATATCACCCACATTCTACCCATGCTTTCAAAATCATAGGCCTGATATCTTAGATTTCTTCCTAACAAACACCAAAACCCCTTTAAAAGCCGAAGTAATAAATGAGCTATCATCGGACCACCTACCAGTTATTGCACACTTCTCCGACTCCCATGACAATAAACAACAAATGATAAAAATAAATGTCTGGCAAAAACATGCAGAAATACTAAAATCAGAAGAATACCCCATCAGAAACAACGATGAAGCAAATAATTCAATAAATAAATTCAATAGCAAGATTCTTAATGCACACAAAGAGGCATCCTACGAAAAAATTAATAACCCGCATTACATGAAACTTCCACCTCACATCAAACAACTAATCTCTCATAGGAATAATATACGAAAACACTGGAGAAGATCTCTTGATCCCCAATTAAAAAACCTTATAAATAATATTAATAAAAATATCAAAAAACTATGCCAGGAGCACCAAAATGAATCCTGGGCAAATAAACTAGAAACTCTGAACACAGAGGACCACTCCCTATACAAACTTACTAAGAATTTTAAAACAGAAAAAATCATTAATAAGCCAATTCACGGCAAAAATGGACTAGTGTTCTCGGCCCTTGAAAAGGCCGAAGCCTTCGCTGACTCCATGGAGGAACAGTTTACAGAAAACACGAACAATATAGATGAGGAATTTGAAGAAATAATATTAAGAGAAAACAGACAATATTTTACTACTACCACACCAAATGATGGCCTTAGCCTTACAAATAGCAATGAAACTTCCATGATCATTAAAAAACTCAAGCAAAACAAAGCACCTGCAGGTGATAAAATCACTAACAAAATGATAAAGGCCATACCCGATAATTACATAACCGAACTAGTAAATATCTTTAACTACTGTATTTCCAAATGCTACTTTCCAGAGCAATGGAAAGAAGCAACAATTATTTTATTCCCAAAGCCCCTTAAAGACCCAGTAATGCCCCATAACCACAGGCCAATTAGTCTACTACCAACTATTAGTAAAATTTTTGAGAGAATCATTTATAATAGACTTAAAGATAAACTTAATATACTGCCGGATGAACAATTTGGGTTCAGAAATGAGCTCAACACTACGAAACAACTAACTCGCATAATTGAATTCATAGGCCAAGGCCTCCACAACAAGCAAAAATCAGCTTTCCTCATGTTAGATGTCACAAAAGCCTTTGTCAGAGTATGGCACGCAGGCCTGCTCAATAAACTCATTAAACTAAATTTAAATTCTGACCTAATCCTTTTACTTAAATCATACCTACACAATAGATGCTTTAAAATAAAAATTAACAATGAAACAATATCCACTAAAAGACGAATAAGTGTAGGAGTCCCCCAGGGAAGTATCCTTGGATCAATTCTGTATCTTTTCTATACGCATGACTTCCCAATAGATAAAACTGATTTTAATAGCCTGACGGCATTCTTTGCGGATGACACAGGCATCATAGTTAAATCGAAATCCATCCCAAACGCTATTAGCAAGCTCCAAGAAAAAAATCTATAAATATGAAAAGTGGTGCACTCAATGGAAGATCGAGATTAACGCACAAAAATCAAACCTGCTACTTATTAAAAGAACCACGCAACTTACAAATAAACACAAAATTAACCTTCTTCAATAACGAAATCCCCATTGTAAACAAGGCTACCTATCTGGGCCTTACAATTAACAAAGACCTAAATTGGCAGGACCACATCAAAACAGCCATAGCCAAAGCATTAAACATTTACAACAAATTAAAGTACTTATTAGGACCCCGTTCCAAACTCTCACTTAAAAATAAAAGATATATCTACATCACCTATATTCGACCTATAGTTACATACGCATCACCCGCATGGTGTAACATTAACAATGCTCAAATTAAAAAACTTAATACTTTTCAAAACAAAATCCTAAGAAAACTTAGCGGGGTTCCTTTTTTTATCCGCAATAATGCTATTCACAATGACTTCAATTTAAAAACTATGACAGAAACCCTTACTCTCCTCAATATAAAATTCTATTGCTAACTATAACACTATTTTTAACTCCGAAATGTTGATTGAAGATTCTAAAATTAGACCACTGGCCCACTTCTTTACAAGTGACGCCATACTATCAAATAAATTTAACCAAACTTAAAGACATTGTAAGTTAATATTAATCGGCCTTTTTAAGGGCCAAAAAACCCGTAATATCCATTTTCTCAAAAGGCCCAAAAAAGGGCCACAAATCTTCACATTAGTTCCTCAAGCATCCGCTAACTTTGATAGGCGCAACCAGCGTCAAATTACCAACACATCCCCTCAGGGCACTAGCCCCGCCCACTACGATAGCATATAGGCCAATCATATCAATCCAATAGAACCAAGATCTTAAAAGCTTTTTTACCCTTCTCTTCTAGCACATTTCCCGGATTTCATTCATTCCAGCCTGAGATTCGCTAGTGAGCGGAGCTACAGTCTCGCCACGTCATTATCATGACTTCAAGTGATTCTACTACGAGTGCCACGGCCATAATTAATGATGATGCTATGTCTACCGACAATGAAATTGAATGCCAAATTGCGCATAATCGCAAATGCATCCAAGATCTGATGGATATCCTACCGTTTGTTGGTAAGGATCACAAGACCATGCAAGATGCCATTGATAAACTGGAGCTTGAGATCTACCAGTTACAGAACTTCCCTAATTCTCAGGTTCGTGATTCAAATTTTAGTTCATGCTCTAACAGTAGTGCTATTATTGTTCCTGATCAAAATAATTCATGTACTAATATTGATTNTCACCATGTGACATTCTTAGCCGCAATGATTGGTCAATTTTCAAGCGTTGCCATTCGGGGAGTTGTAATGAGGCTTTTTTTTATCGCCGTGTAAGAGAAATATATATATAGATTAAAGTACTTATTAGGACCAAACTCTCACTTAAAAATAAAAGATATATCTACATCACCTATATTCGACCTATAGTTACATATGCATCACCCGCATGGTGTAACATTAACAATGCCCAAATTAAAAAACTTAATACTTTTCAAAACAAAATCCTAAGAAAACTTAGCGGGGTTCCTTTTTTTATCCGCAATAATGCTATTCACAATGACTTCAATATAAAAACTATGACAGAAACCCTTACTCTCCTCAATGTAAAATTCTATAATAATGCTATTAATTGCAATACTGCTAACTATAACACTATTTTTAACTCCGAAATGTTGATTGAAGATTCTAAAATTAAGACCACTGGCCCACTTCTTTACAAGTGACGCCATACTATCAAATAAATTTAACCATACTTAAAGACATTGTAAGTTAATATTAATCGGCCTTTTTAAGGGCCAAAAAACCCTTTATATCCTTTTTCTCAAAAGGGCCACAAATCTTCACATTAGTTCCTCAAGCATCCGCTAACTTTGATAGGCGCAACCAGCGCCAAATTACCAACACATCCCACAGGGCACTAGCCCCGCCCACTACGATAGCATATAGGCCAATCATATCAATCCAATAGAACCAAGATCTTAAAAGCTTTCTTACCCTTCTCTTCTAGCACACAACTCATGATGCTAATAATTCATGATAGCTAGTGAACGGTCATACCGTTTCGCTCCGTTATTATCATCATGAATCCGTGTGCTCAGATTTCAAGCGCCCCGGCGCCCATTAAAGATGGTAGACCTCTTACTGATAAAGAAATTGAAAGAAAAATTGTCCGCCTGGAAATTAGTATTCCCCGCCTTGAAGAACTCATTGCTAAGGAACCTGATCCTATGGTACACCAACCCCGACTTGACATGATGCATGCTGAATTATTCCAACTCAAACACTACTTAAATGCAAAGGTATGTAACCAAAATATTAGTTCTGGTAATATCAGTGGTGTTTTTAAAAAACCTGTTATGAATGTTCTAGAATTAAATTTTAGCAAACCTGATCCTATTATTAATGATAAAAATGTTATTGAAACTGATCTTAATGTTCTTGATATTAGTTCTCTTGATAATATTGATAAAAATGCATCTAATGATTCTATTATTGATGTCGTTGACATCTCTTGTGATAAAATTAACCCTAACTGTATTTCTAATCTTAAGAAAAGAAAAGACCAGAGTGAAGGGGAATTTGTGCTACCCCCTTATAAGAAAACGGTTAAAAGCACTAAAACCAAACCATTGACTCCCCCTATTGAAATATCCAACTCTTTTGGTATTCTTACTGCACAGGACGATTCCTGTATTACACCTAATGTTAAAAAAGACCCACCTACTTTGTCTCCTATTATTGTGAAATATGGCGAAAGCCACATGGTTTTTATGAAAAACCTTATTCAAAAACTTGGATTTGATATTGAAGCCAAGGCCTCCGGGCAAAACATTAAACTCTTCCCCAACAATTCTGACCAATACCAAGAAATTATCAAATTTCTTAATTCTGAAAAATTCGAATATATTCTCCTTAAAGGACGCAATGACAAGCCCAAGAAATTTGTGGTGAGAGGATTACCCCTTTCAACTAACACAAAAGATATTTTTAACGATCTTAATAAACTTGGATTCAAAACACACAAAGTCTTCCAAATGACTAACCAATACAATAATAAGCCCCTCCCACTTTTTATGATACAACTCTTTCCTTCAGCCAATCAAAATTTGGACTCTTTATTTCAGCTTAACAAACTTTGTTATGTTGATATCGTTATAGAACGCTACCGGGGTAATCCGGTAGTGGTTCAATGTTACAATTGCCAGCGATTCGGCCACTCCGCAGAGAATTGCAGAATGCGATCTCGATGCGTGAAGTGCGCCGAGTTTCATAAATCAAAAGAATGCCCCCATTCTGATAATTTTGGCAAAGTCGATAGATCCATTCTTAAATGCGCTTCTTGCTTTGCCAATCACCCCGCATACTTTAAAGGATGCTCTAAATACCCAAAAATGAGAAAAATCCATTTCATTAATCATCAACACACATTCTCCAGCAATAATATTGCCGGCAGGCCTTCCTACGCAGATGTTTTACGTAACGGCAATAAGCCACGCCCATCTGCTATTCCATCTTTTGCGACCACCCCCACTACTCCGTTTCAAAACAATACTTATCCTAACCCTTCACCTCAGCTTGAAGGCAATAATTTTACCGATATTATTTCACTTATTAATGAACTTAATAATTCTTTCAAAGGCATTAACATCGCTGCACTCCTCAGGGAGTTGAAAGAAGCTACTACTCAACAAGATAAAATTTTTGTTATTACAAATCACTTTTCTAACACCCAAGGGTAATTCCTCTCATTACAATTTCCCCACCCCTAAGCTCTGATTTTTTACTATTCATACAATTTACTTTTGACTTATTTTTAAATTTTGCCATATTTTTTAATAGTTATTTACAATTTCATCCTTTTTAGGCTGGCTCGCCGTTAGGGCGATACCAACGCCACCGCTATTTTAGCCACTCCCCCCTGTGGGCGTGACTATGTCCCTTTCAATTTTTATGCACTCTTTCACCGCTAGGGTGATTGTTTTCGTGTGTCTCTGCTTTTTATCTCTTTTTTGTTGTTTCCTCATCATTTTTTACTCATTTTTTATGTTCTTAACATAAATTGCTATGCACATTTTAATTTCCTTCTGGATTTTAACGCCACTGATATGCCAAATTATGTTTTGTGTTATGTCAATAATAAAATTTGTTATTTTCGAGGATATAGGGTCAGTGTATTGACCTAGGCGCCTCATTAACCCCAGGCTAAAGTAGCCACCGTGACTTCATATGGAAAGGTAAAAGGCCCCTTCGGGGCCTAAACGCCTTGTTAAATTCGCGACGACGACGATGGATGATTCATGGATTCCCTTCTCAGCCTCTGTGCGAGTATGTGCTCTCTTGAGCTCGGATTATTTTGTGATAGTCGGACCCGCCCGGCCGGCAACCGCCTTGATACCGTGTCATCCGACACCTTGGATACTTCAAACAAAAAAGGTCTTTTTCAAGACCATCAACTACTTTACTACTGTCTTCTTCAAGACTCTACTGCTCATCTGAAACGTATGTTTATTTATTATTACACGATTGCTCTATTTAATTTATTTATTTATTGTTCATATTAATATTTTTGTGCTATCACGGAACTACTTTCGGTCACACGGCTCTGCCGTCGTAGGCCCACTGGGCGCTGACCTGACTGTCTTTACAGGAGACTAGGCCTACGGCGCAGCTTAGCTGCCCTCCCAGTTGATTAGCTTTACGTTTTTAAATTTTAATTTAATTTTTACCACTTAGTTTATTGCATAATGAATTATAATATAGAGCAATCTAGCGATATATCTGAAATGGAAACTACTAGGGAAAAGTATACCCACGAACTAGTCGAGTTAATGTATAATATGAATATGCTTAAAGCTCAAGAACAATCTGCTGATGTAATTAACCAACTACTATCAAAACAAATGCGTTTTGATTTCATAATCAAAGAACTAAATTTCTCTGCTACTTTAGCATCAACACCCATTAAAAATGCTAGTAATGTAGAGCATACAAAAATAAATGCGCAGAAATCAAACATGGCGCCCGGAAAGACGCCAGATACAAAAGCTACTCCCAAGGGAGAGGATTTTAAAGTCATCAAAAAAGGGGCAAAACCCAAAACCCCTACCAATATTGATCCTATCATTACTTCAAACAAATATAACCAGCTAAAAGAAATTAAATTGATTGGAAATAACGTATTAAATTCCCATATTCCGACGAGAAATTGTAATTCAACCAAAAATAAAGCCTCAGCCAATCAGAACGCTGATACCCCGAGAGGCAAATACGTCACAAGTCCTGGCTCCTCACCCTTAATTCCGAGGCAGGTACAATTAAATTCAATGAACGCTAGAATTACAAAACCAAAAAGAAGATTATCGGGAGACTTTAACTCGATATCAAAAAAATTTAACAATAAAAGTAGTGATGGGGAATACGAGAAAGATTTTCCCAATTTAAATAATGTAAACAACGAACAAGTAATGGATACAAACATATTCTCAAATGCCGGCCTCCCATTGGCTGATTCAGATGAAATTACCCAACCAATGGAAAATGATCTCCAAAACTGCGATTTTCAAAATGAAAATTTAAATTTTAACAAACAACTACCCAAAACAAAAATACCGCCTATTATAATTAAGGATGAAAAAGTCTCATGGAATGAATTGAATGAAACGTTAAGAATAAACCAAATAACCGATTTTCACGGGCGAACTTATTATGATTCAATAAAAAAATTTCCATACGACAGCGACACTTATAGGAAAGTCATAAATTTCCTACTGCAAAAGAATGTTAAACATGATTCCTTCATTCTACCTGATGACAAAAAATTACGAGTAGTCATAAGGGGCCTACCAATAAACATAAATGTTGAACAAATTAAAGAAAAATTGATGGAACAGTATCAATTAAATGTAAACAGTATCACACAAATGACCAGTCGCCGAAATGGCACAAAAACAGCTATTCCTTTATATTTAGTCACTCTACCGTTAAGCGATAATTCAAAAAATGTGTATAACATAACCCACTTAGATAATTTAAGCGGGATTAAAATTGAAAGCTATAGGGGGCGACCAGGCCCAAAACAATGTCATAGATGCCAGCAGTTTTTTCACTCAGCAAATTACTGTAGGCATGATCCAAAATGTCTTAAATGCGCTGGGGATCATCTAACCAGCGAATGCATGAAATCTTCAGAAACCAAAGCTACGTGTGTACTCTGTAACGGTGAACCCAAAAAGGCCCAAAATAAACAATCAGAGTAATAATAATAAACGACCCAATTTCTATCCCACTCGAACTATAATAGGAAAATCCTATGCTGAAATTCTCAAAAACACTGAATACGAAACCGATACCATAAGTAGCAGCCTAAAAGAGACAGTAACAGAAGCAAAAAGTCTAGTAACAGAACTAAAAACCCTAATAAATGCCATAAATGAACTTGGTCTTATTGATATAATCAAATCAGCATTAAACAGAAATAATACCAACAATGCTTAATTCTACAAAAGTAAATAATACGTTCACCCTAACCCTCTGGAACGCAGACGGTGTAAAATATAAAACCGAAAAATTAAAAAACTTTTTGCTCGACCATGATCCAGATATCTGCATGATCACAAAAACACATCTCACTCCACAACACAACCTAAACATCAGCAACTACAACACATTTAGATGCGATAGACTTACACATAAAGGTGGCGGGTCCGCGATCCTTGTTAAAAGGTACCTCAATGCCACACTATTAAACATAGACAACAGCAACGGATATGAACTTGTAGCCATTATAATTAGCATGAACAACCAAAAATTTAAATTCGCTGTAATGTATAACCCACCAAATAACACCCTGAATCAACAAAATATAGAATCAATCTTTAATGATAATATGGACACAATAGTTGGAGGGGACTTCAACAGTAAACATACTACATGGGGGGTGTCGTAACAATAACGGCATCGCCCTAAAAGACATATTAAACAGTAAAAATTTAAAAGTGGTGGCACCCACCCAACCGACTCATTATCCATGCTTCACTGGCCATAGACCAGACATTTTAGATTTTTTCATAACAAACTCTCACTATTCTATGTGTGCAGATGTTATAAATGATTTATCATCAGATCATTTACCAGTATTTTCCACCTTTCTACAAAATTCATTACAGAATTCATACAATATCAAACTGACCAATTGGCAAAAGTATACACAAATTTTAGAGAATGCCAACACCAGCGATTATGAATTTAACACCACAAATGATATCGATACAACCATAAACAAATTCAATACTCGCCTTACTAACGCATTTAATAATTCTACCATTGAAAAACCAGCAAAACCAAACTTCATGAAACTACCAGACCACATAAGACAATTAATAAAATACAGAAATAAAATCAGAAAACAATGGAGCAATTCTTTTAATCCTGCACTTAAAACCATAATAAATAAATTAAATAAAAGAATTAAAAAACAGTGCCAAGATCACAAAAATGAAAGCTGGCAAGATAAACTTGAGACTATAAACATTAACGATAACTCCATACATAAACTAACTAAGGCACTGAAACTAAACAAAAATATAAACAGACCCATACACGGTAGAAATGGGCTGGCTTTTACCCCAGAGGACAAAGCCGAGGCTTTTGCCGATACAATGGAGGATCAATTTTCTGAAGATAATAACAATACTGACGATGATTTTGAAGAAATAATCTTAAAAGAAAATAATAATTATTTTAAAAACACTACTATTAATAACAGTATAACTCCCACAACCACTGATGAAATCAAATCGCTAATCAAAAGGCTAAAGCCCAGAAAAGCTCCAGGCGGAGATCTGATAACAAATAAAATGATCAAAAACTTATCCAACAATTGCATAACTCAATTAACCAATATCATCAATGCTAGCCTCAAATTCAGTTATTTTCCCTCTAAATGGAAAGAGGCAACCATAATACTTTTCCCAAAACCATTAAAAGACCTAGTCATGCCCCAGAATCACAGACCTATAAGCCTTCTCCCTTCACTTAGCAAAATTTATGAAAGAGTAATATACTATAGAATTGAGGAAAAACTAACAGCATTGCCAAACGAGCAGTATGGTTTTAGAAAAAACCTAAGCACAACAAAACAATTATTACGCATCATAGAATTTATAGGACAAGCAATTAAAAACAAACAGCTATCAGCATTCCTAATGTTGGATGTAACTAAGCAGAGATGCCAACTTGCTCCGGACAGCAAATATATATTTTAAAGTGGTAGTATGTCAATTGTGACTCTTGGTTTAAGAAACTCAATTTAGTAGATTTTTATCCACCACTATTTCCAAATAATTCGTGGGCTTATATCATTCACCACTTTATATTACTTGTGTCATGCTATACCTTTTAAAAAGCAAGAAAAAATAGTCAAATATTTGCAAAATTTACTTTATAGTTATTTACCGTTTTTTTAATTATCTTGGCTTGTCCGGAACAGTTGGCATCTCTGACTAAGGCATTCGATAGAGTATGGCACGCAGGCCTACTCAACAAATTTATCAAATTAAATTTCAATAGCGATATAATATTACTACTAAAAGATTACCTAAAAAATAGATCATATAAAATAAAAATAGACAATGCACTCTCAACCAAAAGATTTATAAAAGCTGGGGTGCCACAAGGAAGCATTCTAGGACCCATACTCTATCTTTTCTTCACCCAAGATTTCCCACTTAACAAAAATGATCACAACTGCCTCACTGCATTTTTTGCAGATGATACTGGAATAATTGTAAAATCAAAATCGGTAAACAATGCCTTAAATAAACTGCAAGACAATATTAATATTCTAGAAACATGGTGTTCAAATTGGAAGATAGACATCAGCGCCCAAAAATCAAAAGTTTTAATTATTAAGAAACCCAGAAGACAAAATGTCACAACGGACTTAACCTTTTTTGAAAATAAAATACCAGTAGTAAACCAAGCTACATACTTAGTCTCACGATAAACCACAAATTAAACTGGGACGACCATATTAAAAATGTAATTAATAAAGCTTATGGCATAAACAATAAATTAAAATGTATTCTAGGCCTGTACTCTAATATGTCTCTAAAAAACAAAAAATACGTGTATACTACATATATAAGACCCTTAATTACATATGCCTCTCCTGCTTGGTGTAACTTCAATAATAAACAAGCCAAAAAACTAAATATTTTTCAAAACAAATTATTACGAAGAATGTCTGGTATGCCTTTCTTTATCCGAAATGATGCAATTCATAGAGATTTTCGTATAAAAACACTCTCAGAAACAATCACAGAACTTAATGCTAAATTTTTCAAAAATGCAATCAGCTGCAAAGCAGCAGACTTCAATAAATTATTCGAAGCAGAAATGCTAATTGAAGATGCAGAAATAAGACCTATCGCTCACTTCTTCACCAGTGATGCAATTTTATCAAAATTCTTTAATTAAATTCACTAATATCTATTTTAGAAAAGGCCCTTTCTAAGGGCCAAAATAGTACCAAATCTCTCCGCTAAGTTTTAATGGCGCAGTACTCTAATTAAAATTATGCCACATCTCTCCACTAGCCTGCAAAGGCGCTGACTACATATCTTGATCAAACCACTGAATAGCCAATCAGCGGGCGAATAGCTCAGACCACGCCCACCACCTCCTCTTTCTTCTCTTCTCTTTCCAGCCTCTCCAGACGCAACTACTTCAAATCCAGAATACCAGATGGATCATTCTGTCATTGGATTAGCTAGAGGGCGGTACTACCTTGTCCGCTCTCGTTTTTAACCATGAATACGAGTGCTTCGAATGAGAGTGCTTCGGCACAAGTGAATGATGAATTACAACTTCCTGATGATAACTCCATCCATATCAACTCATTTGATGATACGATTACGGCTCTCCGTGGTATGAGACCCTGCACTGATGCTGTTAATCCTCACCAATTTGCCATTGATATTCTGGAAGCGTATAAATACCAGATGAAAAACTACACATCGAATCAGGTACGTGGTCACATTTCTAGTCCTCGTACTATCAGTGGTGTATTTGATTCTGTTAATAGTATAGTAAATGATGATATTTCTCTTAATAATAATGAACAATTCTCACATGAGAGCTTTTCTGGATATGATAATAATAGTGCTTCTAATCTGAAAAATTTTGAAACGATAGAGTTAAACTCATCAAATTCTTCCATCCTAGGATTTAATAATTTGCCTAATAATGTTAATGATAAAAACAAACAAATCCATAAAAGAAAGGATCAAGGTGAGAGGGACTTTATCGAACCCCCACCAAAAAAAACCTTCAAACGCACTATGCGCAATACCATCCCACCCCCTCCTCAGGTTAACAATAACTATGAAGTACTAACTCCACAGGATGATGATACCAATGTCATCGATATGGACTATACTGCCCCCACCCCTATTCAACCCATTATCGTTCGGTTTGGCGAAATCCATACCGAATTCATGAAAAAAATCTTAGATTATATAGGCACTGATATTGATGCTAAGGCCTCAGGGCCCAATTTAAAACTATTCCCAAATTCTGCTGAAAACTATAGAGTTATTATTAAATATCTCGACGATAATAAATATCAATATATCCTCCTTAGAGGAAAGAACGAAAAACCCAGAAAATTTGTCGTCCGCGGACTTCCAATTTCCACCGATACAACGGAAATTGAAGAAGATCTAAAAAACATTGGATTTAAAACTCACAAAGTGAGTAAAATGCAAAATCAACATAATCGTAAAGACCTCCCACTTTTCTTAATACAACTCTATCAATCCCCAGAATACAACCTGGACTCTATATATCAAATCAAAAAATTATGCTTTGTAGATGTAACTGTAGAACACTACAGAGGTAACCCAACTGTGCTTCAGTGTTTTAATTGCCAACGTTTCGGCCACTCCGCCGAGAACTGCAGAATGCGTTCTCGGTGCGTTAAGTGTGCCGATTTTCACAAAACAAATGAATGCCCACATTCTGATGAATTCGGTAGAGTGGAAAGCTCCCACCTTAAATGCGTCACTTGCGCCCAAAACCATCCAGCTTCTGATAAGGGTTGTCTTAAATTTCCAAAGGCTAATAAATATCAACAAAATTATAAGCAGCAGCGCGCTGCCCCCCACAATTATGTGGCAGGTAGGCGTACTTATGCTGACTCATTAAGATACGGCAAGCAACCGTCACAGTTGCCAAGCCCACAAACAAACACTGGTAATAACTTTTCTATTCCGAGCGCTCCCCCTCCTTTCTCAACCACACCCCCAACTCCAATACTAATTATGATAATACTCCTCCCACCCCTCAACTAAACGGTAAACTTTCTGATATTTTTGAATTAATACATGAAATTAACACTGCTTTTGCAGGTATCAATGTTCCCCAGTTATTGAAAGACATGAAAAACACAACTAACCCTATGGATAAAATGTTTATACTAGCTGAATATTTTAAAAACTAACCATGGATAAGTCCCCAATCACTAGTCTTAAAATTTGCACCTGGAATGCCTGTGGTTTCCGGGTGAAAATTGAAGAGTTCCGTCTCTTCGTTTTTGATCACAAACCAGACATTATCCTAATCCAAGAGTCTTTCCTCAGACCAGAGCAGCACGCTAATATTTCCAACTACACATGCTACAGGAATGACAGGCCAGCCGGGCGCCAGGCTTACGGTGGCACTTGTATCTTCGTTAAAAACTCTATTCCTCACTACAGAAACAACACCCCGTCGCTTCGTACAATCGAAGCGACATTTATCACACTCACTATCACGGGCCTCCCACACATTACCATAAGCTCCACCTATATTAAACCACACCCATTATACAACTTTATTAACACTGATCTCAAAACCATGCTCTCACTTAACCACTCAATTATTATTGGTGGAGATCTTAATGCTAAACATATGAACTGGGATAACCTTAAAAGCAACAGAACAGGCAATATTCTCAACTCTTTTATTAAAGAGGTCAATCTAAATTTAATTTTTCCTTCTTCACCCACTAGGTTTGGCTACAATTCATCGTCCACTATAGATATTGCCCTTTTTAGGGGACTACCCTATAGTAACGATATTTACACTCTCAAAGAACTCAGCTCTGATCATAACCCAGTCATGATCGAGTTCAACACTAATATTCCTGCCAATCCTATTAACTATCACCAATCACACACGGACTGGAAAAAATTCAATGAGATCCTTAATAACAAAAACATCATCCTCAACTCTCCCCAAACACCCGAGGAATTAGAACAAAGTGTCATCGATCTTAGCAATGAGCTAACCTCCGCCAGGTATCAGGCCGCTATGACACCCAAACACAAACCACACTACTTGCCGGGATATCTACTCGAACTCAGGAAACTGAGCTATCGAGCTACAGAAACCTGGCAAAACACCAAAGATCCTGTAGCAAAACAACACTTTACACAATAACTTTAAAAATAAACTCAGGAACTACAACCAAAAACAATACCGTGAACACATCAAATCAATTAATACCCAAGATAATTCTCTCTGGAAACTTGTTAACAACAAAAAAGGTAAACACTCTAATAAATACCCCCAATTATTAATGATAACTCAATGGTCTATAATGATAATGATAAAGCTGAAACAATAACAAATTTTTATCAAACACAATTTAAACCTAACGATATCAAACATACGCAAACTATTAACCTTGTTAATGATAATATTGCTAATTTTCTCTCTAAACACAATACTACTCCCCCCCCTACCACACCCTCAGAGGTTAGTAGCTATATTGATAAATTAAAAAACAATAAAGCACCAGGTATCGACGGAATCAATAACAAGATGCTAAAATCTCTTCCTATTAACTATCTCTTCAGGATCACAATCATCATTAATGCTATTCTTACACTTTGTCATTTTCCCAAAACATGGAAAAACGCTGCTATTATCCCTATTCCAAAACCAAAACAAAATCATTCGATGCCCATTAATTACCGACCTATTAGCCTCCTCCCGACCATTAGCAAAATTGCTGAGGCAGTCATTCTTTGTAGAATAAACAATTTCTTAGATGACAACAAAATCCTTATACCTCAACAACACGGTTTCCGTCGATATCACTCAACAGTACACCAACTTTTAAAAGTCGGGGAAACCGTCACTGATAACCTTACACAACACAACTCCATTGGAGCTATTTCTATTGATATAGCAAAAGCCTTTGATCGGGTGTGGATCAAGGGGCTCATTCATAAACTAATCACTATTAATCTCCCACACAACATTATTAAATTAATCATCTCATATTTACACAATCGAACATTCCAAGTTAAAATAGAAAAATCCTTTTCCAATATTAAAAACATCTCTGCAGGTGTTCCCCAAAGATCCGAACTTGGACCAACCCTCTTTCTCATTTATGTTAATGACATTCCTACCTCCCCTCATACTGATATTCATCTTTTTGCAGACAATACTTTCATACTTGCACACCACCAAAGTATTGACAACATAACTAACTATCTCAACATGCACCTTGAAATTCTCGAAAATTGGTTCACCAAATGGAGAATTAAAATTAACGCCGACAAAAGCACGTCAATACTCTTCACCTATAAAAGGATTTAACCTTCGGATAAGACTCCCACTGAACCTTCGGATAAGACTCCCACTGATGATAAAACTACCCCAATCAAAAGAAATAGGAAGTTTCTTTTCCGAGGCCTTCCAAAAGACTTTGATATCTCTAAAATTTCTCTAGAAATAGAGAAGTTGAACTTAGAAATCCTAAAGATCGTGCAATTCAAGAAGCCAGAGGGCGGGGCTTTTAGGCTCCTCCCACTTTTCCTAGCGATCATCAAGGACTCAGCCAATCATCATCGTGTATTCCACATCGAACACATTGAAAAGTTCCCCGTGATTGTGGAAAGATTTCGCGGCGGAAGAAGTGCCGTCCAAAGCTATAGATGCCAGGCCTACGGACACGCACAAAGCGCATGCTCGGCACAGCCGAGATGCCTAAAGTGCGCCGAAAGCCACTTCTCTTATGAATGCCGTAAAGAAAGATCAGCACCTCCAAAATGTTGCAACTGCAACAAGGATCATACTGCCAATTTTTCTGGGTGCGAGGCCCGCCCCAGGAAAAAATTCCAAAAACAACGGAAAATCTCCTCTAAAGTCTCAACATCCAACAGACTGATTTCCATCATTAAGGAGCTGCAGAATCTGCTAAAGAACCAAGAAGCAATGGAGCTTCTAAATTCCATCATGCAGGGAAAGAGCCCTGTTCTCTGATGTTCTACTTCAACCAATTAACGACGAAAGAAATGCCCACTACCTAATCTACCCCAAACATCTCTCGGAGCTTCGCTCCGAATTTACAAACTTCTCACTCAGATGAATGAGCTAAAGCCTTTTTCATTAGGCTGGTACTCAGATTCAAAATTTAAATAGGAAATAGGACTACCCAACACTATTCAACACCACACTGCCCTGGTCTGATACATGCAAATATTTAGGTATTACCTTCGATCCGAAACTTAGTTGGAATAAACAAATTAAAATAATTTCTGATAAATTTAGAGCCACCAAATCTACTCTTTATCCCCTTTTATCTCGCAAATCAAAATTATCCTTAGAAAACAAAATCACCATCTACAAAGCATATCTACGCCCACTTCTCACCTACGCATCCCCCCTGTGGAGTTATACTCATAAGACTAAAATTAACAAACTCAAATCTTTGCAAAATCAAATTATTAAATTAATCACCAATTCACCCTGGTATGTTAGAGGTGATAAAATTCGACAAGAACTCAAAATTCCCACCATTAGGACCTCTTTCGCAAAAAATTGCAACAATCTTTATAAAAAAATTCATCTTACTAACTATGATATTATTCAAAATTTACCTATTTACGATCCCAATGATCCCGTTAATAAGTACAGACCCCGTGCTATTCTGAGATTTCAGAACCCCAGACCCCCCGATCCATGATCCTTTCTTTTTTTTCCTTAATTTTATTACAATTTTTAATACTCATCTTAATATTTTTCTTCTCCCTTCACTTTCTGCCGGTACACCGCTAGGGCGACAACAACGCCACCTCTCTTACAAGCCACACCCCTTTAGGGAGTGACTTAGCTCTATTCCATTCTTAGCCGTCAAGTGGCGACACCAAATTGGAACTAATTTCCAGCCCTCTATGGGATAATCCAAATTTACCTTTATTTTTAATATCTTCAGGTTTCTATTGTTATTTTTACTTTTTTAATTAATTGTTAGGATAATTTTCAAAGGGTGATTGTTTTTCGTGCGTCTCTGCGTTTTATCTCTTTTTTGTTGTTTTTTCATCATTTTTTGTGTTCGTAACATAAATTGCTATGTAAATTCAAATTTCCTTCTGGAATTTAACACCACTGTTATGCTTAAACTATGTTTTGTGTTATGTTATAATTATTTTTGTTATTATCGAGGATTAAGGGTCAGGTTGACCCAGGTGCCTCATCAAGCACAGGCATAGATGCCACAATGTCCAAATTGGAACTAATTTCCAGCCCTCTATCGGATAATCCAAATTTACCTTTATTTTTAATTTCTTCAGGTTTCTATTGTTATTTTTACTTTTTTAATTAATTGTTAGGATAATTTTCAAATTTTTTAATATTTTTCAATTTTGTTTCAAATTTTATTACACATTTTTCTTGCTTGTTTAAACTTTGTTTAAACAATTTTTCTCCCATCTTCATCATGTCAAATCTAATTCATAATTTATATTATACAACATATAGAAATATGTAATTTTTTACCTTTTTCTCTTTTAAATGTTGCACCACTGATATGCGTAGACTAGTTTTGTGTCATGTTACCCCTTTATTTGTTCTGAAGGAGGATTAAGGGTCAACCGATAAACCTAGGCAAAGTTGCCAAAATGATTCTTGCTGACGAAGGGGACCATTGGACCGATTCATTGACCATGACCATTCCCTACTCAGCACTTTGCGAGAAGGTTCTCTTGATATCTTTCCTGTGCTTTTGCGATAGTCGGACCCATCCGGGCCGGCAACTGCCTTGCTACCGTGCCATCCGGCACATTGGATTACTTCTACAAAAAAAGTATTTTTCAAGACCAACAACCAATTTCACAATTGTCTTCACCAAGGCTTTCACCTCATCTCTACAAACGTATGTTTGAATTTTATATTATTCGATTGCTCATTCTCTTAATTACTTATTATTTTTATCCTTGCTATCACGGAGAAACTTTCCTCCACACGGCATAGTGCCGTCGAAGGCCCACTGGGCGCTGGAGTGACTGCTATCCAGGAGGCTAGGCCTATTTAACGGCGCGGAATAACCGCCCTCCCTTGTGATTTGCATCGCGAACTATCCTTATTTCATTCCTAATCACTATTATTCGTATTGTATTATGGCTAATCACCATATTAAAGAGCAATCGATGGATTATTTCGGAACTAACTCTCGTAGAGAGAAGTATTTGAATGAGGTTGCTGAAATACAACCTCAAATTGAGAGGCTCCGAACTGAAGAGCAATGCCCATACACTAAATACAGAATTGATGAACTTGAAAGGAAGCGCGAATTCCTATTGAACCTCATAAGCTGCTCAAATAGCAACTTAGAAAAAACAAATCCCGAAAAACTTAACCTTTCATTGGGATTTTATGATGACCTAAATACTAGGCAAGATGATAAAAACAATATGGCGCTCGGAAAGACGCCATATGAATCAAATGCTACTCCCACGGGAGAGGATTTTACTACTATTACCAGAGGAGCCAAACCAAAACCTCCCAAAAAACAAGTCCCAATTGAATTGAATAATAAATTCAACAAATTAATTGATCAAAATAATGAAAATCATCAAACCGCATCTAAAATCCCTGTTAAAAATCCCACACGGAAGCCCAGCCCACCAAAGATATTTTCGACCAATCAGAGGACCGAAACACCCAAGTCCTCAACCAATGGCAACCAGCCATTGATCCCAAGGAAAATAATTCTCGAAAACATCAAAGAGAGAAATACAAAACCAAAAGGTAGATTTTCGGGGGAATTTAATAGTTCCTCAAAGAAATTAAATGATAAAAGTAGCGATAGTGAAATTGACTATGAGAAAAATGAATTCCCCCCACTCCCCCCAATGGGAAACGAGGAAATCATGGACACATTTTCGCAAGAAAACAATGATTACCCTAACATCATACCAACCCAAAACAACAGTCTAAATCATGCAAATGGGGCAAAATTTATTTCCAAAAATTGAACCCCCCCCCCAATTATCATAAAAGATGCAGAATTTATATGGGTCAACTTTGTTGAGGAACTAAAAAATATCGGCATAACGGACTCTAACTACCATGGAAAATCATACCCTGAGAGCTTCAAAATTTATGCACACGACAATGATACATGCCAAAGAATCATCAACCTACTAATTATTAAACAGATTAAACACCACTCATTCATAATCCCGGATAACAAAAAAACTCAGAGTTGTTATAAGAGGAATACCACGAAATATTGATAGAATGAGAATTGAAGATGAACTCAAGGATATACACGATCTCAATGCATCAGTAACCCAAATGACTAGGAGAAGGGACGGAAATAAAATATTACTCCCACTCTTCCTTGTCACCCTTCCGGCCTGCGATAATTCAAAGAATATTTATAATATAAAACGTATCAGTAACCTCGATATTACCATTAAAAGATACAGAGGAAAACCTGGTCCCTCTCAATGCCATAGATGCCAGCAGTATCACCATTCGGCAAATTATTGCCATCATGAACCTAAATGTCTTAAATGCGCCGATAATCATTTCACGTACGAATGCACTAAATCTTCAACAACCAAGGCTACATGCGCATTATGTAACGGCGACCATACGGCCAACTACAGCAAATGCCCAAAACGACCAACTTATATTCCCAAAAATGCAAAACCGAACCCTCGTCCACAATTTTATCCTAACAGAATAATGACGGGAAAATCATATGCAGACACACTAAAAAACCTCGAAAGAGAGGAAACAGAAACTATTAAAAACCAACTAGATGATACTCTATCAGATGCTAAAACAATAATTAGCCAACTCACAGCTCTCTTAAGTATCTTTAAAGAGCTAAACTTTGATCAAAAACTATCACAATTAATATCAGTCAGTAGCTCAATCCCCCATAATGTATAATACACCAAATAATGTTAAAGCAATAACTATCACTCTGTGGAACGCAGACGGATTAAAATTTAAAATAGACGAATTAAAAGACTTCCTACTGGAATTAGATATTGACCTATGTCTAATCACAGAAACACATCTTAACCCACAAACTAATTTAAACATACCTAATTACGACACATTTAGATGTGATCGTACCACACATAAAGGCGGCGGGGCCGCAATACTTTCCAAAAGGCATCTGAACGCCAATTATTATAACTCTAATAATAGTAATGGATATGAACAAAATACAATTATTATCCAACTAAACAACAAGCAATACAAAATCACTTCATTATACAACCCACCGAATAATATCCTCAATGATATAGATCTTAATAGCCTGTTTAACGATACTACAGAAACCATCGTTGGTGGTGATTTCAATAGTAAGCATACTATCTGGGGATGCCGAAATAACAATAAAAATGGCATATCCTTACACAAAATTACGACAAAAAATAATCTAAAAGTGATTGCACCCATATCACCCACACACTACCCATGTTTCACTAATCACAGACCAGACATACTAGACTTTTTTATTACCAACTCCAGTACTAACCTTACTGCAGATGTTCTGAATGACCTATCATCAGATCACTTGCCAGTAATTGCCTCAATAGCAGAAAAAGTGAACAGCTCCAAGCAAACTATAAAAATAACAGACTGGCAACTCTTTTCTAATATACTTAAAATAACAGACATGCCAGAAACCCAAATAAATAACCCAATAGATATCAATAACTCTATCTATAATATTAACGAGAAAATAATAGCTGCCCATAACGAGGCTACTCAAGAAAAGATAAAAATCCCTCATTATATGAAGCTACCTACACACATTAGGCAACTAATTCAATATAGAAACAAAATTAGGAAGAAGTGGAGAAAATCCTTCGATCCACAACTAAAAACAACAATAAATAATCTCAACAAACAAATTAAAAAAAATGCAAAGAACACCGGAATGAAACCTGGGAGGAAAAATTAGAATCATTAAATACGGATGATAATTCCCTCTTTAAACTCACGAAAAACCTCAAAAATAATAAAATTATCAATAAGCCAATTCACGGCAAACAAGGCCTAGTGTACACGGCCCGTGAAAAAGCCGAGGCATTCGCAGATACCATGGAAGATCAATTCTCGGAAAACACGAATAACTGCGATGAAGACTTCGAAAATATTGTACTCAATGAAAATAGACTATTCTTCAACAATAATAGGCCCAACAATAACCTAGAACCTACAGATTTTAACGAAACAAACACTATAATCAAAAAACTCAAATCTAACAAAGCACCAGGGGGTGACTTAATAACGAATAAAATGATAAAAGCCCTCCCTCAAAATATCATTAATGAACTCATCATTATTTTTAATAAATGTCTAGCATTATGTTACTAATGGAAAGAAGCTATAATTATACTTTTTCCCAAACCACTTAAAGACCCAGTCATGCCACATAACCATAGGCCCATTAGCTTATTACCTACACTAAGTAAAATCTTTGAAAATATTATTTACAATAGACTTAAAGATAAATTGCATTTGCTTCCTGATGAACAATATGGGTTCAGGAGCAAACTCAATACAACCAAACAACTAACTAGAATAATCGACTTCATTGGACAAGGACTTAAAAACAAGCAAAAAGCCGCATTCCTAATGCTAGACGTTACCAAGGCTTTCGACAGGGTCTGGCACGCTGGCCTTCTTAATAAATTAATTAACCTCAAATTTAACCCAGATATAATATTTTTACTTAAGTCGTATCTTCATCATAGACACTTCAAAATCCGACTAAATAATAATACCCTATCAACAAAAAGAATCATTAAAGCGGGAGTTCCCCAGGGAAGCATCCTGGGACCAATTCTCTATTTATATTATACTATTGACTTCCCAGTAGACAAAAACGATTATAACAGTCTGACGGCCTTCTTTACCGATGATACAGGCATTATCGTTAAGTCTAAATCATTACCCAACGCCATTAATAAATTACAAGAAAAAATCTATAATTATGAAAACTGGTGCGCTAAATGGAAAATCGATATTAACGCCCAGAAATCTAATCTCCTCTTAATTAAAAAACCCAGAAACACAGTAATACAACAAAATCTTACATTCTTCGATAATGATATACCAATAGTTGATAAAGCGACTCATTTAGGACTAACAATCAACAAAAATCTCAACTGGAATGACCACATAAACCATATCATAGCAAAAGCATATAGCATTTATAATAAACTAAAATGTCTTTTAAACCCACATTCTAAATTATCTCTTAAGAATAAAAAATTCATTTATATTACATATATTAGACCCATATTAACATATGCATCATCAGCCTGGTGCAATTTAAATAAAGCACAGGCAAAAAAGCTCGATGTATTCCAAAATAAAATGTTGCGTAGACTCTGCGGAGTCCCATATTATATCAGAAACAATGCTATCATTGAGACTTTAAATTAAAAACCTTAACCGAAACTATCACAGATATTAATATTAACTTCTTCAATAAAGCAATAAATTGCGATGTTGCAAACCACAATAAAATTTTTCAAACTGATATGTATATTGAGGATAGTAAAATTAGACCGATAGCGCACTTGCTCACGAGTGACGCAATTCTTTCAAATAATTTTAAAATTGCACAATTTAAACCATGAAATCTAATTTTCTCCTTAATTTAATTGAATTAAAAAAGGCCTTTTTTAGGGCCTAAATTTATCTTCAAATTTTCTTAGTTCACTAATACACCACTATCAATACTGGCGCTACAAAATTAATTGTACCCAGTAAATTCTAGCCCCGCCCAGATCCCAACTACTGGACCAATCAGATCATAGCACCACCCCAAAATGATCTTAAAAGGAAAAGATTTCTGTTCTGTTCCGTTCTGTTAGGTTGTTCGGGGTGCCTGAGGCCGAAACGGCCCTTTACCCCTTCATCTTGTGATAAGTTCAATGAGGTAGTTCCATAAGGTGGATAGTAGGATGATGATTCTAAGTAGAAATAAGATGGTGGCTTGACTGAGTTTACGGCGTCATGGAGTAGTGAGGATCACTATGTCTTGTTTTCGGGAAGTAGAGATCGGAGTAATTGGACTAACTCCTCGTTCTGTAGTAGTTCTTGCAGCTCCCGGAAGATCTGCAGGAATCTGTTTGCAGTTTTGCTGGCACTCTTGGGCTGTCTCTGCTTCTGCTGTGGTTTTCTCCTTGGCCTGGCACCGCAGCCTGAAAAACAGGCAGGGTGATCTCCATCGCAGTTGATGCAGGTAGCAGGAAGGCTTTTTGGCTTGGTGCATTGAAATGTAAAATGGGCTCCCGCACACTTCATACATGCAGGTTCATTTGGACAGTTCTTTTGGGTATGGCCAAATTTTTGGCACCGATAACATTGGACTTCAAAGCGACCTCCTCTAAATCGCTCTATCTGCACGGTAGTAGAAAGAAGCTGCTTGATGTTGATGCATTCTCTATTCTCAGGGCTGTCTGGTAGTAGGATCAGGAAAAGGGGGAGGAGCTTATATCCTTCGCCACGCCTCTTCTTGAACTGCTCTATTCTGATTGGCCGATGACCGCTAGCTGTGAGTTCTTCTTCCAAGATGGGAATCTTAGAGTCTATTGGGAGTCCTTTAACGAGGAATTTGAGTTTTCTGCAATTCTTTTGAGGAATTTCTATCTGAATCTGATCTGTTGTCTCATCTGAGGATGTGGCTACTGGTTCCGAGATGTTGTTAGTAGTTGGGATGTCCATATTCTCTGTGGGTTCTGGAGTGGGAGTTTTCTTCCTCTTCTTTTTCTTTGGGGGCTCGGATTCCGGTTGTTCCGTGGAATTTTCAGCACTGATATCAGGTGTCTGCTTGGGCTGCTCTGGTACTGTTTCAGTTTGAACTGAAGTCATTTCAGGTTCAGGTGTCTCAATGGCTGTATCAGTCTTTGCAGCTGCAGCTTCCACCATCGTCTGAATAGCTGGGGAGTCTCTAATACTTTTCAATATTAGCATCTCTTCGGCTAAGAACTTCTTCTCGTAAAGGCGTTCGATGTGAATGGTCGAGTACTCTTGTTCGTAACCTTTAGCAATCTCGGCATCAATGTTGATCGCTTGTCTTTGTGTGTGCTCGAAGCTTTCTTCGAAAGAAGTCCCATAATTCAATAAAAAGGCATAACTCCTCTGTTTCTTTCTAATATCAGCGAGATTCAGTTCTGGTTGACGTTGAGTACGGAAGGTCTTCCCTCCGCGGCCGGAACGATGGTTTGCCATGATAGCGCAGAGCTCGGTTATGGAAAAGATTAAGCGGATACCCCGTTTTTGATGCGGACTCCGCGACGAAGCTGACGAACTGGGTGCGGCGTGGCGCTTCTAAGCCTATTGACCTGANGACAAGCCCTCACCAGTAAATTTGGCAACCACGACAAGGGGGAAGAGAAAGGGGAAAGTAGGAGTAAAGGGAGAGGAAAACGAAGGGAGGACAGATCACTAGGGTACCCCGGGGCGTGACACCCTGTGTTTACCTGAAGAAGGTAAACCCCCTCAGGGGCAGTTGCTAAGCGGTGTTTGTTTCCTCTGGATGGGACCAGATTACGTCTGCCACACCTCAGTTAGTTAATATGGATAATTCCGAGATTATTTCGATCGCGGATGAGGATCCCTCCGAAAATTCGACACCCATGCAGGGTAATGTTGAGGCTGAAAAAGGCCAGCAAATATCTCAAATTAGCTCGACTAAAGATAAGCCTGAAATAATTACTTTAGAGTTAGACAAAAAAACGAAACTCGAAATTATTTCCCCAAACGAAATCAGCGATCCCAACAAAATCAGGGAAAGCCTAAATAATATTCAAAATGTTTACGCACCGACGCTCAATAATGAAATGCAGCAAACTGTTATATCCGTTCTTACGGGTTATGTAAACTCCCTTCTAGACTCGTCCTCGGAAATGGAAAATCGTGTTACTAGACTAGAAAAACACATCCAAATTCTAAATGACCAGATCTTAGAAAACGGCTCGAAAAAGCCTAGACAAATAAAAATCAAACAAACCAGGGACGCTCCCCCAGCCCCTTTCCTCATAAAGAGAACAAATAGAAAACTCACTACCGCAAAGGTAAACTTTGTAAACGAAAATAAATTCAAAGCACTATCAGATTCTCAAAATGAAGATAGGGAAAATAACAACCCAGAAGAAGAGGACTACCCGAACCTTCCAACTACCTCATATCCTAACAAGAGGAAAAAAATCGCTAGCTCTAACGAATCAGATGTCTCTGACAACGAGTCAAATATTAAAGAAGATATAAATCAAACAAATGATATGGAAGTCGAAAATAGCAGCAACGTTACACAATACCAAAAACCACGAAAAACTACCAATATTCCACCAGTTGTAGTTATCGACCCAAAGTTCGACTGGAAAAACTTTCTAGAAAATATGAAAGAAAAAAATATGAATGACTTCACAGGAAAAAGTATAGGAGAGCGAATGGATATCAAAACAAAAACCTCAGATACGTATAGGGCCATAGTGCAATTCTTGGAAAGCACTGACACCAAATATCATAGCTATACCTTACCCGAAGACAAACTAATTAAAATTGCAATTCGCGGAATACCCAAAGAAATAGGAGCTGAAGCGGTCAATATAGCACTCAGAAGAGAGCATAACATTACCCCGGAGAACGTTACTCAGCTAACTAAAAGAGTCAATGGGGACAAAGTAAACATTCCACTAAATCTCGTAACCCTTAAAAAATGCGAGAAAAGCAAAGAGATATGGCAAACAGAATTTCTGCTTAACTGCACTACAAAAATTGAAAGATATAAAGGAAGAGGCCAAAGGCCCACGCAGTGCCATCGCTGCCAACAATTCAAACACCCACAAAACGGCTGCAGACATGAACCAAAATGCGTTAAATGTGCAGCAAACCACCTCACTAAGGATTGCACCTTAACTAAAGATGATAAACCAACTTTCGCTAATTGCCAGAGCCCACATGTAACATGCAATAAAGAGTGCCCAGCCTACCAAGCAATAACAAACAACAAGCAAAACAAAAACAAAAAAAGAATACCTCAAAGGAAATCAGTCTTCGAAAACAAAACCTATGCAGCTGCGGTTATCGAGGAGAAAACCACGAACTCCATCAACGCAGCAGAAGACAAACTCAAAGAAGCACAAGATGCTATAAATAAACTAACCGCCCTCACTCAAATGGCAAGAGATATTGCAGACTCCCTTATCGGTCTTGACAATAGCTACCAGGAAGCAATAAAATTAAAATATGGAATCAAATAAAAACAATAAATTTATTCCCCTAAAAATTGCGTTTTGGAACGCACACAGCATCAACAAAAAACTAAGCGAAATAAAAATTTCATTTACGACCATGACCTTGATATTCTTGCAGTTAGCGAAACTCATTTAAATAAATTTAATAAATGCAATATAGCAAATTACAAACAATATAGATGTGACCGCACCAACAGCAGAGGAGGAGGAGCAGCGCTATATATCAAAAGATGTTATAACTCTACACAATACAGTCAAAACAATACAAAAGGCTATGAAGAAGTATCCATTATATTAACCCTCCAAAATAGCTGGCAATTAAAAATAACAAGCTTATATAACCCTCTACTTAACATTATTCAAGAAGACACTATCAAAGAATTCTTCCCTGCTAACATGGATTCAATAGTGGTTGGAGACCTGAATTCGAAGCATAAAAATTGGGGATGCGATAGCAACAATGACTGTGGAAGGAAATTAAATGAACTTATCAACAAATTTAACTTCACCTCTATGCACCAGACGAACCGACTTATCACAATAATAAATCCATACTCGATATTCTAATCACAAATATTAACACCCCCATATCATTAGAAGTATTACATGAACTTAGTAGTGATCACTACCCAGTAATTGCCACGATATGCTTTAATAAAGAAGATAAGATCACCACTAGGAAAAAAACGGACTGGCTACTATACAATAATATTCTCAACCTCTCCTATATCAAGAAAAAAATTAATAAAATAGAAGATATAGATAATGAAATCAAGAATTTAACAAACGACGTCAATAGCTCTGTCACTGAATCAACTGAAGAAATGAAAGTACGAGCGGATTACAAATTTATCCCAAAAGATATTAAAGAACAAATCAAAACCAAAAATAGACTTAGAAAAGAATTCCAACAAACCAATAACCCCAGCATTAAAACCAATATTAACAGGCTACAAAAAATTATAAATAAAAAACTATCAGATCATAGACAAGAAATATGGAACGAAAAAGTCATTGGTCTTAACACACAAGATAACTCTGTGTGGAAAATGATCAAATCATTAAAAACAAGTAAAATCCCAAATATGCCACTAAATAGCAGCAGTGGAAAAGTCTACTCCGATAAAGAAAAGACAGAAATATTTTGCTGACGCAATAGAAGAACAATTCTCCCGGAATACCACCCCAATAGATAAAGATCTGATAAACAAATCATTACTCTCTACAATAATTTCATAAATAATAGATGCTACAACAACACTATGAATACCACGAATGAAGATGAAATCAATAATATCATCAAATTTCTCAGGAAGAAAAAAGCACCGGGCTATGACCACATAACAAACTCAATGATCAAGAATCTACCTCCCATAAGAATTACTCAACTTAGAGATATAATTAATGCTTGCATTAAAAGTTGCTATTTTCCCAAAAATTGGAAACATGCTAATATTATTCTATTCCCGAAGCCAGGGAAAAACCATTTAAATGCTGAGAACTATAGACCAATTAGCCTCTTATCTTCGTTATCCAAAATCATGGAAAGAATTCTTCTTAATCGTCTTTACCCCCTGCTCAGCTTTCTACCAACGGAACAATATGGTTTCAGGAAAAATCTTTCCACAACAAAACAACTTAGTAGGATAATTGAATTTATTAGCGAAGGTTTTTACAAAAAGCCACTGCCCTGCTCATGTTGGACGTCGATAAGGCGTTCGACAGAGTATGGCACATAGGGCAAATTTATAAAATGATAATGCATAAGCTACCAATTGATTACATCCATATTCTTAATGATTATCTCACCGACAGATCATTTCAAATAAAAATAAATGATTTTTATTCCTCTAATAGAAAAATACAAGCCGGTGTACCCCAAGGTTCAATACTGGGGCCTGTTTTATTTCTCATTTACTGCTCGGATTTTCCAATTAATAAAGGAGACCCAAATTTTCAAACTGCGTTCTACGCGGACGACACAGCTATACTTAGCAGATCGCTCAACGTTAACCTTGCTATTAAAAAACTACAAAAAAATATCACAGAAGTGGAAAAATGGTGTAGCAAATGGAAGGTAAAAATAAAAAGCTCCGAATCGAACTTATTAATTATACGAAAGAACTATAAAAGTAGAATTATCAGATATGAAAAAATCATTCTCTTTAATGAAACTGTCCCTAAAGTTGATAAAGCAAACTACCTAGGCATCATGATTAACTGCTCTCTTAATTGGAAACTCCGTATCTCAAATGTCCTTAGAAAAGCGGAGGCAGCATATCAAGCGCTAAAATCGATAATAAACCACGAAAGCAAGCTTGCACTTAACACCAAAAGACATATTTATATAGCGTGTCTAAGGCCATACTATGCTATGCCTCCTCGGCATGAGGAACATTATCAAATACTGATCGAAAAAGACTCTGCATTTTTGAACATAAAGTGGTGCGAAGAATAACCGGGACCCCCTGGTTTGTGCGAATCAACACCCTTTATAATGATCTCAACATCCACAAAATCGATGAATACTTATACAAATTAAACTCAGCCTTTTTTAAGGGCGCAAAAAATTGCGACACCTGTAATTTTAATAAATTGTTAGACATAGACTTCATCGATAGCAATAAGAATTTTAGCCCAGTTACGGCGTTCTTTCTCAGCGATTGCGTACTTTCCAAGTACTTTAATTAAATTTCCCTGGATGAACTCTGCACCAAAGAAGCCCGCAAGGGGGGAGTGGAGGGAGTGCAGAGGTAGTCCAAACTCTTGTATATATTGTAAATAATTTTTCCGTTTCTTATTATCTTTCGTATTATCATCCTTATTTAATGTTTTATATGTATTTTGCGATTTACATTATATAACCCAGTTCAATTTTGTTAACTCATGTACTATGCGATTTCTTAATCATACGATTATATGACGCTCCCCCTTCCCTTCCTCCTCCTTTTCAACCGAGATGAAAGAGCAGATAGCCTTTTCAGGCTAGGTACTCTGAAAAATTTTAATAGTTACAGTTACTGAGAGAGGATGGACTAAGACGGAACCGCTGAGAGGATGATGAATTAAAGCCGAAGTAGCTGAGAAACGGACTAACCCCTGGGTGAATGAGCGGGAGTTTTGAGCAAGGTTAAGCCGAAGCCGATAAGTTGAAGACTGAAAGTGATGAGTTGAGTTCCGAAGACGCTATGTTCGAATCTGTTTGCCTATCCAGAGATTCCCAATGCTGAAAATCTGTTGTCCCACAAGTGCTAACTGCCTTACTGGAAGGAAGCCTAAAAAAGTTTGGAGTGCTGTCCATCAGAGAATGGAATGTTGACCTGATCCACGAGTCTGGCGGCAATACCGGTGGGCGTTCCAGGGATTTGGTCCGTATTTTGATTTGAATTTATAAACCCTAATTTCCCTTTTAGTACAGTTTTGAAAGAATAATTTACCCTGACTTTTCATTGCTTCTACTATATTCTAAGATATATATTGTAAGATAAGCCTTTTATTTTTAATCGTGTTTACAGGATTCAGAATATTGTGATCTATATTTTTAATTGATTTTGGTAGATTTTAAGATAAGTGTGCTTTTTATTCTTAATTGCTTTTTCTGGATTTAGAGTAATAGAATATGGAGCCTTAGATTTTTTATTGCATTTTATTGAGTAGATAATTTTGTGATGATAAATTTTAAACTTGAAGTAATGTATAATTTGGAAGTATGGGATATCTACTTGATAGCATTTGGAAATGTTTTGAGTGTGTTTTTGTTTGAAAATTTGAGTTTGAATAAATTTGATTGTAAATGTTAAATATTTCAAGTAATTCCTTAGTTGAACCTGGGTAACTGTTACCAAAGTTAATTTATTGGTCACAGCTTAATCAAAGTTGTAAGGGTGACAGTACACACTACCGAAGAGCTTTATTCACCATTTTGAATTAAAGTGAAAGGGGCAAAAATGTACGAGAGACTTTATATTGTACATAAGCGAAAGTGTTCTTAATTATATACAACACTCCTTAAACCTAACTCAGAACAAAATCATACTAATCAACTAATACAAAATGATATCTAATGGTGTTGCCAAACAAGAAAGATAAAAGTAGTAAACTAAATAAAATAAACATATTAATGCAGATTATGAACTTGCATCCGGAACAGACTTAAAAGGACAGTATACAACTGGATAAACCTATCGCGGCAAATTCTATTTGATATGCATTCGAATTAAAATTTGGAGGAAAAAAAAGAATTTTCACATTAAATATAATCTGAAATGTATCAAATATTTGTGATAGTGCAAAAAAATAACAATACTCACGTGATGTCTTACAGGTGTAATTTCTTTCTTTTTTCTCCAATCAACTTCTTTGGGAAGTTGGCGTTGACACCGTTTATCACATCGAAATCTTTTTTCGAATTTTTTCACTTTGTGATCATGAGGGTGGGGGTGTAGACAATTATGTTTTTCTATCTCCTCATCATGCTGCAACGTAATGCATTAACAAGGTTTCATATCTTAAGACTTGTCAAACAACAATTGCAACGTTTACAGAATTGTTTACAAAATTTAAAAAATAAAAAAAACTTGACATAGTGATTGGTAGAGATAGACGGAAATAAGAGAATTGTGTTGTTACATAGGCCACTTTCCGATATAAACAAGCCTACTTGAAATCAAGAGAAATTTTTATGACAGTGGGTGCGTTTCTTGTTTATCAGTGGCGCCATCTATGACCCAGAATACGATTTTACCACACATATATGCCACAACCCGTTTAGCAGGAAGGACTCATTCACACACATTTCATTCGTCAGTAGCGCTCATGGGTTGCAATAGCGGCACAACTCAAAAAATCATGTTTTGAGATAAGTGGGCTAAAGTTTTCATGGCTTTCATGCATAAGAAATACTTTAGTTTGCTTAAACGAAGATTACCTCCAAGTTGAATTATGAGTTGCGCTAGCATTGCTGCTGAAAAGAATGTTTTTCTTTCATATTTACACCTGTTGTTAGTCCAAAACGCGTGTTTTTTTAGTTGTGCCATTATTGCAGCTCGCTCATGAGCGCGTAGATCATAAATTTGAACTGAACCAGAGAACTATAAATCTCCATAACAAATCAGTACTCCAGAGGTATTGATTTGTTATGGGAACTTAGTGACACGAACTGATTTTAGTCACCATTCTTCGGCCGGCTGGTTTCGAAACCTCACGAACACTAGTCTAACTTCATTAATCAATGTTAAAGCGTGTGTTTCAAATATTTGAGATACGAAATTTTGCTTACCCAATCGGACATACTATTGATACGCATTTCGAAAGAGTGCTTCCCCTCATTGTATTCTTTATTGAACTCTTTAATACGCCTCTTAGCATCTTCCCAATTTTTCCTTCTTATATCATCTTCTTCGTCATGGTACCTTTTGTTATAGTGTTTCTGAAAACCAATTAAAGTTAGGTCATAACCGGTATGCTTATCTTAATACATATTTTTTACACCCTTATAAAAACAACTGAAAAAACTAAAGATGGTAAATTGATATTTAAATGAAAGAGGAAAAAAAGTGACTGATAGAAGTTTTAAGTCTGGAATTTATTCGTTTACAGCAACGTTTCCTTCATAGTATATGAATTCAGAAAATTTTCATTCTTAAATTAAACAGGTAAAGGCTTTCTGTAGATTTGTTTTTTGAGAAAAAAATCTTTACTTTCAGAGAGACTCTTTTATTGTCATTTACGTCATTATTCCAAGCACTGGAAATTAGCCTCATGGCTTGAAGCAATTTATTTCTGTGGTGAAGGTCGCCTCTTTTATTTTATCGCCTCTTTTATTTAATAGCACAATGGACGTTCAAAATGAGTAAAATTCGTTAAGTTTTCGATTTTGAGTTTTTGTGATTTTAAATAAATCCACACTTTTGTGACCTTTATGCAACAAACAGAATTAAAATTGAAGCTTTAGTTGTTGAGTTATAAGAGTTTCAATTTGTAAACAAACTGCGGGCCTGGAAAATGAAAACGAAGCTAGCGCCGTTTCTGTGTCAAAACTGACTTGTGGAAAGCGACACTAACTTTTTCACACTTTAGGAAATACTTTTCTCACATAGAATTATTTATTTATTAGGTACTTATTTGTAATTAAATCTGGCATCCCAGTAACTACAACTGCCACTTTCATTACGAATTTGTAGCATTTGTTTACAGTTTGTTTTGTATTTCGTTTGTGTGGCAAAGCTATTGCTGCTGCTTTGAAAAGAAAACGTCTTGCTGCAGAAAAGGACGAAATTCCAATAACAAGTGGGAAACAAATGTTGTTGAAGTTCTTTCTGAAACTGAAAAAACAGTTGAGGTGAAAAGTGATTCTTTTTCTACCTCCTCAACATAATTATAAGTATGACTGCATTCAAGCCACTACTACGTAATTTATCATGTGATAAATGTGAAAGCTTTGAACTAAATTTTCGAAGCAAAATGTCATATGGATATTCTGTAAACTTGGAATTGTTTTGCCAGATTTGTGATAAAAGCTTTGGGTGTACTTTTTCCAGTGAAGGACAATCTCACAGTCGAATTGTACAAGCTTTTGTTGGCATTGGCAGGGGGCATTCTGCTTTGCAAACTAACATGTAATATATGTCAAATTAAAGGTAAATGAATGAGGTTCATGAAATTATAAGGAAAAATGTCATAAAATTTTCCCTTGTATTATTTTTTTGAACTTGAAGTTAATATATTATAAAAAAAATTTCAATTAGAAAAATCACGGTATTTTCATATCACTCAGAAATAATATTTAAACTTACAGCATTTTGATTTTCAGAGCATATATTTCTATTTGTGACCTTTATCTATTTTTTAAAGCATTTAATCTTTCTTTAAAAAAGGAAAAACTCAAATTTTAATACAAATATATTTATAAAGTCTCTCTGTCACGCCCGTCAAAAAAGATATACTTAAATAGAAAATGCATACCTTCATGAAAAAACACGAAACTTTGTAAAAGTCTAATTATTGTGACCCTTAATAAGTAAAAAAGTATTAAAAATATATTATTTTTTTATTTAGGACTAAATTTTGGTGTGACGGGTGTGACAAGATTTTAAATAACTATAAAAACTGTTCCTAAATGAAAACAAAGAGTTTAAACCATTTTTGTTTCCAAATAAATTAAAATAATGTTGTTAAAAAATAATAAAAAATTATATAACATATTTAGCAAAATTTATAATTAAGAAAAAGTCATTTTTCTCTAATTCTATTGATAAAATTTCAAATAAATAAAAATTTATTAATTATTTTTACTTAACCATAACTGTAACTGTATGTCGTTGCAGCACATGTACTTTGTAGATTTAAGTTTGATTCTGATGGTACAGATATAAGAGTTTGTAAGATTTCAGAAGAATAATTTCTTCAATATAAAATTTAAGTTTTCATTTTTACTATGCAGTTACTTCTCCTTATTTTTCTAAACATATTTTAGTTTGAATAAATTTTGAAGCATTGAAATTTTTAACATGCTTTAGCTTAAGTATAAATTGTAGAATTTTCATTTGAATATAAATTAAACATTTATATTCAATTATTAATTAAACATTTTATTTAAAAATGCACTTAAGTTGGCAATACCTATATAGCATGTAACAAATATTTAAATAAATAATGATCACTGATGAAACATCATTTAAAAAATGCATATGCATGTTCTTTTTTTTTTACTTCATGACACATGCTTAAAGCATGTGCCATACCTCTTAAGCTCAGAACATGCTTTTTAGCATGTGCTAAGCTTAAAAAACATACTATTTTAAAAAATCAGTGTTTTAGGAGATGCACATTACAGTATTTTCTACAATCTTGTTTGTTGAAATAATTTCATTTTTTGTTTCACATGTCAGTTGCTACCAGAAAGCAAAAATCAGGTCAAAAATTAAAAGAGGATCCAGTTAAATGGGCAATACATCTTGAAAAAGAAAGAGGCAAAGCAAGGCGTGAGAAAAAGAAATTTTAGTCAACTAAAGCTCAACTCTAGAAAAAAAGAACCGCAGATGCTGAAAGACAAAGGAAGTGTCGAAGTAAGGAAAAACAGGTCATTAATGGAAATGTTGCTGATAATCCTTTAACACATTTGACAGAATCACCAATTGGAACCTTCATAACTAAACTGTCATTTGGGAAAGCATTGGCTCGTTCTCGTAAAGTTTTGCCTAGAAGCCCATGTAAGAAAAAATGATTGTTCGAAAGTTAGCAATGGAAATTATTCCTAATATAAACAATCTATATTATATAAAACGCTAATACGTACGTATGTATGTATCAATAAAACCGATGATATTTCTTTCTCGGCAACAGTTTTCATTTTTAATTTATTG
>NC_092211.1:87045307-87119918 GCF_043381705.1 Parasteatoda tepidariorum
TGTATCCGCCAAAACTATCAGAGTTCAGGTGCACTCTCCCTGTGCAGCGCTAGTCCCTAGCAGGATGCTAAGCATGCCCTACCAGCCGGTTAAAAGGGAGGGGGACCTAACCTCCTTCCACTCGTCTACAGTGAAGCTCGGGCCAAAGAGCACGCAGTCTACCAACTCCGAGATTGAAATGCCCCCTTGGGCGCCACACTCGTATGAGCGAGCAGACAGGTAGCTCCAGGCTCCCGTTTTCCACCTTACGAGACGCAGCACACGGCAAACGTGCTGGTCAGCAAAAGCTAACGTTGTTAGTCTGTAAGCTTTAGAGAAAAATTGGTTACTTAAAATAAATAGGTGAAACATGATAGATCAGGAAACCTGCCAAAAACAGTAAAACACAAACAAAAATCTGAAGATCTGTAAATGATAAAGTGTTTTTGAGTTAAATAAAATAAAATTCGCTCACTAGGTCATTATAAATATTTGATAAAACGTCGGAAACTCAAAACAGGACCGTCGCAAGAGAGAAATGGAAAAATGCTCTGGTCCGGCTCGGGGCCCCGGGTGCGCCGTACCCGTCACACAAGGGTGTGCCCCTGGGGGGGGGGCAGGCAGTATGGAATGCTTTTGTTATTCATAAAAAAAAGGGGGGTGATTTCAGCCAAGTGAATTTCCGACTTGGGTTGATTGAAAGTCTAATCGAGAATTCCAGAGGATTACATCAGGTGTCCAACAGAAGCTTTGGGATTGATGCATCTCAAAATATCATGAGATTGACAGCGCGACATTTTCCTGCCTATGTGGACAGCTCTAATAGTAAGAAGCAGTATGGAGTTAGAAAATGCGTCGTGTGCTCCAACAAAGTAATTGACAATGGAAAAAGAGTAAGGCGGGAAAATAGATTTAAATGTATTGAATGCAATGTAGGTTTATGTGCAGTTCCATGTTTTAAAATTTATCATACATGTAAAGTATTTTAAATAATTTCAAAGAAATTAAACTTTAAATTTTTATTTTTCTTAATTCTTATTATTTCTTAAATTAAATTATTTAATAAATTATATAATTATTTAATAAATATTAAAATAAATTATTCTTACATTAAATTATTTCTTAAATTCTTATTTTTTTAAAATTAATTCTAGTATTTTATCGATATATTTTAGTAAATGTAATGTAATTACGCAATATTACGATTCTTTGAATTTTTGTTTGTAATGTAATGTAGGGTTTATGTGCTATACTATGTTTTAAAAATTATGATACAAATTGATTAGTTCAAACAATATTTCCATTAATTAATTTTATAAATTTCTTATATTATGTCTTATTTCTTATATTAGGTATTCCGTAAAGTACGCTCTTATTAAGTGTTTTTAAAATTACTTACAAATAGGTAAGCAAAAAACTCTAAACATTGAGCGCCGCCTATAATAATGAAAAAAAAAATGCTATCGAAATTTGACCAATAATAAAGAAGGGCAGATGAACAAACATCAAATAACTTTTTAGTTTTCAATTTTCATAAAGTTCTTTTACATAATAAGGGAAATCTTTGCTATGTTCTGAATGGCGAAAGAAAAAGTAATTTCCCTGTACATACTTTTTAGTATAAGTTCAGGCCCAAATATTTTTAAAAATTTAATTTCAAGGGTGATATGAAGTGAATATCCTATAAGCCTTTTTTTAAAAAGAAAAATGTTGTTATTGGAATTTTAAAATGTTAAGCAGTGGAATATGTCTCTAGTTAAAATAAGATTATATTCTCAGGCACCAATTCTTGGAATGTATTTTATTAGCGGAAATTATACAAAATACACTGAATAATAAACTATGGAATATTTACTTAATATTTCTTATTTCTCAAAAAATTATACTATAATATATACATATAATAATGATGATAATAATAATATTATTATAATATACTTTTTCTCTGTGTTAAGTTGTTTAGTCAACGCCAACACCCTGGCTGCGTTACTGCAAACTTGAGTCCCAGAAAAAAAAAATTCTATACAATTTCTAAGACTCCTAAATAATTCCAATGTATTGGAAAAGTTTTTTACTGTTGAAACTTAGCGAAAAATTATAAATCTATGAAAGTGTTTAACTAATAATAAATGCAGTAATATATTTAAATAAACGATTAAATAATAAGAAAGATTGCATGTGGTCATAAAACTAAGAAAAATGTTTGTTAGTTATAACAAACTAATATTGGGTCATTGCATTTAGCAGAAGTTATAACTGTTTATTTCTTGAAGAGGTAAATGTTATCAAGATTTGGAAAGGTTGATAAAGATTGACTTAAATAAAATATGATACATATAAATGAAATAATTCTTTGAATTTAATAATTATTTGAAATATTATTTATTAATAAAATTTAAATTTCTTGAAAAAAAAAATTTTTTGCATTCAATAGTGCCTGTGTATATTGAACCTGCGTTAGTTATTGTATATAAAAAGTTTTTATAATACCTCCATCTCACAATTTGTACTGATAAATTAAACACCAGTCACGAGTTGTCTATTCATAAAAAAATTTATTGAACTTGACTAGAATGAATAAAATGAAAATATCATGCAGCTTACATTAGAAATCGAATGAATGGAAAAACTACTCATTCATAACTATATATCACAGTAACGTACAATTTTTGAAACCCTGGGAAACTTTAACAATGTGTATAAAACGATAGAGAAACGTTCTGGAATAGGTTTCTTAGTATAGAGTATTCAGGAGCTTCTTTTGAGTTGGTTGCTGTTAGAATTCGTCTTTCTTCAAAATTTTATTTTTTGAAATTTTCCTTGTTTTGAAAATGGACATTGATTCCGATGATGGAAGTTTGTTTGCAGATTCAGATGAAGAAATCATTAGTTCTGATTCTGAATCAGATGACGATACAATTACTGCGAATAAAGTTCATTTGGACTTGAACGACGCCGACGTACGAAAATGGTGTGCTATAGATATTTCGAAAAAGAACGTCGCTCCTCTTAGGTATCCGTTTACGGGAAACAGTGGAATAAAATCAGATATTTGCGACCCAGATGATGTTTTGGAATTATTTCAGTTATTTTTTGATAAAAACATTATGGAAAGTATTGTTAAGGAGACTAATTTATATGCAGATCAGTATTTCGAAAAGACTGTTTTAACTCCCTCATCCAGATCATTAAAATGGGAAAATACAACTGTAGAGGAAATCAATAGATTTATTGCCATTTTACTTCTACAAGGGATAAATGGTAAACCTGTAGAAAGATGGTATTGGTCAAAAAGACCAATTTTATCCACCCCTGTTTTTGGCCAAATAATGAGTTCAGAAAGATACTCATTAATCATGAAGTTTTTACACTTCGAAAACAATGAGGATTTTCATCCCAAAACACATCCTAAGCTGAAGAAAATATATCATCTTCATAAAAATCTCGTGAAAAATTTTCAGAAGGTGTATAAGCCAAAACAAGAAGTTACGGTGGGTGAATCCTTATTGGGATATAAAGGCTTACTTGGTTGGAAACAATACTTTCCAACAAAACGTTCTAGGTTTGGGATAAAACTCTGTCAGCTTTGTGAATCCGACAGTGGATACATTTGGAATTCCATCATTTATACTGGAAAGGGAACATTATTCGATGAGAAATATGATCATATGAATACTTCTACAAAGAGTGTCCTGTCCCTCATGGACAATTTACTCGGGCAAGGATATGCCTTAACAACTGACAATTTCTATACGTCCCCTGAACTGGCTGAGCTATTGATTAAAGAAAAAACAGAACTTTATGGCACAATGAAAGCTAACAGAAAAGGTTTGCCACCAAGTTTAAAAACAACAAAGTTAAAAAAAGATGAAATTATGGGATTTCAAAAAGGAAAAATATGCGTATTGAAATGGCAGGATAAAAAACCCTTGTGCATGCTTAGCACTTGCCACACCGCTGAGTTAATCGAAGTATCATCTAATACAAATGGCACAGTTCGAAAGAAGCCCACCGTTGTTGTTGATTACAACAAAACAATGAGTGGGGTGGATCATTCTGATCAATGCCTATCATACTATTCCATAACGAGAAATCAACAAAGAAAATATTACAAAAAAATCTTTCGTTATTTACTGAATCAGGCAGTATGGTTGGTTGGTTGATTAAAGTTTGTTGGCACAAGAGCCAAACATGGCTATACTTACACTTTTGCTTTACATAAACTCAAATAAGTTTTGCAATCTTCATCTGATAAAATTAAAGTATATCTCATGTTATTTTGGTCTAAGGACCGATTCCATAATATCAAAGCACTAAAGTTCTTCCGGCAAGCAGATTTGTGGCCTTCATACCAAATATTATATTCAGCCCTTGATTCACCCAAGTCTCTAGCAGCAACAGTACACTGTGAGCAGTATTTCGATAAAACTTCGTAACCCAAAACTAAGGTAGTAAGGGTATCGATTACTGATCCAATCCCATTTAGGGAAGTGTGCCCCCTCTTCTGCCAGGTACCATCATAACATATATACATGTCAATTGTATTCTGTATCGAAATATTGTCATCGGTGGCTATGTGTGCCTTTCGGACAGCATCAGCAGCTTTTTTCAAAATAAGTGTTGGGCCATTCCATTGTGACGGGTGTAACATTCAGACACAGTTTTTTGACGTTAAATCTGCATTTGAGGAAATTTATATAGTTAATAAATTACCAACAAAGTTTTTAATTATGTTTAACGTTGCATTTGCTTGAATAATTGAGTTCAAATATAACAGCAAGAATTCAATTTTCTTTAAAAAAAAATTTAAATCTTGTGACGGGTGTGACTCTTTTGGGACATGAGTTTTCACTTGCTTCCACATTTGTAAAACATCCTGTGAATATTGAAATGTTTTATCGTTATACCAGTTTTTTTTCTCCTAAAGGACATTCAGATGGAACTTAATACATGTTTTTTTTATGAGTAGTTTTAATATTTTTAACATGCAGGGATTTTTTTTCTAATGTGACGGTTGTGACATTGTGCAATACAATTTTCAGAGGCAATTTTTTAAAGAAAATAATTACCAGTACAACTAGTAAACTTGGCAATAGAAAATATGTTTAAATTTTATTGGAAATAAATTTTATAATTACATATAAACCATTTAAAACTTATAATGGCTCCCGATTTTTTACAAGCGTCGGTGGAGCAGCTTTCTTATTTATTACAGATATGTTTTCAGTCGAAATGTCTTCTTTTTCGCGCCAAATCCAATGGGGTCCACTGGGATGCATATATTTTAAGCCCACTTCTTCTTTTTTGTAATTTATGCCTAAAATTGTAGCATAATAAAACTTATTAATTGAGTTCTTTTTGCTACTAACTGCAGTAGAAAATGATACTAAAACATAGCCTCCTAGAACAATATCAGGTGCCTGCATGATCTGAGTGGGTGAATAATCTACTTCTTGAGTAGCAGTGCCGGTTACTTTTTTTAATTACATTTTGCAGTCCTTCCAGTTAACAGATTTGTAGCGTTGCTCACTTGAAAATGGTGAAGAGATTTATTTATTTCTATGGAGGAGGAATTCTCCCATCTTGCGGATGATACTGATTTTGGACTGCAATATTTGATTGGATGTCACATACAATGGTTTAATTGCACAACTTACGTTCATAGTGCAGTTGAAGAAATCCAGAGAGGAGTTTACCACTACTTTCCTGGATTTTACCTGATGCCAAACTTTTGACTTTATTAGCCCCCCAACGCCATCTACTGCACCTTTTCCATGGGAAGTAGCAAAGAAGTTCTACTCACAATTTAATTGCAAATCTTCCTGAAAGAAGCACAAGTTTGAAATTGTATACTTATTTTTGAATTGTGCCGCACAGCCATCGGAAAAAATACCCTGATTTTCCTAATTGAAATATTTTTATATTATATTAACTTCAAGCTCAAAAAAATAATACAAGGGAAAATTTTATGACATTTTTCCTTATAATTTCATAAACCTCATTCATTTACCTTTAATTTGATATATTACATGTTACAATTAAAACAAATTGAAATTTCAACTCTCATGTCCACTTTTACATGGAAATGCTCGGTTTTGAAATTTCCTGTCTGCTCAGATAAAAAATTAAAACACTTAAAAAATGTTTTTGTGTCCATAGTTGGGTCCATACTATGAAGGAAACGTTGCTATAAACCAGTCTTTCTCAAAGTGGGCGATAACGCCCCCTTGGGGGCGTTTGAAACTTATTGGGGGGCGTTAAGGGACCCAGAAAAAATGGGGGGCATTGATGTTGGTTAGGGGGGCGATGTATAATTTGCAATTTCATTTACTTTATATAGTATTTTAAATTTCACTAAAATTAAAACCCACCTACTACACAATAACGAATAATTAGTTTATATTTCTACCCTGTATGATGTTATAAAAACTTAAAATACTTAACATAGATTTCGCGGGACAGCCCGCACACTGTACGCAATCAAGTTGTAACAAGTTTCTGCGGATGGATAAAGGAACATGATCGATGATACTTAAAAAATTAGAGCAATTTTACCTTAATTACATTGCACCAGAACGAAGCGATGAATCCTTCAAGATCATTTTAATAAAATGCATCCGGATAAGAAGGACAAAAATGTAGTCTATTTTCAAGATCTGGGAAAAGAAGCATAATGCTCAGCCAAGTGTATCGGAACTTTTTTCGATGGCTGCTAAGCAAGACGATGACGGACTTCGAGCTTCATACAATATCTATCTGTTAATTGCTCAAACAGGTAAACCACACGAAATCGGAGAAACGTTAATTTTGCCGGCGATACAAGAAGTTTTGCTAGAAATTTAAGTGAACGACTGTTTCAATCATTGCAACATGTCATCAGAGCAGTCAATAAAATCCGAAACAACTCTTTAAATGACAGATTATTTAATCAGTTTTGTGATGATAATGATGAAGATTTCAACAGATTTATCTTTCACACAGAAGTGCGTTGGCTATCAAAAGGAAATTCACTGACTCGTTTTTACAATCTGTTTGACTCTGTCATAGAGTTCTTGGAAAATAAAGACACAGAATTGCGCGAAAACCTCATCACATCAAAGAATGATATCGCATACCTGACACACCTTTATACATTGCTTAATGATATGAATCTCCAACTTGAACTTAATAAAAATAAATATCGTCGCTGCTTTCGTAGCCAAGCTTCTCTTACACAAAAAGAATATCGGCAGACGTGAGTTCCATAATTTTCCCAATTTATCAGTATCCTGCAACAACGACGCCTTGCTCGTCTACTGCCAACATTTGGAAAATCTTAACACTGATTTCATTGAAAGATTCCAGGACATTTTGAAATTGGAAATACCAGACTGGGTGTTAGATCCTTTTTCAAATGTCAACATAGTAATATCACCCTAGTTGGAAGAAGAACTTATAGAACTGACAACGAACGAGGAAATAAAAATCAATTACAAAAATGGCTACCAACAATTTTGGCTACAAAAGTCAATTCCGCAGTTGTACCCTGGATTGTGGTCTATCGTTGAACGATTTCTGATAGCATTCCCATCCTCATATTTGTGTGAACGTGGATTTAGCGCTATGACAACGCTGCTTACTAAAAAGAGAAATCATTTGCAAGTTACCAAACGCGGTGACTTACGANGAATTGTGCCGCACAGCCATCGGAAAAAATACCCTGATTTTCCTAATTGAAATATTTTTATATTATATTAACTTCAAGCTCAAAAAAATAATACGAGGGAAAATTTTATGACATTTTTCCTTATAATTTCATAAACCTCATTCATTTACCTTTAATTTGATATATAACATGTTACAATTAAAACAAATAGAAATTTCAACTCTCATGTCCACTTTTACATGGAAATGCTCGGTTTTGAAATTTCCTGTCTGCTCAGATAAAAAATTAAAACACTTAAAAAATGTTTGTGTCCATAGTTGGGTCCATACTATGAAGGAAACGTTGCTGTAAAGGAATCAATTCCAGACCTTAAACTTCGATCAGTCACTTTTTTCCCCTTTCATTTAAATATCAATTTACCATCGTTAGTTTTTTCATTTGTTTTTATAAGGGTTTAAAAAATATGTATTTAGATAAGCATACCGGTTATGACCTAACTTTTATTGGTTTTCAGAAACACTATAACAAAAGGTACCATGACGAAGAAGATGATATAAGAAGGAAAAATTGGGAAGATGCTAAAAGGCGTATAAAAGAGTTCAATAAAGAATACAATGAGGGGAAGCACTCTTTCGAAATGCGTATTAATAGTCTGTCCGATTGGGTAAGCAAATTTCGTATCTCAAACTGTTACAGAGATGCAAAATATTTTAAACACACTCTTTAACATTGATTAATGAAGTTAGACTAATGTTCGTGAGGTTTCGAATCCAGCCGGTCGAAGAATGGTGACTGGGGCACGTTAAATCTGTTCGTGTCACTGAGTTCCCATAACAAATCAATACCTCTGGAGTACTGACTTGTTATGGAGATTTATAGTTCTCTGGTTCAGTTCAAATTTACAATCTACGCGCTCATGAGCCGCAATAGTGGCACAACTTAAAAAACACGCGTTTTGGACTAAGAACAGGTGTAAATATGAAAGAAAAACATTCTTTTCAGCAGCAATGCTAGCACAACTCATAATTCAACTTGAAGGTAATCTTCGTCTAAGCAAACTAAAGCATTTCTTATGCATTTTGCTTAGCCATGAAAACTTTAAACCCACTTATCTCAAAACTTGAGTTGTGCCGCAATTGCAACCCATGAGCGCTACTAATGAATGAAATGTGTGTGAATGAGTCCTTCCTGCTAAACGGGTTGTGACATATACATGTGTGGTAAAATCGTATTCTGGGTCATAGTTGGCGCCACTGAAAAACAAGAAACGCACGCACTGTCATAAAAATTTCTCTTGATTTCAGGTAGGCTTGTTTATATTGGAAAGTGGCGTATGTAACAACACTACACAATTCTCTTATTTCCGTCTATCTCTAAAATCAATCACTATGTCAAGTTTTTTTTTTATTTTTTAAATTTTGTAAACAATTCTTTAAACGTTGCAATTGTTGTTTGACAAGTCTTAAGATATGAAACCTTGTTAATGCATTACGTTGCAGCATGATGAGGAGATAGAAAAACATAATTGTCTACACCCCCACCCTCATGATCACAAAGTGAAAAAATTCGAAAAAAGATTTCGATGTGATAAACGGTGTCAACGCCAACTTCCCAAAGAAGTTGATTGGAGAAAAAAGAAAGAAATTACACCTGTAAGACATCAAGTGAGTATTATTTTTTTGCACTATCACAAATTTTTGATACAGTAAACGTCAGAACAAAAAAAAAGTTCCATTATAAAAACAGTCACAAATTACATAATACATTATAAAAGTGATAAGTTAAATTTATATTAATTAATATTAATACTAATTAAATATTAATAAACTTAGATACACATAATTCAACCCGAAAAATCCCAGTTTAAGAGGATAATTAAAATTACGTACACTATAAACACTCATAAGAATTGGAAAATAAGCAGAGCTAACCATTGCAGCCATCTATTGAGAAAATTAGCGAACTATTTCAGCTTAAAAAGTAACCCTTCTTTAAAAGTATTTTAAAAAAATACAATAAATTTAACAAAAATAACAATATTTATTACAGGTGTTCTTCGTTTTACTTTGCTTTTGTTTGGCGCAGCATGTCCTTCTGTGGACTTTGTGCCATTAAACCCTACATTCAATTCCCAGTTTCGCCTCACCTTTTTTGGTAGCTCCATTTTATGCATAAAAGACTTGTTAGATGAAAACCATCATCCTAACATCTTTGCTTTTCTTCGTACTATTGGTATTTTAAACAGTATATAAGAAATTTATCATTTATTAAGTTTTATCCACATATAAAAATAATTGCATTTACACTGTTTTAGAATTCTCATCATTTTTACCATACTTATTGTATTGTGTAATTGTACTCTATTCTACCTTTTAATATGTTTTTAAAACCGTGTGTTTGGCGGAGGATGTCCTCTCTGGACCTTGTGCCATTAAATCTTACATTCAATCAATCAATCAACCTACATTCAATTCATTTCGTTTTACTTTGCATGTGTGTGCCACGGAGCATTTCGTATTTGGGGTACTAAAGCAAGTGTCCTGTCAAAAAGTATTTGCTGATGTTCATCATGGCCAGGAAGAATTTTATTCATGTAAAAATTGGCTAACAGTCGTTTTAGATCTTTAAAGAATGTATGCATGTTTAATGAAATTGGAGGGCTCCTTTCGATGGCCCTCTAATCCTGTTTCCTTAGTTGCATTTTTAAGTCTTCAATAAATGTTTGGATTTGACTCTCGGCACTTGGGACTGCTATATCAACCCGACTGAGCTGAGTAGCCGCTCTGGTTAGCAGACCTGCCCCCTCTTTGCCCGCGATGGCAACACGGGCTTTAACCCAGTTGAGCTGTGTTGGCCTCTATATCCAACAACTTAACTTAAAAACTTAACATTTCAATGAAAATAATATCAGAAATAGCAACACGACAATCAAAGGTTCACAGAATATTTATTAACATTTGGGAGACTGCCCTTGAGAGTGTCCGTGTTACTGCGCTCTCTCGCATTAATAAAGATTTTGCAATTATTTAACAATTGGGGCATCCTGATAAAGCAATTGCCCTCATTTGCTGACTATTTTACTTTAATACAATTCATTATTAGTTATGCAAATTTTAAATCATCATGCTATGAGAGTTAAAAAGTTTAATTTTAGTAAATTTTCTTAGGCCAATGATTTAGCAAATAATCATACAAATTGCACTTACCTTCTAAGCTTGGTGAAGTATCCGTAAGGCTTTTGAGCAGATATTTGGATTTCTCAATCATAAACTTGTCATTATTACGCGGTACGGACTGGAGATGTCCGCGTTGTTTATTAATGCTATTTGTCCTTTCGTCTTTTAACGCTTTTACGACACTAGCACATTTAATGAATTCCAATTTATTATGGCTATTTGCCTAATTGAGGAAATCATCATCGCGGCACAATTTAAAGGGGATGCCTTGACAAGCAAATCGGGGTTTGTTTACATATAGATGCTCTGGAGAATTACCCCTGATAAGCACAGAATCTTTCGCAATATCACAATTTAATTCACTCATATTGCAGTCGAGAAAAGTTATCCTCGTGCTCCAATGAAGTCTAGGAATATCCTAAGAGGAATTTGCTATCCACTTATATCCTCACTCCAACATTGGTTAAAGACTGAGTCGCCTTGCGTCATGTACACTAGTTAGAGAACAGCAACAACACGTTCTTCTCGTTCAAAGTATAATGATGATCCAAACCTACGATTTTGAGGCTACCAATGAGCTGTTGACTCCTTGACAATTAGTATGTGATTGAATTGATTCTCCTGAATTGACCTGGATAAACGTTGAACAACCACTAGTAAAAAGTTTTAATTCTGTATTTTTTTTTTCTTGTCGTGGTACTGCTTCATTTTAGGCTGTTTCTTTTCAATCATTAAAGTAACCTGAATTTTATTTGGAAAAAATTAAATTAAAAGCTTATATAGAGAATTTTTCCTCCCTGTTTCCATCCATTCTACAATTGAGTTCGAATTGCTTGTGAATAAAATACGAAATAATTCCGAGAGAGTGATCACTGTAATAATATAAAGATTATCTGTTTTTGAAAGAAAAATAACTATTACACTATATAATATCTTTTTTGCTTACAGTATCATTGTGGATCTTGTTATGCATTTGGGGTAGCTGCAGTTCTTGAAGCATATAACACTAGATTGACTGGTAAAATGGTGACACTAAGTGTACAGGAAATTGTGGATTGTTCTATTCCTCTCGGTTAGTTCAGGATTTAATATTCAATGAAATAAGTTTCAAACAGTGCATTTCTTTATCATGTATAATCATCACCAGGAACTAAACCCCCTGCTTGCAGCGCGCGTTAACCCCTAAAATTCCTTCCCCAGTTGGATTGTTTCTCAGTTCTAGCTTGTTCGCAGCATATTACATCTTGAGAAACCTTTGATTTCTAAGCGTTTCGTTCAATTTAAATACGTTACGATTTTATCTATGCAAAATTATAAATTTCAGTGTTTGGCGGTGCTACATATTCTATATTCTTACATTAAATCACAACACCTTTCTTCCAAAAGAAACTCTCAAAATGAATGAATACCGAAGAAAACAAAATAAAAATTGAAAAAAGTCGATCTTTGTTCATAAAATACAGCTTCCTCACACGGTAATTACGAAGCAAAATTGAAACTAAAATATAGCTCTAAATTATTATTGCACCTGCTTTAATTTATTTGTATTATTGAGCCAGTTTTTGTCGATATGAAACATTCGCTGTTAACATTTCATATCTGACGAACTGTGTTTCAGCGCTTTGTTGTCCTCGCGAGAAAATAACTTTATTGGAAATTTCTAAACATGTACGGTGAAGTGATCCTATTTATGATATACAGCTTTCATACAGTTCTTTGTTACTAAAGCCAAAGGGAAATAAGGACTTTTTTAGCATCGTGTAAAAGAATTAATGTTATTGTAAAAGAGCTGAATCTCGAGAACGTCGAATTTCACTGGTAAACATAGTCGTTTTAATAAACCTTCGTAATATTTGTTATTCATTTATTCGTGACTATTTAAATATTTATTCGATATTTTAATATGCGATTAGGAAAAAATGATGTTGGAAATTCCGAGATATTTAATACCAGGCAGTGGTACTTAACCTTAAAAAACATCTGTGTACGGAATACTGGGCAAATATTCTTAGTTTTAAAAACAAAGGAGGTTTGAGAATGCTCGTTATTATGCTCACGCCTGTTTAGTATTCTCAACTATGATGTGTTTACTAATCGGATGTTAAAATATCGAATAAATATTTAAGTATCGACAAATAAAGTAATATGAAATCAGCTCTAACAATCATTTTGGATATTTACAAATGCGATTACCTATATGATTGTTGACATTCACCTTTGAAAGTTGACAATCATCTATTTCGTCCTTTCATAATGACAAATAGATAAGCAACAGCTTATTACCAGAAACAAACAAAGTTAGGTTGGTTGGTTCGAGTTTATTGGCATAAGAGCCAGAAATAGCTACAATGTGCCAGCACCAGGTTTAAATTGGTCTCTAGGTCAAACTACTGTATTTTTCTCTTAAAAGTAAAGAATTAAGTCCTATGGACTTGATAAATTTTAAAAGGCTGTGATGTATACAACGTAAAAAATCTGGATAAATGTTTCTAATTGCACCATAAATTGATTAAATGAAAAATTGTTTTAATTAGGTTGCACCATAAATTGGTAAATATGATCGATAAATACATTCATTTCGCAATCGATTGCACCAAACTTACGTACTATGAGAGACACAAGCTTTAACTGTGACCGATAACTTATTTTGTAACTGTTGACTAATGGACGATTTTGTTGTCAAGCCTTTATAACTATGGCTTTTGCTATCATTTCACGTAAGTTATCTTTGAAATAGTCTATTTCTTTTGCAGGGAAGTAAACTTGTCTTATTTACATGCATTAATTACTGTTCATTTGTTTCATATCATGTTTAAAAATTTAGTTGTCTGTTCTGAAAGAGTTAGTTTCAGATTTCTTCTCAAAAACTATATTCGTTGTATGTATAATTAAATATTTTAAAATCTGTATTAGCTCTTTTTCAGTAAATAAGGAGACACATCCATTTTATGCCCATAGAAAGTGCAATATCAGTGACAAATAAACAGTTAATTCGGCAATATATTTGCATCATAGCGTGCCGCCAAATTTACTGCTGGTGAAAATTTTCTAAATCCGCGTTTTAATTGAATTCTCTTGCGCAACAAAAAAATTAGTATTTTCTTTTAGGATTAAAACTTTATATTAATATTTATTTGTGCTTCTGCTTTGATTTTCATGTGGCATCATTCTATATCGTTTATTTTTGTTTGTCATGTCACATACGTACATGAATTTTTATCTATGCATTCTTAAATAGCTTTGTAGTAAAATTTTCAAAAGTAAATTTAACTCCATTTTACCCCAATTTAATAGTGAAGAGAAAGGCAAGTTGTTATGGAAACTGGGTTACTATTTAAGTTAGCAAACTAGCAGAGAAAGCGGCCAATATTGGCGTTAAAGAAAACAAAGCGCTATAAAAAAATTTTCGCCAATAGTCTTACTGAAATTTAGAAAAAAATACAGAAAAGATCAAAATATTTTTAGAGCATTTAGAAGTAAACTAATTTCTTATTCTGATTTTTAAAAAACAGATTATCTTTCTTTCTTACCTAAGTTTCACACTAATTATAAAACAAATTACAATTGTATTTAAAAAAAATTTCTTCGTATTAAATCTGTATGAAAAAAATTAGTTCTCTTAAAAAATTTTTTTCCTCGTCTATCAGAAATCTTCATGAATGGTTTTAATAATTCCTTATAAATATTAATGATTGTAATAAAGTATAATGTAGAATAATTAAAAATAAATAAGCATAAAAATATTAATTATGATATTTGGTTAAATCAGTTACGAAGACCTTGAATTGAGCATGTGTACAAAAGTGCTTTTGAAAAAAAAAATCTTAGAATAGTAAAGAATATTTGAGACTCTTACTTATAGGAACTTTCTGCTTTCTAGTAAATCTAAATTGTGAGATTTTTTTTATCATTTTTACTGTGTTAATCGAAATAGTATAGTTTTTTTTGTACTTTTTATTTCATGTAAAGCAAAACATCATTCAGAAAATTATATTATGTCTTAATTCTTATTTTTTTGTTTTGTAAGATATTTACCATTTATGGCATACTCGATAAGTTTAAACAGCGGTTGCCAACACATTTAAAGTTTTAAAAAATAATTTAAAATTTTATATTGGAATAATTTTATCTCAAAATTATGCTCGGCAAACGGCTTCAGGTACTTGGTTAAATGTCTACATTTTCCCCCTCACACATTAAAAGTTATTTGAAAACTTCGATGAAATAAAATAAAAAAACATTCAACTTCAAATGTCTAAAAATAGTAATATTCATTTTCATATTGCTTCATAACAGTAATGAATAGTCTTGTATTAGTTTTTTTGTTCTGATTATTTTCAAATTTATTAAAAAATTTATTATTTTGTGAAATATACTGTTAAAAAATTATTTCGTAGGCATAAAAAATTATCAATAAAATGCCAAGCTTATTTTAAGATATATGAGTTTATTTGTATCTCGACCGGCCCTTTTTATGGGCATACGAGAGTAGATACATACATTATGCATACATAAAACTCTAAAAATTACATCAACAAGTATAAAAATCAGAATATTTAAAATAATGATCAATACAAATCTATTAAAACAAGTATAAACCCATTAAAATAGTAAAGGGGTTAAAAAACAAAACAACTCAAAAATCCAATAAATGTTAAAACTTTACAGAAGCATATAAAACAGTAATAAAATATTGGAAGTTAAAATTCAGTATGAAAGTTAAAAAGCAGAACAAGTTAAGAATCAAAACAATCAGTTAAAAATTGATTAAAGCAATGCAAGTTAAATCCTAGAGAAGATTAAAATGATGGTAGATAAAAACACAAGACACCAGCAAAAGTTCGCAGGCTCCGAGCACAGTCAAATGTGGTTCAGAATGTCCTCCAATGTTGCCTTTATAATTTTTTTAACAATGTTTCTACAGACCAACTCAGCAAATTATTGATGCAAAGTTTATCCTGCAAGATGGCTTCCACGGAGTATCTGGAAGTGTGGGCAGTTCAAGATCAAGTGTTCAATTGTTTGATTATCCCAACAGTAGGTTCAGTTTGGGTTTTTATTGAAAAGTCTATTTTGGTAGTCTCCAATCATCCCGTGTCCAGTATGTAATTGGTTTAGGTAAACGTTGGCCTGTAGTCTTTTGGTGGAAGGGTCTTTAGAAAATATATACTAGGTTTGTCTACCTCTCTCGGAGCTCTGCCACTCTGATTTCCATCGATTTAGGTTGTTGGATTTAGTGATTGTTTTGATCTGGTCCTTGGGATCTCTAAATTGATTTGGCTGAGACTGACGGCTTTCTTGGCTGCCTGATCCAACTCCTCGTTGCCTAGGATACCAATGTGTGCCCTGACCCAGTTACATATGATGTTTGGCTTCCATAGTAGTTTAGTATTTTCTGTTTCTTTGTTATTAGGAGTTGGGTCACTTAGGGCTTGCAGCGATGAGAGCGAATCAGTGAAAAGAGTGGCTTCCGGGTAGGCATTTTTAGCCAGCCAATCGAATGCACTTTAAATTGCCATCAGCTCAGCCATAAAAATACTGCAGTTATTGGAAAGTCTAGTCGAGTCCGCCTTAATGATTATCCCATCTCTCTTGATGATAATTCCATAGCCGGTCTTGTGCTCAATCCTACCTCCATTTTCGGTCTCTTCGGCGAACTCCATTCTAGAACCATGAGTAAAAATTCCAAACCTGTTATTAGTGGAGAGTGACCTACCCCAAAGCACGGAAACAAACTTTGAGGGGTGTTGCCTTACTGGTCGTTGTTCCAGTGTAATCGAGCCCAGGGAGTGGCCCAAAACTATATTTTAAGATATATACGGATACCTTTCTAAAACAAATTTATTTATGATTTTTATTACCATTGGCAAACGAATATTTTCCCTTGAGTTAGATTTTCTTGCAAAATTTTGGATGAAAAACCAATCCTTAACTTCAGTGAATCTTGGAGAATGCATTATTCGAAATTCGTTCGAATGATTTTCTCAGAATTTCTCTAAATAGTCCTCATATTTTTAAAGTAGCATATTTTGACTCTCAGAAATGATATTTTATAGTCAAAAGGCAGTGGTATACAAATATAAAGTTCTATATCTTTCAAGTTGCAAGGTATCCCACCCCTCTTNACAACTAAAAAATCCAATAAATGTTAAAACTTTACAGAAGCATGTAAAACAATAAAAAAATATTGGAAGTTAAAATTCGGTATGAAAGTTAAAAAGCAGAACAAGTTAAGAATCAAAACAATCAGTTAAATCAGTAATTGATTAAAACAATGCAAGTTAAATCCTAGAGAAGTTTAAAATGATGGTAGATAAAAACACAAGACACCAGCAATAGTTCGCAGGCTCCGAGCATAGTCAAATGTGGTTCAGAATGTCCTCCAATGTTGCCTTTATAATTTTTTTTAACAATGTTTCTACAGACCAACTTAGCAAAGTATTGATGCAAAGTTTATCCTGCAAGATGGCTTCCACGGAGTATCTGGAAGTGTGGGCAGTTCAAGATCAAGTGTTCAATTGTTTGATTATCCCAACAGTTGGTACAGTTTGGGTTTTTATTGAAAAGTCTATTTTGGTAGTCTCCAATCATTCCGTGTCCAGTAAGTAATTGGTTTAGGTAAACGTTGGCCTGTAGTCTTTTGGTGGAAGGGTCTTTAAAAAATATATACTAGGTTTGTCTACCTCTCTCGGAGCTCTGCCACTGTGATTGCCATCGATTTAGGTTGTTGGATTTAGTGATTGTTTTGATCTGGTCCTTGGGACCTCTAAATTGATTTGGCTGAGACTGACGGCTTTCTTGGCTGCCTGATCCAACTTCTCGTTGCCTAGGATACCAATGTGTGCCCTGACCCAGTTACATATGATTTTTGGCCTCCATAGTAGTTTAGTATTTTTTGTTTCTTTGTTATTAGGAGTTGGGTCACTTAGGGCTTGCAACGATGAGAGCGAATCAGTGAAAAGAGTGGCTTCCGGGTAGGCATTTTTAGCCAGCCAATCGAATGCACTTTAAATTGCCATCAGTTAAGTCATAAAAATACTGCAGTTGTTGGAAAGTCTAGTCGATCCCATCTCTCTTGATGATAATTCCATAGCCGGTCTTGTGCTCAATCCTACTTCCATTATCGGTCTCTTCGGCGACCTGCATTCTAGAACCATCAGTAAAAATTCCCAACCTCTTATTAGTGGAGAGTGACCTACCCCAAGGCACGGAAACAAACTTTGAGGGGTGTTGCATTCCTGGTCGTTGTTCCAGTGTAATCGAGCCCAGGGAGCGGCCCAAAACTATATTTTAAGATATATACGGATTTCCCTTGAGTTAGATTTTCTAGCAAACTTTTGGATGAAAAACCAATCCTCAACTTCAGTGAATCTTGGAGAATACATTATTCGAAATTCGTTCGAATGATTTACTCAGAATTTCTATAAATAGTCCTCATATTTTTAAAGTAGCATATTTTGACTCTCAGAAATGATATTTTATAGTCAAAAGGCAGTGGTATACAAATATAAAGTCCTATATCTTTCAAGTTGCAAGGTATCCCCCCCCCAAAAAAAAAAAACTCTTTTCATTTGTTTTGGACCAAAATTTGTTTCCTTCATGGCTAATTGTTTTTTACATTATTTCTTCATAGTTTGATTCTAATGAATTTGGGGTTGATATTTAATTGTATTAAAAACAGCTTAGAACATGGAAAACTTTCAATATTTTAGTATGTTTGCCAATAATTTTTAGACTACAATTTAATATTTTCTTATTTTGACAATGAAGATATTTCTGCAGTATGAACTGTTTCCAAAAATTGAAGACTTGAATTCGGGTGTTGGTATTTATGATCTTGTTGAGAGAACGTGTTATCTCTCACCCAAATCATATGTTATAAAAAAATTTGATAAGATATTCAAAGAGTATATTGATCTTGATAATTTAGGTGAGATTTCTAATAAAGACAAGTTTAAAGTTGAAAGGATAGAACGACCTTCAACATCCCACATTTCAGACTTTTCAGCATTTCTTTTCGTAAATACCTCTAGGGAAAATATAAGTGTTGACGTTGTTTTGAATTTAAAGAATAAATGCTGGCCAAAAAAATTCTTATACCTATCGAAGACTTTTCCAAACCTTTAAAAGTAGACGGATTTAAATTGGGAACATTCTAAACAGTTAATTGGCCTTCTGGTAAACTATGTCCACCAATTCAACAAATACCCCAGTAAATTACAAAGACAACAGATTTGTCTTTCTCTTGTTGAGTTGTTTCCTCATTTAAAAAGTGATATAAGATTAGGAATTGGTTCTTGAGAACTTAAACTGATGAACAAACTGAAACGATTGCGACAAGCGGACAGCTCATTAGAAATGTCAGTGATGAGGAAAGCAACACAGGGACAGAAAACTCCAAAAAGAGTAAAAAGACAAGCATCAAGAACATAAAATTGGGCGCCAGACCATTTTCCTGGCGAAGATTAAGATACTCAACAATTTCACATTGAAATAATAAAAGAAGAATTTTCTAAAGAAGATGGGTGCCAAGACAAAAAATAAACTTAATGGCCTTAACTTATTCTTTTCACCTGGAGCGCATAAACAATAAAATCTCAGTAAATGATATGTTGTTGAAATATCCGATCCATTTTCAAGTTAATGCTAATATATTGGATGAATTTCTCAGATTCACTTTGATATATTAGCAAAGATTTCCCGCTTAATACTATTTGCAAAGGAACGCAGTTATTAAAGCTGTTCAGACTGAAGAAACTAACTGATGATCAAGAGACTTTTCTGAATAAAATAGACTTTCATTTGAATCACATAGATATTGTACCCAAAAGATGCGAGGCTGAAATTTCATACGGAATTATGATTCTACCTTTTTTGTTTACGGAGTCTATGAATCTCTTTTTTGAATTAGTAAGTTTTAAATTTTATTTCGATTTAGAAACCTAAAATTAATGTAAATATACTTATTTTTTACAAACTAAGGCAAACAACGTTAAAGAGCACAAGAATATTTATAAAATACAAACAATTCGGATGCTCAAAGGGCAACCTTCATCAGTGCAACAGAAAGAAATAGACATAGATATAAATTTGGCCGTAGATCCTGCCTGCGAATGCGGGCATCTCACTTCCTCATCTGTAATTCGCCCTTAGGCAACGGTGACTATTGGCATAAAAAAGTAGTATTTTCCACAGGGGGGCTGTGGACATCTTGTGAAAACAGGTTCGGCTTGAGGGAGATCTCTGGGTCTAAGGCTTGTCTGGCGGAGTGAAGTTTGGAGATCTGGATCCTTGGAGCTCTTGCATTTCCTTGAATAACAACAGGAATCTGGTAGCTTTGTCTTGTTCAAGCGTTTAAATTCAAGAATTTAAACGCACATCTGTTGTCCAACATTGTTGGGATTCTAATCATAATTTTAATTTTTCTTCTTCTAAAGTCATTCAAAATTGTTCTCCAATTTTTGATTTAGATTTTTACGAGTCTTATCATATTTTCAAAAATTCCAAACTGTTGGTCAATGACCTATCCAGCGTTCCTTATCTTTCTCCTGTTTGGAAATCTATGATTAAACCTAACTAACCACATTTTCTTCCTTGCTTCCTATTCGGCGTCATCCATTCACCCTTCCCTCCTATTGGCCGTTGCTCTAAACCCTCTTTTGACGTCACCTTTCTCTATATTTACCCTTTTTTTCTCTCATTTCTGTATATTACATATAATCAACATATAATAACATTCATATAATCAATCCTACCTCTACAATAGGATCTTTCAAATCAAACTTAATAAAAAACTATCTAATAAAAGACAAATCAGAGCCGGTCTCCCACAAGGGAGCATCCTCGGACCGGTACTCTACCTCATTTATACCCACGATTTCCCGGTAGAGGAAGAAAATATTAACTACCTAATTGCTTTCTACGCTGATGACACAGCGCTGGCCACTAGATCACTCAACCCCAACCACACTGTTGAGAAACTTAATAATTATATCCCAGCTATTGAAGACTGGTGTGCAACAAACAAAATCTCAATTAATGCTGATAAATCGCAACTTCTTGTAATCAGAAGAAGAAAGAAAAACAAACTGATAACAGATAACGTTATCCCATTTAACAAGATTATCCCCACAGTCACTAAAGCTGATTACTTAGGAATACTATAAATACTTAACTATAAATAACAGACTAAACTGGAATAATCACATAGATAAAGTCTGTAAAAGAGCAATGGCAGCCTTCTCGAGCTTGAAACCGATACTAAATCATAACTCGAAGCTGCCATTAAACCTAAAACGGCTCCTATATATTACCCACATTAGACCCATCATTACGTATGCAAGTCCAGCCTGGAATTGCGTCTCCACCTCCCAAATTAATAAAATCAACGCAGTGCAAAATAAGATAATTAGAAAAATGACCGGCGCTTCGCGCTACATTAAATGATTGATTGATTGTTGTAAATTTTTGGCGCAAGAGCCATGGTTTGGCTATACCGCGCCTAAATCTAGGTTAAAATTACTATAACTTTGTTAAAACGAGAACAATTAGGTTAAAATGAGCAATTTGTCCAAAATTAAAACAACTAATTTAAAATTTGTCAACTTGGTTATAACTAGTACTAAATCAAGTTGTACTACATTAAAAATAAAGCACTGAGAAAAGACCTAAACTTAGATACGGTACACGAATTCATGTGCCAGCTAGATGCTAGCTTTTTCGGAAATGCCTTAAGCTCAAGCACGGCAGATTTTAACATTATACTAGTCATAACCCAATAATAAACTTCTTTCTCTCGGATGATATACTCTCTAGTAATTTCAATCAGATAAACAGATAACCCCCTCTATCAGATTTAATAATTTAATAATACACAACCAAACACAGTTACTACACTAGGCCTACAGCGAACCCGGGGACGGAGCAACCCTGTAGGGTCCCATCTGGGTAAGCTGTAGGTCTACTAAATTGGTACGATGAGCAACTCTGTAAATTTTTGAAGCCTCTGTAAATTTTTTACAGAGGCTTCACTTCCACCACTCAAACCTCTACTTAACCCATGCCACAAGTCACAACTACTATATTGCTAGCTAGATGAAGAAGTGAGATGCCCGCTTCGCGGGCAGGTACTTTGTTCAACATCCTATCAAGTCAAGTCATATGGCATCATACATATGATTGATTCATACCTGAGTAAACGCACCTTCCAAATCAGACTCAACAACAAGCTCTCAAATGAACGCCCAATAAATGCTGGCTTACCTCAGGGTAGTATTTTAGGCCCTGTATTATACTAAGTTTATACAAGTGACTTTCCGATCACCACTGATAATGCTAATTATATGATTGCTTTTTATGCAGATGACACGGCCATCGCATATCGCTCACTAAATCCAAACCAAGCCGTGAAAAAACTAAATGACTACATGCCACCTATCGAAGATTGGTGCGCTAAGAATAAAATATCCATTAATGCTGTTAAGTTTAAGCTAATGATTATTAGAAATAAGAAGAGACGCAAACCTATCACAAATAAAGTATCACTCTTCTCAAACTATGTACCAATTGTGGACAAAGCAGATTATCTAGGACTTACAATAAAAACTTAACTGGAATGACCATGTTGAGAAAATCAAAAACAAATCACTTGCTGCCTTTTCATGCCTCAGAGCACTACTTAATGCAAAATCAAAACTACCGTTGAACCTAAAAAGACTGCTATACATCTCCTGCATACGACCTATCATCACTTATACCAGCCCTGCATGGAGATGTCTGAACAAAACCCAAATAAAAAAGCTAGAAGTGATACAAAACAAGATCATGCGAAGGATTACAGGGGCACCATGGCACATTAGCAATAAGGCCCTTAGAAGAGATCTAGAGACTATAAATGAACATATGAACAAATTAAGCGCAATTTTTTACAGCGCGGCTATGAATAGCACAACATCAGACTTTAATCTGATCTTCAATAAAGAACTGATACACGATATAAAAAATTATAACCCCATCACAAACTTTTTACTATCAGATATGATTTTATCCAAACCGCATACAATTAAATAACAGACACAAACACTCATAGACATGACTCTAGGCCTACGGCGATCCCGGTGAAGCAGCAATCCTGTAGGGTCCCATCCGGGCAAGCTGTAACTAGGTCTATTAAACTTAAAACGATGAGCAACCCGGTACGAGCGGGTCATCCTTATAACAGAGGCTCACACTAATTATTACAAACATCATGATATATAAACAATGCCAGTATGTAAATATATTATATTTTAATTATCCTTATTTTTCAATCTTGTAAATTATCTTGTACATATTTTCTCAATTCTTGTTATTTTAACATGCTAATGACTCTAGTGACCTTCCCAGTAATTAACCTTATAGATACCTAACCAATGTTAGTAAACTTCAATTTCCTTTCTCTGAACCAAAGCCACTAGTCTCAGTTGCCCAAGGGCCAGTAAACAGATGAAGAAGTGAGGTGCCCGCATCCGCGGGCAGGTACTTCGACAAATCACATATCCAAGTCCAAGCCAAATTTCTTTCTGTGTGACCAGAGAATTAGCTTCGACCACGAAGGAGGAAGGATGTCATGGATTCCTCGCTGGAGAATACTTTATCTGCGGAGGCCAGACCCCCGGGCTGTTGGGTATCCCGACTACTGACCTCGACTTGGAGCATATCACTTCACTCCGGCCCTTTTTAGGGCCCTCCGAAAGGAAAAGTGAAGGCGCGACTCTTGAATGCGAATGGTCACCGAATCTGGAGCCTTCTGACTCCCTTGAGGTACCAATGGGGAAGGCTACGCCGAAACCGTACGGGCCTCCTGGGGGACTTTCGGTTTCCAACACGGGTAGGCGCATCAGTTCAGGCAAACATACTAAAAAAAGGAAAACACCGACACGTACCCAAGACTCTACTGACGAGGAGACAGAGGAAATTAGCCAATACCCCCCCCCAANCCCCCCCCCCCCAAATGATACGATTGAGGATAATTTGTTAAATATATTCGTTACTAAATTTTTAGTTAGCATGGAAAATGTAATGGAAAGTTTATTACACTACAGGGATCGCGAAGGCATCATTGAAAACTCCTTAAGCGATGTTAGTCGCCATTCTAGAGATCTTAGTGATTATATAGCCAGAAATAAAAAACACATACCCAAATACTCAGAGGTTAAAACCCAAATCCAAAATATGACTGGAGCCAAAATACATTCATTCTATCATCAATATAATGTAGAAAATGCAGACTCCCTCTAACAATTTTATAACAATGAGTCTAATTCAAATAAACAAAATCCTACAAAACAAAATAAAAAGATCAGGCGAAATAATGACTCCCCCAACCTTAATCCAGACAACCTCATGGATACTAATGATTATGATAACTCTAATGATTATAATAATGAGGGATTCACCTATGCTAAAAAGAGCTCTATGCCACCACCCATAATCATTAATGATAGTAATTTTAGCTGGATAAATTTTAGAACGACTCTACACGAGAAAAATATCACTGGATGCAATGGAAAAATGAACGGAGAGAGTGTAAAATTCACCATTAAAGCTAAAAGTATGGAGGACAGAAACCAGGTTATTACACTATTAGATAACGAAAAAATATCTTATCATACTTATTCACTTCCGAGTGAAAGGAAACTTAGAGTCGTTTTGATGAGTGTACCCTCAGATTTTACTGAAAAGGAGATACATAATGACCTTTTAGAAAAACAAGGTTTACCTGTAATTAAAGTCATCCAGCTTAAGAAAAGACAAGGTGATACCAAACGCAATTTACCAATCTTTATAGTAGACCTCACTAAAACCGAAAATTACAAGAAAATATATGAAGATCTATATTAGACATCAATATAAGAGTAGAAGAGTACAAAAAAAAAGACAGGCCGACGCAATGCCATCGGTGTCAAAAGTTTTTTCACGGTGAGACGAACTGTAAACATCCGCCCAGATGCGTAAAGTGCGCTGGAAATCATTTAACGAGAGACTGCCCAGACAAATTTATTACTAAGCCTACATGCTGCAATTGCAACAAAGAACATTCAGCCAATACTAAAGAATGTGATGTATTTCAGGATGCAGTTAAGAAAATCCAAAATCAATACTATAAGGGAAAATCTTATGATTTTAAAAAAAGCGTTATAACCAGAGGAAGTGAACAACCTAAAAGCTACGCAAACGCATTAAAAAGCAACCCAGGAGACGAGGAGCTTAGTATGCAAAAGCTATTTCAAAATGCTATAAGAAGCTGCAAACAATCTACATAATCTTATAACAAAAGTCAGTGCCCAAAATCTTAACACTGAAAATAACCAAGGAAACTCAAAAGATAATTATGGCCAGCATTAATACAATTTGTCTTAGTATTATCCTCTGGAATGCAAATAACATGACCACTAAAATGGCTGAGATTCTGGACTTCGTTGCAGAATACTCTCCCGACATCTTTTCTATCACAGAGACGCACGCAAAACCAAACCAAAGACTAAATATTCCCCTATACAACGCATATAGATGCGATCGTACCTCACATATAGGTGGAGGAACGGCTATTTATGTATCTAAGAATATCAAATCATCACTATACAACTCTAAGACGAAGGATAACATAGATGAAACCTCTGTCATCATACAACTGGCTAATAAAAATATTAAGATTGCAACAATTTACAATCCCCCAAATAATGAGCTCAAGGAATCTCATTTTATGAACTATTTTGATAAAAGCATGGACACCATAGTATTAGGTGAACTTAATGCAAAAAACATCATCTGGGGTTGTAACACCAACACTAAACAAGGACTAAAACTTCATTCCTTTGTGAAAAAACTAGGTATTACTTTATATGCTCCTACAGATCCAACCCACTACCCCTATGGCCAAAATTGTAGACCAGACATTCTGGATATAATAATAACTAATATGCCACCTGCTCTCGCTCTCAATGTTATCAATGATTTAAGTAGCGACCATTTGCCTGTGTTAATTAACACGAATTTACATGTCAACGAGAGCACCATCAAGAAAAAGAGCACGGATTGGCTCCTATATCATAACATTCTAACTCTCAAACTAAAGCCACCAGATAATATCAAAATCAATGATGACATCGATACTGCTATAACTAATCTAAGTCATATCATGCAAAACGCATTCAATGACGCAACTACAGAGAGAATAAAAAATAAAAAACCTAAATAACTTCCTAGGCTCCCCAGGGAGATCAAGGAGAAAATTAGGCTCAAAAATAAACTCATGAAGTACTATAAAAGAACGGGTAATCCAAGCTACAAAACTGAAGCCAATAGACTAAAAAGAATCATCACTGAAGAGTGTAAAATTTACTGAAATTCCCTTTGGAACGATAAAGTCGCTTCCCTCAACAAAGATGATAATTCCATATGGAGAATGGCTAGAGCTCTTAAGAGAACCCCTCAGACAAATCTCCCCCTTAAAGACTCAAATAACTTAGTATACACTGATACCGATAAGGCTGATGTCTTTGCCAATACTATGTTTGAGCAATTTAATCTAAACGATGAACCCTCATGCCCAAATAACGATACTTATGTTGAGAACTCCTATACTAATATAATATCCAATAACCATGATAATAATGATAACCAATTAACCAGTGATAATAAAATCATTACCATTATCAAAAAATTAAAAAATAGAAAGGCCCCAGGGCCTGATAATCACAAATGAGATGATAAAAAATTCACCCCCCAGTATCATCCCAATTTTAACCAACATCTTCAATGCCTGCATCTCAAATTGTTACTTCCCAAATAACTGGAAAAAATCAGATATTATTTTCTTCCCCAAACCAGGGAAAGATGCCGCAAACCCTAATAATCATAGACCGATCAGTTTACTATCAACCATATCTAAAGTTTTTGAAAATATTATTAAAAATAGACTTAACTGTTATCTTATTAACCTACCTGATGAGCAATACGTCTTTAGGGCTAATCTCTCAACCACGAAACAAATAATTACGCTTATGGAATTCCTAAGTAACAGCAAATTTAAAAAAGAAACAATGGCCCTTATCCTACTCGACGTCGCTAAGGCGTTCGATCGGGTATGGTCTTATTGTTAAATTAAATTCGATCGGGTTCGATCGGGTATGGTCTTATTGCATAAGGGTCTTATTGTTAAATTAAATGAGATGAAACTCTCAAACAATATCCTGCTACTTTTAAACTCGTATCTTACAACAGATACTTCAGAATTAAGATCAATAATAACTACTCTGAGCATAAACTAATTAGAGCAGGTGTACCCCAGGGGTCTACTTTAGGCCCCATCCTCTATATTTTGTATACCGCAGACTTTCCTATCAACAAAGACAATAGAAACAATGAACTCGTTGCGCTTTATGCGGACGATACGGCTATTGTAACCAATTCTCTAAATACAAACAGGGCAGTTAAACTACTCCAAAATAAACTTCACTTAGTTGAAAATTGGTGCTCCAAATGGAGAACCAGATTACACCCAGACAAAAGTCAACTAATGATCATTAACAGCAAAATTAAAGCTCATAAAATTTCCAACATAAATCTATTCAATGTTATCATTACCCCAACCACGCAAGTCAAATACTTAGGTATTATTATTTCACAAAACCTTAGTTGGAGTAAACACATTGATGACATTATGAAAAGAGGCAGAGGAGCATTTTTTGCACTCTATGCCATACTAAATAAAAACTGCACACTTAGTCTAAATAATAAAAGAACTATTTATCTGCAAATTATAAGGCTCATCTTAACATATGCATGCCCTGCTCTCACGACCATGTCCAATAACCTAAAAAAGAAACTCTCAAATTTTGAGGGAAATTTTATCAGGACCATGCTTGGAGGAAAAAAAAAAGGACCTAAAAATTGATGACATTACAAATTATATGGTCATTCTAAATACCAAATTTTATAACAAAGCTCAGAACTGTAGTGACGCACACTAATAAACTATTCGATATTGAAATTATTAATGAAAACTCAAATTATAGCCCACTCGCAGCATTCCTCTCTTCAGACTGCATTCTTTCAAAGTTTTATAAAAATTCATGATTCCCAATTTACACAATTCACACACACAGCATCTACACCAGAACTCTGGTAAACCTGGTGAAGGAGCAACCTTGCTTGCAGGGTCCGATCCAGGGGAGCCAGAGAACTGTAAATTTTAGAATAGTGAGCAACCCGGCACGAGCGGCGGTTTGCCGAGACGACCGGGTCACTATATTAACAGAGGATCACAATTTTATTAGTAATCTAGTTTATCCCCTGTACTATAATGTAAATAATATTGTATATAAATAATTTTGTATATAGTTTAACTTTTGATTTTTATACTTTTATATTGCATATGCTTAATATTGATTTTTACGTGTTAGGTATTTATCTTGTGTAAATTAATTTGTTTGAATATATTTTTTATCTCTTGAAAATGGTGTCTCTCCAAATCCTTCCTCAATCATATCATTGTACTTGATTCAAATTATGACCAATCAACTTAGAAGAATCAGTTAGCGGCGCTTCGCGTCGAATACTGAGATAAAAATTATTTCCAGCATTTCTTTCTGTCATCACATCGTATTCAATCCTCTTGTCAGACACGGTCGAGCAAGGTTCGCCTGAAAAACCTGTTCCTATCATGAGCGACGAAGAACTTCACGACAGGGCTGTAGCCAACCTACTTCCCGCACAACATCCACCATCACCCTGATCTCCTTAATATTTTCATTGTAAACTATCATATAAACCTTAGCAGCTAGACAGTTACTGAATTATCCAGCTAACATATACCGGTCATTGCAGTTCTAGGCACGCACCAAATGGTTTAAACTTCACTAATGCAAAGAGAATAAACTGGAACCTTTTCCACAATATACTTACTGAACAGAGCGAATACCCCCTACCTAATAATGAGTCAGACGTAGAAAATAATATCAATCAGCTAACTAATGAAATCCAAAATGCTTTAAACGATGCCACTACAGCTATAAGAGATGCTGATAATTATCAAAAGTTACAAAGAGACATTAAAGATAAGATTCACTATAAAAACAAGGTAAGAAAACAATGGCAAAAATATAGAAATCCTACTGATAAAAGAGAACTCAATAAACTCATAAAAAGAAATTAAAGAACTCTGTGTTAACCATCGTAACAATAGCTGGCATAATAAAGTTGCGAATCTAAGCATTACAGATCAGACTATCTGGAAAATGTCCAAGGCACTTAAAACCTCCAAAGTTATAAGTAAACCTATTATTTTCAATAATAGAAACATTTATAGTGATGATGATAAAATCAAAATATTTGCAGATACTATAGAGGAACAATTCTCATTAAATACGTTCCCCAGTAATAACAAAGCTGAAGAGCAGATTAACTTAATATATGACAATTACTTTATCAGCAACAACAGCCGCAATCCTATTGATAATGTTAACCAAGATGAACTAAACAATATTATTAAAAAACGAAATAACAGAAAATCTCCAGGTGAAGATAATATTAATAATCGAATGATTAAACAACTACTACTAAATAAGCTCAATGATATAATCAACATCTTCAACGCTTGCCTCAATCTGAATTATTTCCCCACAAATAGGAAAAATGCTATCATCATTTTGTTTCCGAAACCAGGCAAAGATTCAAGACATTTCGTCCTATTAGCCTGCTTCCCACTCTGGGAAAAATTCTAGAAAGAATTATTCTTACCAGACTTGAGCCACTACTAACCTTTCTACCGAAAGAACAATACGGATTCAGGAAGAAACTATCTACCACAAAGCAGCTGATTCGTCTAATTGATTTTATCAGCGACGGCATCTTCAAGAAAGAATCCACAGCCCTGCTTATGCTAGACGTGGCAAAAAGCGTTTGACCGCGTCTGGCATAAAGCTCTAATAACCAAACTTACCAACCAAAATCTACCTTACAATATCATTAAAATTATTGACTCCTACCTCAGCAATAGGACTTTTCAAATAAGACTGAACAATCAACTTTCTACTAAAAAGAATATTCATGCGGGTGTACCGCAAGGTAGTATCTTAGGTCGGATCCTGTATTTAATCTATACCAATGATTTTTCCTCTTGCAATAATCAAATCAACCAAATGATTGCATACTATGCCGATGACACGGCCATAGCCATTAGATCCTTAAATGCTAACCAAGCTGTAATAAATATGAACAATCTTATGCCAACCATAGAGACATGATGTGCGGACAATAAAATCCTGATTAATGCAGAGAAATCTAAACTAATGCTGATCAGCAGGAAGAAAAAAAAGAAACATCAATAATAATGTTATTCTCTTTGATAAAATCATCCCTATAGTTAACCAGGCAGACTACCTAGGCCTCACTATCAACAACAAACTAACTTGGAACCTGCAAATTAAGAAAGTTATCAATAAGGCTCATGCTGCATATAGTTGCTTGAGACCAATCATAAACTCCAGTTCTCCACTACCCCTAAATCTCAAAAAACGCTTTACACAATGTGTATAAGGCCTATATTAACTTATGCATGCCCTGCCTGGGGATGTATAAACCAAACTCAACTAAAAAAGCTTGAAACAACCCAAAACAAGCTACTGAGACGTATCACAGGTGCTCCATACTATCTACCAAATAATGCTATCAGAAGTAATCTGAAATTAAATACCATCAGCGAATATATTAGCAAACTAACTAAAAATGTCTTTCTTTAATAATGCCTAAGACCCAGATCCAGTTGGCTTTAATGAATAAGGATCTACTTCCAGATATGATACAGCACAATTAATTACCTCGTTCTTATTATCAGATCGCACCCTCTCAAAGCATTATAAATAAATAAATCCCCCCCCCCATTACTAATACCATGGATACTCCCAGAGAGGTGAAATGACCTTCATGTGATCGCTGACTTGGGGGTATCCACCCCTAGTACTTTACCCAACTTCTCCCACTTTTACAATTCTCAATCTATTTTGATCTACAATCTCACATTTAATAAGCCAGACACAGATTTTGCGTCGCCCAAAGCTTCTGCTATTTCCTTGTATCTCTTGCTAACAACAGTACTACAGGCGCCTACGGGCACTACATCACGATGAAGGAGTGGATTGTCCGCTTCGCGGACAGGTGCTCCGTATACAACATCATTCTAAGTCTAATTTCTTTCTGTCACACAGACTCCAGACTTGGTCGAAGAAGGATGTCCTCTCTCGAACCAGTTCTCATGAGCGACGTCGGGACTACTGGCGTGGGTCAGTCCGAGTGTTGCGGAGACCAGACCCCCGAACGGTCGGGCATCCCGCCTTTATCTCCCAATCATCTCGAGCTTACCCATTCACCCCATCTCTTATCAGAGCTCGTTATTGACCGAGATATGGGAAGCGAGGCTCATTCTGGGCCACGGAATGCGGGACTGACCGGCGCTCTTTCGACACCAACGGGGACGGCTACGCCAGAACCGCACGGATCGTCTGAGTGCTTGGCAGGACCCAACACGGTTAGGTTACAGGCAAATAATATAAAAAACATCGATTGGGGTTACCTCAAACGTGGAGCTATTTCAAATCAGCGAAGAAATCTATCATAATGATATGCCAAAGATTAAGGACGATAACGCCCAAAAAATCATCGAAGCGCAATATGGAATCATCAAAAAGTTATATGACCAGGTCAGCATGAAAATAAATGAAATAGAAACGTTAAAAGCTGAAATTGAGAGATGGCAAAGAGATTCAGATTCGAGTGACGGCCGTAAAAAGCCTGAAAACCATAAAGATAACAATTTAGATAAAAACCAATTAAATCTAAATAAAATCTCAACACCCAGAAAAAAAAGAGATAACTATCACACTTGGAACTAAATTTAGCATTCTTGCTACTAATGAAACTGAAATAGAAAGCAATGATAGTATGATCATAGAAGAAACAATTCCTAATAGAATGAAAGGAAAAAGAAAAGTTTCTCCCAAGAAAGATAACTCTATAGAAGCAAAAAGATTAGCTACAATAGACAATAAAATCACCGTGGCTGAGAACAATGAGTCAGATTCCCAAAATAATGAAATAGAGGAATTAGAATTCGAAGCACCAAAAAGAACAATTCGAAATCCTTCTATCATAAATAAAGATGAAAAGTTCACTTATAAAGAATTTAAGGAAGCTATAGATTGAATAAATATCTTGGATTATGAATGCAAAAACTCAAATGATAACATGATTATTACACCAAAATAACTATTGCTATCAGAAAATATGTAGAGGCTAATAATACAGCCCACTACACATATAGACTACCCGAAAGCAGACACCTTAGAGTAGTGCCGAAAAATATCCCCACTGAGTACTCCAACGAATAAATTAGGGATAAACTAATAAGACATGGATACAATGTTGAAAGTGTATGAAGAATGACTAGGAGATATAAAGGTGAACTAAAAATGGTCCTAGCTAACCTTAGAAGAGAGGGAGACTTTAAAGAAATATACAGTCTCACCTACCTAGAAAACTTAAAAGTTAAAGTTAAAAACTACAAGGTGAGACCTGGCCCAGCACAATCCCACCGTTGCCTGGGGTTTTATCACTCTGCCGCCCTATGTAAATTACCACCAAAATGTGTAAAATGTGCAGAAGATCACCTGACCTCACACTGCTCAAAAACAGAAGATCAAAGCCCTAAATGCTGCAATTGTTGTCTTGATCACCCCGCAAATTATCGCGGATGTATAAAATTTCCAGCCGCAGCTGACCAAAAACGAAGGGCAAACAAGCCACCCATAAGAACCTTCCAAAATAAAAGTTATGCTGTTGCATTGAAAAATCAACAAAGCTCATATATGCGCAAAACCGTAAATGAAGCCATTGAAATTTTCAATAAGCTTAATGACATAGTAAGTGTACTCAACGGACTGAACGCAATACCACTACTAGGAAAAGTAGTGGAAATGATCGAAAACGAGGAACTCAAAAAATACAGTCATGATCTGTAAACCCTTTAAAATCATGCTGTGGAACACAGCCAACTTAAATACTAAGTTTACGGAATTAACCAACTTTCTTTTTGAAAATGATATAGATATTGCTCTTGTCACAGAAACACATGCAAGTAATAAATTTACTGTTGCAAACTATAATACATACAAAACAGGCAGAATATACAGTAGAGGAGGCGGCACGGCAATTTTTGCCAAAAGGAGCCTAAGCACTACCCTATATAGTAATCAGAAATGTGTTGGCTTTGAAGAGACCTCGATATTGCTTCATAACAATCAAAAAGACTATAAAAATTAACTGCCTTTTATAATAAGTCACACCACATCATCACGAAGGAAATTCTAAAAGATCTCTGCCCAGATAACTATATAGGCGACGATTTTAATTCAAAAACTACAACATGGGGCTGCAGAGTAAATAATAAAGCAGGCAAACAACTCTATAATCATATTATGGACTTAAACCTAACAGTCGTGGCTCCATTAGAACCTACTTATTTTCCTCTCATACCAAATAAACAGCCAGACTTACTAGACTATTTTATTGTTAATCATAGCATACCAATGAGCTGCTACATATTAACAGAGCTCTCAAGTGATCATGTCCCTGTTGTCGCACTTATATGAGAGACAATACAGGATACTCCAAAAGCCTCAAAGAAAACGAAATGGGACCTGTATACAAACATACTTACGACAAAGGAAAACCCAGTACTAAGCTCAAACGATGACATTAACGACGCCATAAATAAATTCACAAATGACCTACAGCTAGCCTTAAATGATGCTACAAAAACTAGCATAAATAAAGACAATTATATCGTTACCACAAGAAATTAGAGAACTAATTGGATATAAAAATTATATCAGCAAGAAATGGCAGAAAATAAAAATCCTAACGACAAAGCTGAACTCAATAAATTGACTAAAGAAATTAAGAAAAAATGCCAATTACATAGAGAGCAAAATTGGCAGGACAAAGTCGCCAGCCTATTCACAGAAGATCAATCTAAATGGCGAATGGGAAAAAGCCTAAAAACTATTAAACCTGTTAATAAACCTATAATACACAATAACATAAATCTTATACTATAATACGAGGAATGGTTGCCAAGTCGAAAATCGCCCCAGAATTAATAAACTCCGGTAAACTTGGGGGTCTGGGGTTTTTGGCCACGAGGAATCGATTGGCGCCGGTTTTGAAGCGCTACGGTCGAGCAGTTCGGAGTTACAGATAGGATATTTTCAAACTTTATTAGTTCGCCATAATGGCTATAGATACTTTTCTCCACTCTTATAAATGTATGCTAATGCGAACTTTACAATAAGGAAAAGCGACGGTGACAACTTAAACCAATAATATACGAAGGAATTAATAATTTAATTGTAAGGTTCGCATTAGTTTACATTTATCAAAGTGGAGAAAAGTTTAACTTTTGTGTTAAAATCACCGTCAACAAAGTCCGACATTTCAACATTCATCAGATTTCAAGCTACATTTTCAACATGCAGAACGCACCTCTACATGAAATTCTTCAAGGAGCCGGAATTTTGGAACAACAAGCGATCAACTCAATTCTACCCGCAAATGGACAACTAGAAGATACCGTCATTGTCAGAATGCTTCTCCATTACGCCGAACAAGCTTACCCGACCGTCAAAGTTGCCGTACTTCACCCTGAATTTGTCGCACGCTTCTACGTTACAACAGCGGATGGCGCTTATGAAGGAATGGCTCTTCTCAACGATATCAGCGACCAGAACAAGGCTTCCAACTATCTATACGGCGTTCAACAAGGATTCGACGTGCTACTCATTCCCATTCACAAGAGAGCTCAAATGGATAGAGGCGAGCACTGGATGCTAGGAATTTACGAAGCAAGCTATGGAGAACGTCAACTATTAGTCTGCGATCCAGTCGACAACCCGCTGCCCATCGATGCTGTTTTGAGAAAAATACTGCGACACGTTTTGAATACCGTTGTTACGAATGAAAAGCTGAAAGGATGCATCGTGAAACCTCGCAACGCTTACAACCACCAAGATGACGCGTCTTCCTGCGGAGTTTACATCGTCTTTTATGCTCGACAATACCTCTCTCATCGACGCCTTTTCCTGGACAAGAATTTTCAAGAAGCGGATGAACGGAAGCAAATTTACGAATTCGTTGTGAACAGTGTCTTTAATTGTATAATTTTTTGTTATCAATTACATTTTATTTCCTATGACTTTTCAAACTTTACCTTTGTATAGAATAGTTCCCTTTCCAAACTTTGTTTAGATAGTTTACAATGGTGCACTTTAACCGGTTATCTTTTCACCAATGGTTTCACAAATTTTCTTATTGTTTTGATAAATCACAATTGAAAATTTAAATCTTCGAGTTAGCTTCGATACCTGTTTTCTCCGAGCGGTGCTCGGTCACCCGCTGTTGTATATAAAGATGAAAAAAAACTTACAATTTTTGCAGACTCTATTGAAGCACAATTCCAAATCAATGGCGAACTTACGGACGAAGATGAAGATAAAATTACAAATAGTATATACAACAACTGTGTATATACTATTGTAATCATGTGTATACACTGCTTGTAATCATGGTAACTGTGTTAATACTATTGAAGCAATAAATAAGACCGATATTATTAACATTATCAGAAAGCTAAATAACAGAAAAGCACCCGGTGAGGATAATATCATCAATATAATGGCAAAATACCTCCCTGATAACAAACTGCAGGAATAACCAGCATATATAATGCATGCATTAAAAACAAAATTTTCCCAGATATATGGGAAAATGCAATAATCATCCTCTTCCCTAAGCCGAGCAAGGACTCGAGAATAGCATCAAATCACAGGCCAATTAGCTTATTACCGACATTTGGCAAAATATTTGAAAGGCTACTTAATCGTGCAACTCTGATCGTTTGGCCAATAGTGGAAAAAAAAACTTTTATTTCAATAGTAGTTTTTATGTTAAATGAATTTCTCTTCTAACTAACAATTTAATTATCAAGCAAAATTTTTTCGCCTCTTTAATATCTTGTAAAACGTAAAAGAAAAAATATATAACTAATGAATTTTCAAATAAATTCATTCATGTCCAGGTATTTATTAATTTAGAATGAAAACCCTAGGTTCTTATTTACCCAGAATTATAAAATCCTTGGTGTTTTACCACACTCGTTACATGTCTGATTTAATTTTGGTATTGATTTAATTATTTTAGTGATAGTTTTTTTCCGGTTCAATTTCAGTTCGATTCATCCAGTAATTTCTGGTGATATTGATTTTGAAGGTTATTTTGATACAGTGATTGAAGGACGTGCTGTTACCAGAGTTAAGACTATACTCTTGGCCGTGACATTGTTGATGTCGTTTCAGAATATTATGTATGCTAAAGATGTTGCTATCAGTATGAAATTCATCCAACATGTTCTGTTTGGTATTTCTGAGGAAAATTTAACTCCCAAAGTGATTACATTGATTAAAAAATTTTAAATAATTTAATTTCATGTTGAATTATATATTACTTATTAAGACAACAACTGTGATAGTGATAAAAAAAGGAACAAAATTGTATTTTATTTTTCAGTATGCTCAAATGTTATAACTGCAGTTTAAACTTTAAGGATTCTACGACATATTTAATCCATATTAAGAATGCTCATAGTCAATGTGCAAAAGTTTCGATTTATGTGTGGATTTAATGAATGTCATCTTTGTAAAGATTTTCATGAATTAAAAAAACGTCTGTTAAAGCATGAAGAGCTCTGAGTACTGGATCTACTAAGTTTATTTGCGTAACATTGCATTTTAATGTAAAAATATATCGTTTATACGACGCACAGAATCGGTTATATGTCGGTTTTTAGATTTTGCTTACGTTTATTTTACTTTTATTCTTCACACTAAACACGGGTCTTTTCTATAATCTAATGCCGATTCGGACATTAGCTTATAAAGGTGAAAAATGTAAAGGAGGAAAAAAAAGCAAAGCTCGCCCTACTGTGCTGCTTTGTGTAAACTCTGAGGGAAGTGAAAAGATCACTCCTTTAATGGTAGGAAAATCAAATAATCCCAGATGTCTGAAGAATATCAAAACGCTTCCGCTGGATTATGACGCCAATAAGAATGCGTGGATAACGACCGAAATTTTTACTAGATGGCTGAAAAAACTAGACAATGTTATGAAGAGGCAAAAACTAGAAATTTTGCTATTTATCGACCAATATCCAGCTCACTCACCGGATATTAATTTTTTGAAAAATCTAAAAGTTCACTTTTTCTTGCAAACTGAACAAATGTGCTTCAGTCATTAGATGTGACCGTGATTAGGAATCTAAAATTGCAGTATGGAAAGCAGTTAGTTCAACTCACTATTCAAAGCATTGCAGAGTCTAATCGCAAGAAAATAAGTGTTCTCCAAGCAATGAATATGATTTCGTCTCATGATCTGGTCACAAAGACAACAATAAAGAACTGTTTTATAAAAGCCCGATTTGCCCATCAAGCATCCGATGATAATGGGGGTGATGGTGTCAGCGATAATGATACAATAATCAATTATGATGATTGAAATTTGCTCTCAACAGAGACAACTTTTGATGAATACATGGATTGCGATGAGAATGTAGTTACGTTAGCGATTTACACTATTGATGAGCTTATTCAGAACACACAGTCTGAACATAGTGACAGCGAGGATCACGAGAAATGCCAAGAAGTTGTTACGCCATCTTTTCAAGATGCAATGATTTCCATTCAGACATTAAGAACTTATTTTCTTTACCACAATACCGGTGAAAAAACTTTTCATGACCTTGATTCATTGCACAAGTCATTAATTACAGCTCAACGTCAATCATCACCTCAAACAAACGTATATAATTTTTTCTGTAAACTTTACGTTAAATGATTAAAGCGAAAAGAAAAAAAAATTGGAGTATCTAAACAAATAAATTTAACGTACATTCAAATTGCTTACTGTAACTTTTCTCTTTTTTTTATGGTTAGCTTGTTTAATTTAGAAATTAATGTAAATCAACACATTAAAATTAACTGAAAACAGAGTCAGTTTCTAGTTTTGGAAGTTAAAATCGATTATACAACGATGCGCCACTGTATTCCTATAATTGATAATTTAAAAGCATTTTGTAAGAATAGGGAAATATTAAAATTTATTTTAATGCCTTATAAAACTCAAAATTCTCTTCTTTGTGGTATTCAAGATGGCAAAATAATTTTTTTAAAGAATATCCAAATAAATTTGTACCTAGATGATTTTCTCGTAACTAGTAATCCTTTAAGGCAGTGTTTCCCAACGTGGGGCCCACGCCCCACCAGGGGGCAATTTGATTGTTAAGGGGGGCAATTTAAAAATGGACTTGACATGAGTTTAAACCTTTTGCTCTGAGCCATTCAAATGCAATGCGAGATTTCGGTGACAAAATTGAAAGAAAAAAGCAAATTCTTAAATAATTGCGGCCAATAAATATTATGTGACGTAGAGATTTTTTAAGCGACAATCCTGAAATGAAGTACAGTGGCAGTCAAAAGTATTCGTACAATGAATTTTGAAGTGCTCATCACTTCATAGTATTTTATTAATTATACTACGTCATTAAACACAGATACCAGGCCTTGTATCCTTTATTTTTGAGCAATTTAATCAAAAGAAGTTTTCTTGTAAAACAATTACAGAAAAAAAATTATAAAAAATAGAAATTAATTATCAAAACTTTTGTGTCAAAAGTATTCGTACACTTAAGAAATTTCCCTAAAATTATATAGTATATCACAGTTTAATACTTAGAAGGATACCCTTTCGCCTTAATTATTGCTTTCATTCTACTTGGCATTGAATCTACCAGCTTCTTTGTAATATCTGGTGTAATTGATGCCCATTCTTCCAATATGGCGGTTTTCAGCTGATTTTTATTTTTTACTCCTCGATTTTTGATTTTGTCGTCTAAAATACTCCACAAATGCTCAATAGGATTCATGTCTGGTGATTGTGGAGGTGTGTTGAGTCTTTCGGGAGTGTTATATAATACCCAGAGCTTAGCATTATAAGCTGTATGCTTAGGGTCGTTGTCTTGTTGAAATATATAGTTAGTTTGAAGACCCATTTGTGAAGCGCTAGAATTTAAATTACTTTTTAGAATGTCAATGTACTTTTTGTGATCCATAATCCCATCAATGATGTGCAATTTACCCACTCCATGTGCGCTCATACATCCCCAAACTAGAATGTTACCACCGCCATGCTTTACTGTCGCACTCAAATTTTTTGGTTGTAGCTCTGTATTCTTTTTACGCCACACAATTTGTCTGCCATCAGATCCAAACACGTTAAACTTGCTCTCATCCGAGAATATAACCCTGTTCCAGAAATCAGGATTTTTATTAACATGCTGTTTGGCGAAAGACATTCGTTTCTTTCTATTAACTTCCGACACAAAAAACTTTTTTCGAGATACTCGACCATGGAATCCTGATTCGTTAAAAGTGCGGCGTATAGTACTTACCGAGATCGAAATTCCCTGTTTGAGGACTTTTACTGCCGGGGCACTCAATTTTGGATTTTTCTTAATCAATCTTACGAGTAAGCGTCTGTGCTTAATGCTGAGAATTTTTGGGCGTCCACTTCGTGGAATATTTTCAACAGTATTGCGTTGGCAATGTCGATCTATAACACTCTGCACTGTAGGTCTTCCAATAGCAAGTGATATCTTTCTTAAAGAGTTACAGTTATTATGTAGTTTCATTATCAGTTTTCTTTCAGCGAGAGAAGTTCCCTTCCGAGCCATCTCAATTTAAAGCTGTATGATTGACAACAAAAAATGCGAGTTTCAAAGCTAGTAAACATAAGAATGAAACAGATAAAGCGGTAAAAGTAAGAATAATATAAAATCTCGCCAAATATATTCCCACAAACGATATTTGGCGCACAAATTGTCTTAATTTTATTATTTTACAACTTGAAATGTGGATGTACGAATACTTTTGAAGCACGAGGTTTAGTGGTGAGATTCAAATTCTCACTCTATCGAGGAGCTCTTTATGACCAAATTTAAAAATTTCCTCTTAAAAATTCAAATCATTCATGCAACAACTTGAAAAACATTAAGATTTTTTGAAAATTTCAATTTATTTTTACGCAATTTCAATTTTTATTCACTTTTGAAGTTAGTAATTTAAGTGTACGAATACTTTTGACTGCCACTGTATCTGTTAACAGTCGGTGGTAAAGCATTTGCGAGTTATTTAGCCGATATCTTTGAAAAACTAAATATATTAAATAAGCAACTTCAAGGAACAAATAAAATTCTTGTTGATGCAAATGCGAAGATATTTGGCCTCTTTACCCTTATTGAGTTATGTCAGAAATATATTAACAACAAACGCTTTGAACAGATTCATTGACTCCAAAATGTAGTAATGATACCGCTTTATTTGTTATTGTCGATCATCTGAAAATTCTATCAGCTGATTTAAAAGAAAGATTTTCTGATTTGAAACAAATAGATTTTCCAGCATGGATGATGCAGTCCATGTTAGTGGATTTGTCTGATATATCAAATATGCAGTATCAAGGAGAACTCGCAGAAATGCAAAATGATGAGTCAGTTAAAACTTTATTTAATATAAAAGGAGTGATGGTATGGATTCATGAGGAAACAGAAAACAAATACCCAAATTCAACCAAATGTGCAAGAAAACTATTGTAACCGTTTCCATCTTCATATTTAGCTGAATGAGGATTTAGTTCTGCAAATGATTTACTGGTAATAAAAAAGAAATCGCCTGGATGTAATACAACGGGGAGACTTGAGACTGAAGCTAACTAAATTGGAGCATAAAATCTCTGTGTAGCTCATCCAGCGCTAGGATCTCAATAAATTAAAATATTAAATTACTATAGAAAAATCTTTATTAAAATTATTTCGAATTTGAAATTCAGTTTTTCATTATATGTTTTGAAAATTTACTTACTTTGTTTCGTTAACAATTTCCTAAGTTTCTTAAGTGAACAATTCGATTTTTTAATATTAAAAATTATGTATATGTTACATAGGGGGGCATAAGAATTTTAGAAAGGCTTAGGTGGGGCATGGTACAAAAAAGGTTGGGAAACACTGCTTTAAGGGGTAATCAAGCTAGACGCAAGTTAACTGCATTTTATTACACTATAGCCAATTTGCCACTTACTTTTAGATCAACTGTTTGCGATATGCAATTAGCTATCATTTGTAAAAAGATCAGATATTAAGAAGTTTGGATTCAGACCCATTTTGACACCTCTTTTAACTGATTTAAAACTCTTAGAGGACACAGGTATAAATATTGATGGAATATCAGGAAAGGTAAGGGGTTCTTTAGTGTCAATTGTTGGAGATAATTTGGCATTGCATGAAATAGGGGCTTATACAATTAATTTCTCTAGCAGTACAGGTCGTTTATGTAGATTTTGTATGGTCACATATAATGCTATGGAAAGTAATTCAAAGGAAAAGTATTTTACACGACGTACAAAGCAAACTCTTGAAAGCAAAATTAACATCATAAATGTAGATAATAGTTACATAAATTTGTATGGACTAAAATTTAACTCTCCTATAAATGATATAAGATATTTTCATACTAGTACTATGCTTCCGCCTGATGCTATGCACGATCTGCTTGAGGGTATTGTTCCATTAGAATTTGCTCTAATAATTAATAGTTTAATTAAAAGTAAATTTATTAGTCTTTCTTTATTAAATAGAAGGATTCGATCATTGAAGTTTGGTTTTAATGATAAACCTAATAGACCATACGAATAAAATTTAAACTTTGCAAAAGGAATTCTTCCCGTATGTGGTCCCTTCTTAGATTCTTACCACTAATGATAGGTATCTTTGTTCCGGGAAATGAAATAGTTTCTTTAAATAATTTTTTAAACATAAGTTAAAACCTAAACACCATTTTTTAGTGCACTACCCACGGCTTATTTTAGAATTCAGCCATCTTGTACATTTACGGTCTATGAGATTTGAAGCAAAGCATTTTAAACGTGTTGCCCAGGCTTCTAAAAATACCAAAAATTTATCTCTTACATTAGCACAAACGCACCAATAGCTACAACGCTTTTATAATAGTCAAGAAAGGGTCTTAGGAAAAAATATTGATATAACCAATGCAAAACCTATTGATAAAAATATTTATTCTGCCAAAATCACCAGCATTTTAGTAGGCTATGAACAGTTTTTCTAAACTTCAAAAGTACTAGTATCAGGAATAGCTTATAAACATGGAATGTGTGCAGTTTTAAGTTTTGAAAATGAAGAACCTGTATTTGGAAAAATTATTATTTTGTGCAAAGGCTCCAAAGTTTTATTTGTGTGCAATCTCTATAACTCTTGTTTTGTTTTTCACATAAGAGGTTATCAACTAAAAAATATGTAATGTAATTAAAATAATAGCGCCAGAAAATCTTTCAGATTATTATCCTCTGTCAGAATATAAATATGGGAATGACAGTGTTGTCATTCTCCAAACATCTTTTATTTGATCATTAATACATTTTTAAATCTGAATCATAAAATTCCTTAGTTTCAGGAATATAGTTAGAATCTGATACTGCTTAGCTGAAAAAGCCTTTTGACTGAGTTTCTTTTATGCTGTTACGGTCTATATCCTCAACTTAAAAAAAACATCTGTATTTTTCTTATTTACAGATTTCTAGTTTAATAAATTTTTCTTCAAGTTGTGCATTTTACTATATCTATCATAATCAGTAAATAAAATCTTTCCAACTGAGTGAACATTTGTCCAGTCTAGGAATCAAATCTGGGACCTTGGTTTATTTCAGAAACCAAGCTCTAACAACTTAACAAAAACAATGATTTTTCTTAAATATTCACCACTATTTATTAATTTGTAAAGAAATGACAGTAATTTTTTCCCAACTGGGTAAACAGTGTTGCCAGATTGGGCTACAAGTAGCGGATTGGGCTACTTTTAAAACTCCCCGCTACACAAAATCGAATTTGGGCTACCCGCTACTTTTTGGGCTACTCATTATTTTTCAAAAGCTACAAATTGTTAAAAACGCGCTACCTAGAGAATTTCATGCTACTTATCTCACAGAAATACTTTTATAAGAAAAAGTTTTCCTTTCCTATTATAAAATGAGAGATTCATTAAAGTCTGCAGTTTCTTTATCTTTTTTAAAAATATTTTCTTTTATTTCTGAAAACGCATCAGCTTTAGTTTCGGATTCTTGTTATGTTTTGCCGCGCTGAGTCCAGAATCTTTCCATATCTATGCTTCAAATCATAGACTCGTGAAAACGCAAAGATATATATGGAAAAATGCACGGCTAGTATGATGGGGGAAAAAACTTTAACTCCAACCATTATTAATCGCTTATCATCTGGAAAAATTGCGTGACCTGTAATCTGAGCTAAGGCGAAATATTGAATTTGGCGAAATTATGAACGCAGCTCATTGAAATTTAAGTCCCTCAGTGGACTGATCGTTAAGACGATCAGTCCACTGAATCATTCTCATTGAAGTCAACATATCATTGAACTGTCCCATTGAAGTCAAACATCACAGGCTGAGCCGCGATGGCTCAGGGGAGAGAGTGTTCGCCTTCCAAGGAGGGGAACCGGGGTTCGATCCCGGCGATGGCTGGTCGATACGAATTCCGCATCCCGCTTGCACCGACCACAGAGCTGACGTGAAATATCCTCAGTGGTAGACGGATCATGGGTTTGAGTCCCCTTGCCGTGAGGCTAACCGTGAGAGTTCTCGTGGTCTTCCTCTCCATACGACGCAAATGCCGGTTAGATCCATTAAAAAGTCCTCCAAGAAGGCAAAATTTCTCCCACTACTTGATCCAGGAGTTCCCTTGTCTTCTGGATTGGATTCAAAATTACAAGGCTACGGAGTTGAACATTAGCAGTCGTAAACCAAAAAATTTGGGTCGGCTGTTCAACGACGGTTATAAAAAAAAAATAAAACATCACTGGCTGCTGTCAGTGTGCGGGTGGGTGACCACGTGGATCAGTCTGCGTAGGGACCGAGGTCGTGCGGTATGGGTCCTCGTTAAACTGTTCTACCGTAAAGTGCTCGACTTTGCGTGCAGGTCGTNATTGCCAATTTAGCTATCATTTAGCTATCATTTGTAAGGATTCAGACCCATTTTGACACCTCTTTTGAAGGATTTAAAACTTTTAGAAGACACAGGTATAAATATTGCTGGCATATCAGGAAAGGTAAGAGGTTCTTTAGTGTCAATTGTTGGAGATAATTTGGCATTGCATGAAATAGGGGGTTATACAACAATTTTTTCTAGCAGTACAGGTCGTTTATGTAGATTTTGTATGGCCACATATAATACCATGGAAAGTAATTTTAAGGAAAAGTATTTTACACGACGTACAAAACAAACTCATGAACGCCAAATTAACCTCATAAATGTAGATAATAGCTACATGAATTTGTATGGATTAAAATTTAACTCTCCTATGAATGATTTAAGATATTTTCATACTAGTACTATGCTTCCACCTGATGCTATGCACGACCTATTTGAGGGTATTGTTCCATTAGAATTAGCTCTAATAATTAGTAGTTTAATTAAAAGTAAATTTATTAGTCTTCCTTTATTAAATAGAAGGATTCGATCATTGAAATTTGGCTTTAATGATAAACCTAATAGACCATATGAATTAAAAGTAAACTTTGCAAAAGGAATTCAAATGCCAGCTTCCCGTATGTGGTTTCTTCTTAGATTCTTACCTTTAATGATAGGTATTTTTGTCCCGGAAAATGAAATTGTTTGGGAATTTCTATTAATTTTGAAAGATATTGTAGATATTATTTTGTCTCCAGTCATAAATACTGATTATGTGTCTTTGTTAAAGGATCTAATTTATGAACATCATACTATGTTTACACAAATATTTAAAGAAACTAAGTTGAAACCTAAACACCATTTTTTAGTGCACTACCCACGACTTATTTTAGAATTCGGCCCTCTTGTACATTTATGGTCTATGAGATTTGAAGCAAAGCATTTTAAACGTGTTGCCCAGGTTTCTAAGAATACCAAAAAATTTACCTCTTACATTAGCACAAAGGCACCAATAGCTACAACGCTTTTATAATAGTCAAGAAAGGGTCTTAGGAAAAAATATTGATACAACCAATGCAAAACCTATTGATAAAAATATTTGTTCTGCCTAAATCACCAGCATTTTAGTAGGCTATAAACAGTTTTTCTAAACTTCAAAAGTACTAGTATCAGGAATAGCTTATAAACATGGAATGTGTGTAGTTTTAAGCTCTGAAAATGAAGAACCTGTATTTGGAAAAATTATTATTATTTTGTGCAAAGGCTCCAAAGTTTTATTTGTGTGTAATCTCTATAATTCTTGTTTTGTTTTTCACATAAGAGGTTATCAACTAAAAAAAATGTAATGTAATTAAAATAATAGCGCCAGAAAATCTTTCAGATTATTATCCTCTGTCAGAATATAAATATGGGAATGACAGTGTTGTCATTCTCCAACCATCTTTTATTTGATCATTAATACATTTTTAAATCTGAATCATAAAATTCTTATCTGAAGTCCTTAGTTTCAGGAATATAGTTAGAATCTGATACTGCTTAGCTGAAAAAGTCTTTTGACTGAGTTTCTTTTCTGCTGTTACGGTCTATACCCTCAACTCAAAAAATATCTGTTTTTTTCTTATTTACAGATTTCTAGGTTAATAAATTTTTCTTCAAGTTGTGCATTTTACTTTATTTATCATAATCAGTAAATAAAATCTTTCCAACTGAGTGAACATTTATCCAGTCTAGGAATCAAATCTGGTTTATTTCAGAAACCAAGCTCTAACAACTTACCAAAAACAATGATTTTTCTTAAATATTCACCACTATTTATTAATTTGTAAAGAAATGACAGTAATTTTTTCCCAACTGGGTAAATATCGTTTTTGAAAAAGTAATTTAGTTAAATTGTAAATTTTAATACGGATGTATCAAGAAATTTTTTACCAATTAAAATATTGAAACTTATTTCTTGATATTCCCAAGTTTCATAATGTAAATAACAAAAAAATTACTTATCTATCATATTTTTTATTTTTCTTATGAATGCTGTAATATGTTTGAAAAGAGTAATCTACATATTTAACTTTAAAGATAATTATTTTGTATGAAAAAATTTCCTCTTGTCTATGTATATAAATATCAAAGTGATTATTCTTGAATAGTGATCTGGATGTGGTCATTTTATCATTATAATTTCCAAGTTATATAGATATTTTTTAACTAAACTCAGTGGCGCGACAGCCCATAGAGGGCCAAGACCTACTGTGCCCATCTTTGTTTTCTTGACCTTGGGTTCTGGGGTGCAGGAGCAGATGTTCCTATTACATACCTGCCAACTTTTAATCCTTTCGAGGATGGAATTCATATTACAATTTCAGGCAGAAACTTATGCTGAATTTTGAGTTAGCTTCTGCAGTCTAACAAAACAGAATTATATATTTATATATATTTTTTATTTTATTTTATAACCGTCGTTGAACAGCCGACCCAATTTCATGGGTTTACGACTACTTACGTTCAACTCCGTAGTCTTGTAATTTTGAACCAATCCAGAAGACTAGGAAACTCCTGGATCAGTACCCCCAGAGGTATTGATTTGTTGTGGGAACATGGAGGACTTTGAGACTCGACAGATTTAACGTGCATCAGTCACCATTTACTACACGGGGAGTCTTCGGCCGGCGAGGATCGAACCCACGACCTCTTGGATATGGGCCCAGCGCCCTACCGACCAGGCTATCCCGGCCCTATATTTATATATAGGAATTTTTTTTAAAATAGTGGTGGGTCAAAAAGATTATACACTCACTCACTCAAAAATACCTAATCATGGTGCAACCTTCCTCCGCTTTTAGCTCCCTTCAAAATACCCATTTTTGGTGCAACCTTCTCTCGTTGTTTGGAGCTAGTGAAAGCACCAATGTTTGGCGCAACATAGCTCGAAATTTTTTACAGTGTAGGGTCACCAAATAAAGATAGAGTAAATGGATAAAAGCTGCCACCAAAACGTTCGATTCACAAGCATTTGAATCGTCTACCTTAGACAAAAATATGTTTCATGGTGAGAACAACTTGGCATAATGAACAAACAAAGTTAGTGAGTAATAAGTTAGCGTGTACTTAAGTGTAAATGTCTAATACTATTTTCTTTTTTGCTTACTGTAAATTAGCGCACTCTTGATAGCTTTTTTTAATGTAAATTGCTTCTAACACAGGAAATAATGGCTGTTCCGGAGGTACTCCAGCTTTAGCCTTACAATTCGTCTTGGAAAATCATGGACTAGTCAGCGAAAAGGCTTATCCATATTGGGCAAAAGTAAGTATATTCTCACAAATGGAGGGTAGAACTTAGAAAATTTATTTTGGAATGAAAACTTGGATTCTGAGTAGTATACCTTGAAGATGATGGCTCCTTAAAACAGCTAGGATTCTGCTTTGAAGGACTTTTGAAACGGGTTTTTATCTTTCTCTCCTTCCAATTAGTTCTAGGGATGGGGAGGAGATAAAAAGTTTTCTCGATTTATTGCTGGTTTGTTCTGCATTTTTGTACTATTTATAAACAGTATTGTTCTATTTTTTTGAGAATACATTTATATCATTCATGTTCATTAAATCTGCTAACATATCTTGAGATAAAATTGCGGTTGGTGAAAGACGCAACCATACTTGTACCTCCTGAATATCACTTTGATTCTTATGTCTTCTATGCGTTTGTTGCTCGCCTTGCAAGTCGTTTCTCTGATATAGCATCCCACACCGCGCAGTTCACCGCATATTGTGTTCATATATATATATATATATATATATATATATTTCTTTTTTTCATTTCCATTTTAAGAAAATTGTAAAAATCGGGGGAATTCAATGTCTTACTTAAAGATTCCCCTTACCCCTCCGGCCTCCTTGTTAGCAAAAATAAGCAATTCACAACCATCGGCTTAGTGCTTACGTAATATTTGAATAGCCCATACAAAGTCGAATAAAAGTCTAGATTGTTTTTCTCTTTTCTCTGATTTGTGAACAGCATAAATAAGCTATAAGTTTCTTTTAAAGGAACTAAACTTCTTACTGTTAGACGACTATTACAACAAATTTCGAAAAGTAACAAGTGTGTGTACAAGTGTGCTTATCACCTTCGGATAGATTATTAGACAGCAATTGGGCTAGCAGAATTGCCATCTCATATTAGGTTTCACATTAATTTATATGNAATGATTATTTTAAATAAGGTAAGATGTAATGTATGTATGTACACTTTGAGGATATTTGTAAACAGCTTTATTTTAAACTAAAAAAATTTTTTTTAATCTAACTTTCTTTAATTCTCTTAAAATTTATTGACTTAAATATTTAATTTATGGCCGATCGTTTTCGTTTGTATTGCCATTTTTATCAAGTCATAATGTGTACTATTTACGTGCTTAGTTACGAACTGCTAATGAATCGGTTAAAAGGTCACCCCGCTTATAAGGTCAATTTTGCGATGTCCCTTAGGGGGACCTTATATCGAGGTCTGACGTATATATATATTATCAAGTCTCAACATCTGGGGCACAGTGCAAAGTAGAGGAAAATTTGTAATTACGAATATTTTTCAAAAATATTAAAAATAAACTATAAGTATACATTTTAAATATATAATTATATATTTTGTAATATATAATTGCAATTGTTTGTAATATATAATTATATGTTTTGTATTTACATCTTATTCAAAATTAAAGGTATTTAAGTTTTATAAAAAACAGCAAAAGAAATCAATAAATATAAACAACAATTTCGGACAGTACCAGATTCATTTATAAATTTTTTTTAAAAATGGACTTTCAAGAAGAATAAAATAATTATCACAGCAAAGCCAAAATGTTAAAACTGGGTAGAATAAGTATTAGTGAAGAAATTATTCCTTTAAAAAAATGTGTGGTCTGCTGCTGTGCCTATTCAGTGATTTGTAACCGGTTTTTAAAGCATAGAAATAATTTTTATTAATATTTAGTAATTATTCATACGTATTTTTTTTTAATGAGCGCAGATCACCTGACCGGCAGAAACTCAACATTCTCGCTTTGAGGATGGGCTGTACTATTCACTATACTACAAGTAGTTTCACACTGTAAAGTCATATAAAGGATAACACACAGATAAAAAAAATTTTAACCTTTAAGTTAAAGAAAAAGAAGAAATAATTTGTAATTCATCAATCAGAACATGTCTCGATGGTGTATCGGATATAGTTATCCCGTCAAAAGCAAAGCCAAATGCGAGATCCCTAAAGCATTATAAAAATATATCTAAACTATACAAACAGATATCACTCATGGGCTGCAATTAGTGGCACAAATAAAAAGAACACGCGTTTTGAACTAAGAACAGGTGTAAATATGAAAATACACATTCTTTCAGCAGTAATATTAGCACAACTCATAATTCAACTTCTAGCTAATCTTCGTTTCAGCAAATTGAAACATTTCTTATGCATTTTCCTTAGCAATGAAAACTTTAAACCCACTTATTTCAAAACTTTATTTTTTGAGTTGTGACGCTATTGCAGCCCATGAGCGATATAATGGTAAATAAATAACCTTCTTTTGATACTGCACAGTTTTCAACTAAAGAGGACGCCATACCACTGAGAAACTTTTCGTCTCAAATTCTCTTTCACTTCCATTATCAATTTAAAATGTAAAAGAAAGAAAAAATAAGTTCTGGCAAACCTAGAGTAAGAAATGAAATTTAAATTGCTGGAAGAAAAAAAATAAAACTGCAAAATGCAAACAAATTATTTGGAAGTGAACTTATTTTTATTTTGATGTTTTAAAAATTTCGTTTCAGTCATGGGTTATTTTAAGTTTGTCTGAACAAACTTTTTCTATACTTTGAATGAGTCATGGAGGTGACAGAGAATCAACAACGAAACATTTCTCCCGTGGTATGACGTCCTCTTAAGAAGTTTTGAGTCATTTTAAATATTTATTATCGACATAAGACTCTCTTAGGTTCTTTAAACTCCTTTCAAGGGTCGAGTTGGAGGAGAAAACCAAATGATGCATCGATTTGGTGAGTCAAGATAGAAATTTTCGAAAGATGTGGCGGGAAAAACTAGCATTCACGAGTCGTCCTCAAAAGTCATCATCTAGTTAATTGACAAGAATTCCCCCAATAGTGGTGTATCGTTCATGAGACTCCGTTCACGGTGTCTAGTCACGGCATTATTCATACCTCCATGGTTCATATGGGTAGTAATGTGGAAGAGGTTAAAGGTCGTGACATCTTTCTTTCTTATCCATACTTCCTGAGACTTGGCGACAAAGTGGACAATGTATGTCTTTTGGATAACACCTCATCTACGATCCGTTTCCGCCTTCAAAACGGATGTTTAACCTTTCCACTTAGTCCCTGGTTGCAATCGACAGGGGACTAGAGAAAATCTTGAGTGAAGGGCACTTTGGAAATATACTTGGATACTATCTGACAGCCGTAGTTCAATTAAACACCTCAAAAATTGGGCCCTCATTGGAGATAAAACCAGTTTTTCGATCTTACAAATAGTAAAGCTCATTTCCCAGCAGCATGAGGTCCACGTCGATATCCACGGAAACGAGTTGGCTGACAATCTTGCAAAGAAGGGACTAGACCATCCAGTCCCCTCCATCTCAGAGCTTACAGACCTTGAACTTTTCGCAAGGCAAAAGACCCAGAACAAACAAAATTGGCTGCTTCCACCTACTCACTACTGGTATAAAGCAAAGAGACCAGGACTCTCTCTATCTCTTCCTGGTGACAGGCAGACCAACACTTGCTTATCCCTACTGGCCAGTGGACACCTGAAAAGTCTTACATTTTCTGCAAATCAAAATATCTTTCCTCTTTGCTCTAAATGCCAACAAAACCAGGCTTCACCTGAGCACATCTTGAACTGTTGAGGGCTGGTCTGGAACGACATTCATTCCTCTCCCCTTTTAGTTTCGGACTTCTTGAATGTCAACGGATTTATTGATCTGGTTTGACTGGGAATTAGCAACAACAACAGTATCACCTTTTATAATAGTTAAATGTTGAATTACACAAACTTTATAGATGTAACTATGTAAAATGCTTATTTTTCCGTTTTTAAGGTAAATTTGTTTTTCTTCTACAGACGATGAAATGCCATAAAAAGGACTTAGCAAGAGCAAAGCGATATGCGGCACTCAATACCTATTATCAATTGAAAGAGAAAGACGAAATATATTTGAAAGCAGTTGTTGCTCTTTTTGGACCAGTTACTGCTTCCATAAGAGTCGCAAAAACCGCTCATCATTACGGGTAATTATAATATTTCGTTCATAAAACTTTTTTGGAAGCACACAAATAAACATTCATTAAGGGTCAAATCATCCAAAGATGATATCAAGTAGAAGAAAGAAAATCAAAACACCTAAAGAAAAAGAATATAAAAAAAAGGCCTCGTTAACTTGTACTAAAATTTCACATCAGATTCCATTCAGGTTGTAGAATTCGATTTCAAATTCATTTAATAATTATTCGAACGTAATTAGATATTTTTAAAAAGTTAATATACCAAGATTAATTTGAATGAAAGAAACCTTTTAGTGCTTTATATATTTTATTGCAATTATATAATTGTATTATTATCATAAATAATATAGCAAGTAACAACTATCTCTCAGGTTCTTAATCATTAAATAATTAAAATTAACAAAAATGATATACTTTTAAAATTCCTGACATGTCATAAAATTTCCTGACAAATGATTTTGATGAAACTAATGTGTCGACAATAAGCTCTCCTTTACTCTCAAAAGGAAAGTAGAAGGTTAAACCATGAGCTTCTTTATTTGTAATAATAAAATGGTTTTCTTCTTCTGTTAATTTAAAGTAAATAAATTGTTTGCTTGTTTTTTCTGTTCATTTTATTTTATTTTTATAACCGTCTTTAAACAGCAGATCCCATTTTCGGGTTTACGACTACAGACGTTCAACTCCGTAGCCTTGTAATTTTGAACCTAGTCCAGAAGACAAGGGAAGTATTGAGAGAAATTGACCTTCTTGGAGGACTTTTTGATGAAACTAACCAGTATTTACGTTACATGGAGTGGAAAACCTCCCACGGTTAGCCTGACGGCAAGGGTTCGTCTACTACTAAGGATATTTTACGTCAGCACTGTGGTCGGTGCAAGCCGGATGCGGAATTCGTATTTACCAGTCATCGCTGGGATTCTAACCCGGTTCACCTCATTGGAAGCGAACGCTCTATTCCCTGAGCCATCACGGTTCTTTCTGCTAATTTAAAGTACGTAAATGTTTCGGTGACTGTTTAGTTGAAATATTCACAAAGGGTAGCACAGATAACGTACTACAGGGTTCCCGCTCTACGATGAGATTGAAATTCAAGAACCTTAATACAAGACCAATTTTAAAAATTATTCTCTTCTATTTTACTAGAAGCAACAATGCAGAAGGGAGTATATGTATTATGGACTACCAGTTATACTTTTTTTAAAAACAACCCTACTGGTTTTAAATATTAATTCACAAAATCATTTTCAGCACAATCTATAACTAATGGTAATGAAGTGTTAATGGGGAAGAAGGGATTTCTTTAATTCTGGGAATTTCCACGTGATGGCTGCACGAGAGAGACAGAGCTAAATCTTCGGTATTCCATATTCCAGGACTATTCCATATCCCTCTCCTCTCCTCTATTAAACATCATTTCTGAAATTATAAAGTTAATCCATCCATAATTTACACAACCTTTTCTAAATGTTATCCAGCAACAAGTCTTTCTGAAAATAAAAATTAGGAGGAACATATTCATGAACCAAATATAGCTTACTTATTTTATAAAGTAATGAAAGGAAGCAATACAATGGAATATTTGGTGTTGTCTCTTAAGAGATAAGAAGCATATTTTTTGAGTTGTGCCGCTATTGCAGCNCAACTCCGTAGCCTTGTAATTTTGAACCTAGTCCAGAAGACAAGGGAAGTATTGAGAGAAATTGACCTTCTTGGAGGACTTTTTGATGAAACTAACCAGTATTTACGTTACATGGAGTGGAAAACCTCCCACGGTTAGCCTGACGGCAAGGGTCCGTCTACTACTAAGGATATTTTACGTCAGCACTGTGGTCGGTGCAAGCCGGATGCGGAATTCGTATTTACCAGTCATCGCTGGGATTCTAACCCGGATCACCTCATTGGAAGCGAACGCTCTATTCCCTGAGCCATCACGGCTCTTTCTGCTAATTTAAAGTACGTAAATGTTTCGGTGACTGTTTAGTTGAAATATTCACAAAGGGTTGCACAGATAACGTACTACAGGGTTCCCACTCTATGATGAGATTGAAATTCAAGGACCTTAATCCAAGACCAATTTTAAAAATTATTTTCTTCTATTTTACTAGAACCAGATAACAATAACATCGAAATCTACACAGATGGATCAAAAATTGATGATAATGATAGATAACCAAAGCAGAGTAAAGTAGGATACGCTATCGTCGTCAAGCAAAATGGACTTACAATCGATCTAATCTCCAATAGATTAAACGATGAAGCAAGTATTTACCAGGCGGAGCTGGAGGCTATTAAACAAGCTGTCATTTACATCAAAAACAAAAATTACAAAGATGCGAAAATTTATACTGATTCGCTATCCTCGTTACAAAATCTAAATGTCCCAAGAAATCGAAGTAAGATTATTGAAGAGATTAAAGTAAATATAACACCAAGTATTAGACTTTACTGGGTCAAAGCACACATTGGAATTGAAGGTAACGAGGAGGCGGATCAGCAAGCTAAGAAGGCCACGAGCCTCAGCTGGGTGGGAACGATGCTCCCAATGGAAAGAACATTCAACATTAGATACATTAAGCAAGCCACAATGAATAAATGGAAAGTAGATTGGTGTGAATCAGTAAAGGGCAGGCAGACATATAATTTCTTTAAAGATCCCACACTAACTCTCCTGCAGTCAAACTTCTATTTAAACCAATTCTTAACGGGCCACAGGGTTTTCGGAATGTATCAACAGAAATTCTTCAATAAACGAACAAATTGTAAATTTTGTGGCAGAGTACAAGACATTGACCATCTCATAAAATTTTGTCCCAAATTCCAGACGATCCGTGGCAAAAAATGGGACCAATATACTCAACATCAACTTTATGCTGATATGCCGGCCAGGTGGCCGAGCGGTTAGCGTGCCTGACTGCGAAGCCATAGGCTGCGGGTTCGAATCCCGCTCTGGGCATGGATGTTTCTCTCTCTCTTTGTGCTGTCCTCTGGTGTGTGAATGTGGCCCACCCTATAAACGGGTTTGTGGCGTGGGCAATGTTGCTCGCCTCCGTGACTTTGGTTCACAGGTGCCCACTGGGTAACGCGAAATGAGCAACAATTCTGGCATAGTATAGGCAAAGATTCAAAATCAGTGCCTGCCATTGGGGAAAAAAAACTTTATGCTGATATTGACTGCAGGGGGAAAATCATTGAAATTCTTAAATATACCCTGGATGATCTGCTTGCCCCTGCGAGTACACCCGACTAATTTTATCTGGTTTTATTTTTTAAACTTTCGGCTTTTAGGTTTTCTGGTTTTAAATATCTGCTTTTAATATTTTACCTCGGCTCTTACCGTTTCCATGACTTTGTTCTCCCCTTGAACTGGCATCTTCATTATACATAGGACATTCGAAATGAAATCTTGCTCTTGGTCAATTTCAGCACCCTCTGTCCTACCTGCTGTCATGTTTGTGTGTTTATCCTTTTAGTGATACTTTGGTTTACCTTAGAACATTTTTAATCTTAGAGGCACTTTGCCTTCAAAGGGAGACACTTGAACTTTTAGCCGAGTATTTTAATTATTCTATTAATCTTATTTTAGTCTTATTTGTTTCTAATGTGGTTTTTCATATTTTACCATTTGATGTTTTACCTGACCTTACTTTTATATGTTTTTACCTGCATTTTTGACACTTTTATTGTCGGTTGATTTTATCTGCTTTGATGTTTTAAGCACTTTTAAATTTTATACTGTTTTATTTTTATTTTATTTTTTCGATTTTGGGATTTTTCCTATGTGTTTCAAACTTCTTAATTTTGTACTTTTACTTTTCTGTAGTTATGTAGTGTTTAGTTCACGTGCAAACGGATGAAACCCTTATCCGCAAACTTCTTCGGGGGTAGGTCGGTTACTATTGGTCTTACTAGAAGCAACAATGCTTGTTGTGGCAATAATTAATTTCAAATATAATACCTAAATGCTTTGCCTATATAGAGAGAGTATATGTATTATGGACTATCATTTATATTTTTTTAGAAACAACCCTACTGGTTTCAAATAATAATTCACAAAACCGTTTTCAGCACAATCTATAACTAATGGTAATGAGGTGTTAATGGTGAAAAGGGGATTTCTTTAATCCTGGGTATTTCCACGTGATGGCTGCACGAGAGAGACAAAGCTAAATCTTAGGTATTCCATATTCCATGACTATACCATAACTCCCTCCTCTCCTCTGTTAAACATCATTTCTGAAATTATAAAATTAATTCATCCATAATTTACACAACCTTCTCTAAATGTCATGCAGCAACAATTCTTTCTGGAAATAAAAATTAGGAAGAACATATTCATGAACCATATATAGCTTACTTATTTTATAAAGTAATGAAAGGAAGCAATACAATGGAAATATTTGGTGTTGTCTCTTAAGAGATAAGAAGCAAACAAANTTGTCCTGCGTAGCTTCCCTAATGGTCAGATAACTTTTGCTACTTATTTTGGAAATCTTCCCCTTGTCTACACATTTTACATACGATTCAACATCTGACCATATTTCAATGGATCTTTCTACTGCAGGAATATTTTTGAGCCATCTACATTTGCAAAACTTTAATGGCATCTTTTTAAGTGAAGGCAGTGACAAAAAGTCAGAAGTCCTTGCAGGGCTGTCCTAAAACAACCAATAAAGAGAAGAAAGAATTTCATTAATATACCATGAAGTGGCATTTTTACCATGTTTGAAAGCATTATTCATTATGTGTAATCCACAACTACCAATGGATATGACCTGGTGGGAATATTTCTCTTTTAATTCACATTGAAGCTTCTCATAGAATTTCCAATTGTCATAGGGTCCATCCATGGATAATTGAAGTATTTTAGAGAGCTTTAAACCATCATCCATGCATTTATAAAAAGAGGTCAAAATATTTTCTGCAGTTCCATGACCCATAAATTGGAAGGTAAGATACCTAGTGCAAACTTTATTATCAATTCCCATATACCTTATCATAATGTCCATCTGCTTAGATTGTAGAAATTGGTTTAACGTCTCATCAAAGAGCACAGTGTAGCAATCAATATTCTTCAACTCATTTATAAGAATCCCTTTGAAGTTTGGTGCCAATTCAAAGGAGCACAAATAGGCGCACTTTGTGGCACCGCAAGAAAATTGTCTCGCTATACAGCTATCAGCAAACATTTTGGAGAACAATGTACTAACCCCTTCACAGGAGTTATATGAATAATTACTACTGTTGCACTTGAGACTCCAGAGAATTTCAGCATCTAGCACATCCCTTTTGACCACATAGGAAGACAATGTTACCTCGGACACTAAAGTTTCTGTTTCACTTGGGGCACACGAAGGAGTATTTACACCAGATGAATTAGATGTTGATGTCTTTGGAAAAAGAGAACTCAGGGCATGAGACTGCTTTTTTTGTTTTAATTTGTACTCTATGTTTACTGCCTGAAAAACACCAAATATGCACAAACTAATACACAGAAACTGAATTGTACTAGCTAAATGGCAATACTATAAATCAGGGTTGTTAACGTTTAAAACACAGAGGAAAAAAAGTTGTTTAAAACACATATTTTTTAAAACAATTTTTGTACCAATAACCAACAGATTGCTAGCACCAAACTGTCCTTTCTTAATTTTTTTTCTTCACTTTTTTCTGGAAGACATGATATGATGTAAAAAAAACCTCCGCCCTTGCATTTTGAAAATAATTATTGTTATAAAAATTAAAGAGAAAATAGACATCCCTTTTTATAGTAAGCTAGTCATTAAATGTTTATTTTATAAATTATACTTTGCATTATGTAAATTAAATAAACTGTAATATGTAAGTATGTATGTTAAACAATAACTAGAGAATAACTATGATGAAAAAGAATCAATATTAACCTTATTAATAGAATTATTTACTTAAATAAAAATTCGTTAATTGAATTAAAATTTATTTATACTATGTATTGCTAGTTTATGTTGAATTTGAAGTACAGTAACGGACCTTTTATCCTGAAAGCTTGGACTTCCATAACTTCAACTTCATCCCGGATTTCGGGACCGTTTGGAAAAACGCTATTGAAATGTCTTATAAAACTATAACCTGGTTGTGCTTATAAAACTTATAAGCACAATCAGGTCATTAAAATAGTGAAAATACGTGCATCTCTCCTTCTTAGTATCATTCTATTCTTATATAGGAACCAAGAAATAATAATTAATAAAAATAAACATTGTATCCGGATTGCATAATTTATTTTGAAGACATCGTCTATTTTCCTCAGGAGAGTAGTCAAAACGTTCAATTCGAAAAAACTGAATTATTTGTTTTTCTTTTCCTAGCAACCCGCTTTTTATAACCTTTTACTATTCAGTATTACGATTTCTTTCTCTTGAAGGAATCGCTTCCCTCTTGAATTCCGAATTTATTACCACCACTTCCCTGGGCCTTGAGTTAAAAACAAAACAAATCAACAAAAAAAGCAGACGCGTCGTCCTGACAGAAGCGGCACGGCAGCAAGAATCCTTTCGCCTCCAGAATTATTATGTTTTACAGAAGACATCTATTACAGAACATTTAGCATTGAAGAGCCTTATATTTTTTAGAGCTTCTCTCCGGTAATACGATTTTTTTTCTATGGATTTTCTGTACCTATTCAATCAGCACATACCCGATTACTCACTTTCAAAACATATTACCCTGCTGACAAATTTATCTCAAGTTGGTAATGGTAGAAACAGAAATCCCTACCGATAATTTAGAGGTAATTTCGTTATTGCTGGACATCCTAATATTACATACAAAATAAATTACTATACTTTTTCTTACTGAATTGCCCATTTGAGCGAGTTGGAGGGTTCACCTCTATTCGAGGCACTTGGCTCTGAACTTGATTTCGGGCAAATCCATTCGATAAAATCCATTCTTTATAAGCTGGATTATCCATCCATTGGGGATTAAAATAGCACTTCCCAGGCTTAACTAGTCTAAACTACATAACACAAATACGAAGCCGTTCCTTTGCGAATAAAGTTTATAAAGTTTTGAAATGTCGCCAACGTAAGAACAAGTGCGGATGGTAAAACGGCAAATTTATTGAAAACTACAAGGTACATATTGTAACGAAATTCGAGAGTATTCCAGTTTCGATTACAAAAAAGAACGATCTAAGCATATGCGACAGAAGATGAAGTGGAGTCCCGCCCCGGAAGCGTTGATTGGCTGCTGTGCTCCGCGCGCTTGGCCAGACACCAAGACACTAGGCCCAGCTAGAAACGGTGGCTCCAAAAACCACGTGAGAGAGAGCTCGGGAACAAAACAGGAAGAACGAGAAAGATCCGCGGGTGTTTTATAAAAAGGGCCGCCGGCAGTATTGGATGAATTCAAGGAGCTAAATTTAGCGAAAAAAATTCAAGGACAGTGGGAACCCTGTATTATTAACACGCGGCTCGAGTAAATTTCTCCAAATTAACGAAAAAAATTGTATAAAAAAAATCTTTAAAAAAAACACTAAGCACACCTTTGGTAACTTATCTCTCCATAGAAAAGAAATGTTAATGTCACTCATTTATATTTCACAAAATTAAATGTATATAGCAAAAACTTCAAATATGGCATTGTAACATGTAACACACGTATTGAAATTTCTGTTTTTTTTTACAACATCCGTCTTCTTCTTGTTAACTTAGAACACATGCCAGATTTGACAACAAATTAAAAAACAATCATAAAATATCTTACAAGTTCCTTTTAAAGAGCTTTAAAGTTGAAAAATGTCGTGTAAACATAATACACGTGACGAATGAATCGCTACTCAGAATGCCTTTTACTCTAATGATCGAATCTATCTAAATCGCAGTGGTTAAAAAGTTGCGACTTTAAATATGGTGAATTACTGGTTGACGGAAAAAAAGGTCCCTGGAAAAAAAGGTACCCCCATAGGGAAAATCTGTAGGGATATTTCCCCTCTCGCTTTCTGGGCAGCATGAATGCTTCTCTCTTTTTCAATGAATATTCTTTTTATCTGTAATAATTCAGATTAGATCATTGAGGTAATGAGAAGGGTAAGGGGGAGGGACTTACGGGCTGGTTGTATTACGCTTTTTTTTTAAATTTTATTTCATTTATTTATTCTTCTTTGATTATTTTTTAAAGCGGGAAGATACTATTTAAATTTTTCAATAATGTTTTACTTTTTTTAATAATTTTTCTAAGTGAAAAATGTGTTATTCTCTATTTTAAATTATGTTTTGTGAAGAAGTTGCTTATGTGAGGCTTAAAGTAGCCAATCGAGGAAGTTGGGAGGATTTATGTATTGGATGTTTATTCGTGATTGGAGGGGAAAGTATTGGTCCTTTTTAATTAGTTGAAAACGCGCGACACGAAAAAAAACAAAACATGCACGGAACAGCAAAAAGCGCTTCAATCTAATCTTCTCATTTCAAATATTTTCCCCTACAGAGGTACCTTTTTTACCGGGACCTTTTTTTCCGGGGACCTTTTTTTCCAGGTACCTTTTTTTCCGGTACCTTTTTTTCCTAGAATCGAATTACTAGCAGTGGATACGGGACTTGAAGCCATTTTGAGTGAAAATTATTATGGAAATCTCTGAATTCTGACTGATAGCTGAAGTTCAATGGAACATCTTAATAATTGGATCTATATAGGTGATAAGACAATCTCACTTCAACATGATATTCATTTCCAGTGAATCCCATCACATATTTGGTAACGAGAAGGCAAACTGTCTAGCAAAGGACGGTTGCAACGTGCCAACTTCTGCATCTGATAAACCTACCTATCTAAATATGATAATTAATTGGTGTAAGTGATATTTTATGTTTCGAAATCAAATCTGAAAACGTACTTTCTCTGAAAACCTTTGTTTTACTCATTTGGATTTCTTACCAAATATAGTCCCAATACTTAGATCAATCCCTCAATATTAATTTTACTTTTTGAAAACTAATGCGTATTTCATCATGTCTCGAGAATTTTTTAAGCGAATTGAACATATTTTTTTGCATACGTTTATCAAAATTCGTTTATCAAATTCGTTTATCAAAAGATAATTCCATGCAAAAAAAATTTTAAATCAATATGTCAAAATATTTTTGAATTATTAGGTATACAAATTTTTACATCATTTTAAGGAATAAAGAAATCGAATTTTAAATAAGACTTTTTTAATCTGAATAAAATTTCACATTCGACATTATGATGTGACAGACATAGATATATGCTTACGAAATAATTTTTAGCAAATGGGCAATTCCATGAAAAGGGGGAAAAGCATTGGAAAATTCAAATAAGAATAATGTTATTATTTTGGATGTTTTCTGAGTTAGAAAGGTTTGAAGTTTGATAATTTATCATAATTTTTCTTGAGAATTTAGTTTTTGAGTATTGGCAACCCATTGAACATTGGCATTTGCTTGTTCTGATTTGGGTGAAGAACATGATCAGATTTTGAAAATCAGTAAGTTAACATTATTTTCATTTCAAAATGTTCCAAAGAATAAATATTGTTTATTACACTTAATAGAAATATTGTGCAGTGTAAAAATAAGTTTTTGTAGTTAAATTCATTTAATTATACAAATTTCAAATAAACATAATTGCATGTAACGTAAGTTACCGAAAACTAGAAAAAGTTTTTATGTGTAAAAAAGATCAAGTGATACAAAAGTAAGAATAATAATTTTTCTTTCTTAGAGGCTAACACTAAATAAGCAGCAATAGTTTTCTTTTCAAATATTACTTATTTATTGTTTTGAGCACTATTCAATATGTGTAACGTAAGTTACTGACATGCATGTAATGTAAGTTACCAATGTGAAATGAGTCCTCTTGAAAATTGGCATATAAACTAAACAAGATGTATCTAGTTACAATACTAAAGTTTAAATGAATTATCCACTGACTTAAGATAATAATTTGAAGGAAAATCTTTGCATTAAGTTATTAATTTGGGTGTTGGCATTCATATGTTTTTAAAATTGGAGAAATCTCACTACAAGCTCCAGGAGTTAAGGATATAGTTGTAATTAGAGATGCTAATGGTATGAAAAAGAAAGTACAAAACACGACATCTTCTTCATTCAGTTCGAGAAATGCACCAAATGTTTATGGAAGAAAATCCAGAATGCAAAATTGGAAAAACTAAATTCTTTGAGCTCCGTCCAAAGCATGTCTTGCTTAGTAGCAAACTTCCAAGAAATGTTTGTCTTTGTAAGTATCATGAAAAGTTCGGATTGACTAAGGAAGCCTACAGCAAAATTCATAATGTTCCATCTTTTGAAATTAGAGATTTATTTTATGTTTAGAAAAAATAGATGAGTGCAAGTCTCTAGAACAGATGAGTGGAGTGTCTAGTCTATTCTCAAAAGCATCACAGATTAAAAACATTAAGCAAATTCACCTAAGCGTACAAGAAGGCATACCAGAAGAGTTTTTTAGTGAAAGATGTTAAAAGAGAAAATGATGAATCCAAGATAAAAACTGGGGGTTGATATATGGTGAGATACGAGGACATGTCTGTTGAAGAGCAAGAATTTTAAGTCAATGTAAAGGCTGCTGTGGGAATTTACTGTAAATGGCCAGAAAAAGGAGATGAAATATTCTACCAGAAGAAAAACATGGTGAAAAGAATTGAGCCCCCTGTACTAGTTAATAACAGAGGACCTTATAAGTTTGCAGTTATGTGTGATACAAAAGTTTCTGAATTTGCTTCATGTACACTTTTTTCCCTTGCACTATGCTGTTTAAATATCTAAATTTGCAAGTGTACATTATTGGGATAAAAGTTGGATACAAAGTGAATTTCGTAACGTAAGTTACCCATTTAAAAAATTATATTTAATTTAATTTTTAAAACAAAATCTTAAAACTAGGCTTAAGAAATATTTAAACATATCAGAAAAATGATACATATAATCTTAATCATGCGACATTTGTATAAGAACAGAATTTTGCCTTCAAGCATATTGCAAATTTATGCCATTCCTTTTTCGGTAACGTAAGTTACCACACTAATTTTAGGTTTTTATACTGATTAAACTAAAAAATATTAATTATTTTAATTAGATTCCTTTTTGTTTTGATTGTAATTTTAAGAAATCACTTAATTTTAATATGTTTATTAGTATTATTTGCTTGCTTTTAAACTCTCAGTGCATTACAGTTTATGTGAATGTAACGTAAGTTACCGTGGAATAGCCCAAATGTGTTAATTAATTTTAAGAATTACCAGCGAGAAGAGTTACAAAAAAAATGAAGGTTAGGGTAACAGTGACAATGAAAAGTATTTTTATCAATCAGTTTTTTTTCTTTATTTGATCAATTTGTTTGTTTTCCAACAGTAAAGGATTTCTTACACATAAAGATTGTCATTCATATGGTGGCCATCTCAATCACGTTGTAGCAATCGTTGGATATGGCGTAAAAGACAACACTCCTTACTGGCTTATCAAGAACAGGTAAGTTTTAGGTAACAGGTGAACGTCTGCTCCTAATTTGCAGAAATGTTCAAAGTTAAGTTGAATGTAGTTTTTAATAGCACCTGAGTAAAATCGTGTCGCCGGCTATACTATGTTTTACTTTACTAGGAAATTGATCAAATAGTGATTTAATAAAATTTGGTTAGAGGGGACAAAAAAAGAATTCAGGAAAATGGGACCCAATAACGACAAACTCATTTGAATCAGTGTTCAATGGGAAGTTTTTTGCTTACTAGATTTGTTAAAAAGCCTTCGTTTCAACTTGAAAATAAACAAAATGTGTTTAATGTACTCTTTTTCGTTTGTTAATGAATACGAATGCGGTTTTGTAGTTGCCAAAGATGCTTTTGAATATGGAATAAGTAATTTATCCTAAAATACATGTATTTTCTTTCCGAGATGCATCATCATGCAATGTTATCAGCAGTCATGGAAAATCAGAGTACAAAAGTAACTGCAGATAAATTAAACGAAAAATAAATTAATAAAGATCCGAAACAAAACGTACAGAATTCGATTGATTATTTCTCAAGGGACCGTTCACTACGAACGATAGATACGGGGAAACTACAAATGCGGGTCAACATAAAATACCAAATATTGGATAAAAATATAAAGTAGGAAATCAAACCCAGCTATAGTGAAATGTCTTGGGACCCAGTAATATGTCCTCTAAAAAAATGGTTCATATCTATATATTTCACTAAATCCAAATTTTTTGAAAAATATTTCTTAGCATATGATACTTGAAGTATTGAAAATAGAGATTGTAATTTTACATAATTTGCTGAAAGAATTATTAACGAATGAAATAGATGGTAAATCAAACTGTTAAGAGAAAAAAAATAGCCAAAAATTGGTTTTAATTTTAAAATTTAAGGAAGAAATTCGTGATTTTCGATTGAACACAATTTTATTTTATTTAAAGTTCACCAATTTTCTTATCAGCAAAGAATGCAAAATTTTTTGATCCACATTTTCATGATATTTACTTCAGATATTAGATGAGTCTTCTTCCTAAGCATCGTTTCTTGCTCTTAATTTCTTTCTTCTTTCGTTTAATTTCGGAGACGTCATGATAGAGGTACCAGAAGTGCATACTTCATCATTGCTAAATTCGAATTGTTCTAATCTCATCAAAACAATCGGACTATATTCATCAATATAAATAAAAGTGATTCTTTTAACTAGTGAATGGTGCAATATAGCCATTTTTTTGCTCTTGTGCAAATAAACTAATCAACCAACTAACCAATTAAATTGCTCTATAACATCCATAGAAAAAATGTTTATTCTTTGTTTTCCTAGCCAGATAGTGATAGGTAAATTGTCTTCAAGTGCATTTGGGGATTAATGTTGGTGTGACTGGCCACCATAACTTTTCTAACAAATTGATTGAGTCTAGAAGAGTGATATATTTCGTGTAGTTCTCTTCGTAATTTTTTAAAACACGTATCACTAGCTGTCTCCTGTAGTAGGACTTCAGGTTGTAAATAGCTCTCCCAGTCTATGGACTGCAACACAGAAGTCATGTTTGGAGGTAGAAATACGAGCTTATTGCACTTTAGACTTTCTAAATAAGGGTGAACTGTCTAGACCTGAAAGTTTAAAGGAGGATTTAAGAAAAAAAAACGGCATATTTGCGGAGGATTGAAATAAAAAACCACTGAAAAATTTCACTACAGCCGAGTGTTCACTATAGCGGGGTTCGATTGTATTAGACTTTAAAACTTCAACCAAGATTTTTTCAACCAATGTCATATACTTCACGAACTACTTTCAGGATATTAATTTAGAATTCCGCTTTTTTAAAAATCACATTTAAAAATAACCTGCATCGTTATCGCTTTCATTAGTCAGTTTAGTTTTAGATTTTTTTTTTGCTCTTGTTTTTTGACACAAAAGGTAGAAATGCTCAATGAAAGCCTTTGGGATCGTGAGATTTTCAGTATGAAGTATCATGAAAACTTCAATAATAACTTCAATAAAACTTCATATAACGGCGTCTCTTAACTTTTAAATTAGTCAAGATGTGCTTTATAGTAAATGGTTCTCTGCAGTTGGAACAAATGCTTGCTTGCTTAACAAAGTGTTAGAGGGTAATCGTGTATGTTGTTGTGTTGTGTCCAATCCTTCAGGATCTAGCGACAGCTAGATCAAATCCATGAGACCGTGAACTCTAGCAAAGTCAAGCACCAGAAGTGGGCTATCACAGATATCCGCAAGAGCGAGCCCCAAGAAATCGAAGATATGATCGGGGAGGCTGGCATCAGATGGCACTTGGTGCACGTTGGGAAGACTTTGCGGCAGCATTCAAAGGTCAGGCATTTTAGGTGCCCACTGATAAGTCTTGAGGCGGCTGTTTGAGCCTGTCTGTCAGCCTCAAGATCCAATGCGCACCCTGGTCTTTAATCGTGTATGTTCAACACATTATCTGTTTATTAGAATTTCAATTTTTCTGCAGCTATGTAGGATTTCAAAAGGGGATATTAATTGTATTATTTCGTGCAGTTTATTGTCTGTTTCTGTATTCCGGTCTGTTTAAAAATATAGCTAAGATGTCTATCGCTTTCTTATTGTATCAGAGCGAGAGAAAGGCATGTGAGAAATATTCAGGGTAGATCCTCGATTCTTAGTCGTTTATTTCATTTTCTCTTACACACGCCATCGCAATTTCCAATTTTTTTTCTCCAGCTTAACTCATTTCGATATAACTTATTTGAAACCGCGTTGCCGGGTGATACAAGTATCCCCTCCTGTCATCAAAAACGAAAGCTCTGAAACAAAAATTTTCAAGTAGACAGTTAAAGTGGAATATTTTATTTTAACAAGATAATATGAGGTAATACAAATCATAACCGACAATTTTTGCTTTTTCGGAATCATATTTAATACATGAAGCTAAGTTAACTCGGGATAATTAAGTAACCTCTTCACGCTTTCTTCATATTTTGTCCTTTTCTGTACTTGCAATATAGTCTTGCGTACATCAATATAGTCTTGCATTGAAACGATACGTAATTTAAATACAACTCTTAAGATACATTTGTAATATGAAAACCTCAATGCTTTTTGATTTATTGTCCTTTTTTTTTTTTGCAGTTGGGGCCCGGACTGGGGGTACCATGGATATGCTTACATAGTTAGAGATGGAACCAACCATTGTGGAATTGCTTCTAAAAACCTTATTCCAGAGTTACGTGCGAGATAATAAAAAAATAAAAATAAAAGATGTTCTTGTTTTGTAAAGTTCTCATTCTGAGTTGGGCAGTACACCTAAATAGTAAATTTTTATAGAGCATATCACAAAAATAAGTTTAGGGCAATTATTAGACATCATCTTAGAAAAAGATTCTTTCATACTCGATTGAGATAAGAAAGCTTTCCATCAGAACTAAGTTTTTATGTACTTAAAACAATTATAAAATGCATAAGAAGACGTCAATTGAATTAATGTATTAAATTTCACAAGGAATGAGTTATAAAAAACACTAAAATTATCATGGTACAGAGATTTTTAGAAGACTCTCTTCGTAAAATTAAATAATCATAGGCCAAATAACTTTTGAAAATAAAACATTAACAGTGAAAAAAACAACAAAGATAATTTTTAAGGTATATTATTAAAATGAAGGCATTTGGGAAAATCATTATTAGATATCGTTTTATGAAAAATTGTTCAATACCCTGAGATAAGAAAAATTTCAGTCAACATTCTACATCACATAGAAATTTTTTTGTTTGCATGAAGCAATCATAAAAATTAAAATAAAACAAGGGATAAACATTGTAAATGCTGTGAAATTATTTTTTTAAAATAAATAAAATTAATCTGTTGGTACAGAATGAAACGAAATATAACATACATACAACTTATAAAGCATCTATATATATATTTCTCTTACACGGCGACAAAAAAAAGTCTCATTGCAACTCCCCGAATGGCAACGCTAGAAAATCGACCCATGATTGCCGTTAAAAATGTCACATGCCAAATCTAGTTGAGATGGCTCAACAAATACCGCTTTTAAAAACTGAAACTAAAATAACCAAAGAGAGCATGAACATTCTCACCAAATGTGATCTCTTCCGAAATTCACCCTATCAGCTGCGGCAATCTCATACTATTAAGCTAGGCAGAAGTGAGTAGTCTTTGTCGATAGATCTCTATTTTAGTATTTTGTCGAAAGCACTTTTTTTCACGAATTTATATATTACGAATTTATTTGACAATTTTTGATTTATATCACGAATTTGTTTGTTTTATTATTGTTATTAGTTATTCATTGAAAAATGAGTCTCAGTTGTGCTGTTACGCTTTAAGATTTTATACTATAGCACATTTCTAATAGGTTCGAATTACACATTTGAATTCAAATTTATTTTAAAAACTTAATATTTACTAAAAAGATGTAATTTAAAAAAAAAAAAGTTGTTATATGGATTTGAATGATTGTTTTGAATTCTTAGAATTTTGTGCATTTGTAATGTACGTAAGTTAGTAGCGAGCGAAACGAGCTTGGTTATTCGAAGGAAACCATATAAGATTGCGTAGCAATTTTCGGGAGTTGGCGAGCGTAACCGAGCAGGGGGCGCAGCCCACTAGTATATAAATAAATTGTGTACTAACACGAGAGGAAAAAAGCGAAATGTAAAGAAACTAGGCCGTTATGAAACTCGTTGATGAATCTGGGAAATTCTAAACAATATAGGGGAGTTTACAATGTTATAGGAATATTGTTTTATCAAATAATGTTCAAAAAAATTTACTTTATTCCAAAAAAAAATCATTAAAATTTGCCGTTTATATATAAATGAATTAATTTATTTATTATAAAAATAATTGTATTAAATTTTTGATGAGAAAGTACGTGGTTATAAAGATTTTCATTAACGCAATATTAATTGAAAAAATGTACTTGATTTTCGTTAAGAGAAAATGTTTGGTATCTAGTAATTTTACCTGGTCGCGCCTAACATCGTAATTCATTGTGATGTGGATCGGAACAATCTATGCAAAGCTATACATTGCATACCTGAGACGTTCAAGAGCTTCTAACGGTATTGTTTCCAAATGTTTTTAATTTTGAAGATCTGCGGCATTTTCTGGGTGTCGATGGTTTACTTCTTTTATGAAGATTATTTTGGTTTGAATTGGCAGATGGGCTCGGACTAAAGGGAGATAGAATTCCTTTAGATAATTCTTCGATGAGTCTTACTTTAAAGTCCAACAAACTTTTAGGATTTTTATTAGTTGATGGTTGTGAAAGCAATAACTCATTACAGAATTGTGAACAGCTGTGTTCAACAAAAACCAAAACACATATGACCACCACTTTCTCCATTTCCGCGCGGACTCGTAGTATTTCCCCCTTTGATCTGCAAGATCAACACCACCTATTCACTTGTTGTAATCAGAAAACACTGTAGGGCAATCGAATGTCTTAACGGTTCTACCGATTCTTCTATTTACAGTTTGCCGCGGATTTGTGTAGACAATTAAAAAATTTCCTTTTTATCCTTCCAGACCTCAAGCAAAAAATTAGGAAATTCAGCGCACTGAAATACTGTAAAATGACCAGCATCGTCAAGCTGTACAACTTCTCAGCTTGACGATGCTGTACAATTTTTTAACTCTTTTGGTAAGAATTTTCGGCAAGGGTTGCGAAGTCGAAGTTGTCGAGTGTTGCGATTTTTAACTCTTAATGTCCTAATCTAAAAATGTTTTATAGTTCACAAGTCCAGAAATATGTTGCAAACTTTTGATTATCTAAAGCTTTAACAACTTCTAAATATAAACGTGAGCCTAAGACTGCAGCCAAAAGTTCCAATCTAGGAATAATGATCTAGGAATCTTGCTCCATCGGTGCTACTCTGGCTTTTGCTATAGCTAATTGAACAACAACATTGTTTTCTTTTTCAAATCTGAGAAATACACATGATGTTGCATATGATGTTTTACTTGCATCACAGAAAACGTGAATAGTTTATATTTGCTTTAAAAATATGCATGTGTCTTGAGATGCAACATTCCCGTAACCACTGAATTTTTTCCAACCACAATTTATTTTTCCATGCTTCTTGTAAAAGTAACTTTGGAAGTAACGTAGCTGGACACAAAAATCCCAAAGGGTCGAAAATTTTTTCAGACACGGAGTGCAACATTCGTTTCGTTATTTTTTGGATTGCTAGACTTACTGAGTTGACTTCGCAAAATAATTAGTCTGTTTTTGTGACCCACATCAACCCCAGAATTGGAACTATGGTGTCTTGAGTGTCCCGTAATTTCTTTTTTCTTGTAACATTTGTGACCCATCCTCTTAGATCGAATTTTCCTTTTGTCATCAAAAGAGAGGCTTCGTGAATAAATTTTTCGACATCTTTTCTTTTGCTACACTGGCGACGCAATTGTCCACATAAAATGATTTCGTAAGCTCTTCGGCCGTTTTCTGAAACTGGTTTGATTCTGTAAATGATGCTGAATCGTAGCACTGAGCAGAAATGGACTGCACGTGAAACCAAATACGACTCGTCTGTGTCTCCAGGTTATAATTTCTTTTCCATCTCTATCCCACCATAAGAACTTCAAGTATTTCCTATTATCTTTCCAATTTGTAAAAATGCCTTTTTATATCTGATGTTATCCCATAGGAATACTTCCTAAACTGAATGAGCATCTTTGGAATATCCTCTAATAAGTTTGGTCCACTTTCTAAACAAGAATTTAAAGATGTTCCATTACCATCTTTGGAAGACGCATCAAATACGGATCTCAGTTTTGCAGTTTGGCTCGATTCTTTTATGACTGCTTGATGTGGTAAAAGTAGTAGTAAAATAGTGACTTCCTGGCTCTTCACAATTTTCATCTATTTCAATGATGCCTGCTTGAAGCCATTGTTCCAGTACTTCATTATATTCTTCCAATTTTCCAATTCTTTTTAATCTTTTTGTTAGCATCACCAGTCTACTTTCCGCATGTTGGCGATTATTGCATAAGATATGAGTATCCTTCCATGGTAAACTAACCGCATATCTACCTTTCATCTGTGGGAACAGCTTGTTCAAAAAATTTTAAAATGTCTTCATTTTTGTTGTTTTAGCTTCGGCTGGATTTCGTATTCCAATAGTCTCCAAGCTCCAAAGGTCTTCAATGCTGGGTTGGCAGAATAAGCTTAAAATAATGTTTGTTTTTTTCTTCTCTATGTTGTTGACCCATTATTGTCCACCCAAGCCGAGTTTCAATAGCCATAATATTTTCATCAAATTTTTCAATTACCAGTGAGAATTTGAGGCAATACATCCGCACCTAATAACACTTTAATTTCTAAAGGATTGCCCCCAACGTCTGATAAGTTAAATGATTTTTGCTGTAGAATGGGATAAATGTTTTGATTCTTTAACCCTACTGTTCTGTTCGGGTCTAATTTGACCCGAAAAAAAATGCGTTTAAAAAAATATATTACAGGGATATTTCCACGATACTTCTTGTCATTGTTGGTTAATAATATTAATATGTACTCCTAGACGGATTTTTATTTATTTGTATTTCAAAAGAATATTTTTCAATTTATACCTAATGTATCGTTCAGGTCAATATGACCCGAAACATTTATTTTTATTCATATACGTTCTCTTTTGTTTAGAATAATTCATAAAAAAGGAAAATCCCAAATTTATTCGATTTCGAAATCAGTATATACAGCCCCCCCCCCGAAATCCAAAAAAAAAACGTATATATTCGGATGGCTTTGCTCGCAAATAGTTTCCGAAAAAAGTATAGATGGCGCTAGAAGTATCGTAAATCTAAAATACGGGCGTACAATGAAGGCGTGTCGTATTTTGAAGAGGTTCCTGTTCGAAGATTTTAGACTATTCCAGAAATCAAAGCTTCTCGAATTCATGCGCTCTAACTCAATCTATATAAGCAGGGAAACAGACAATATGCATGTAGTAAGCTTTAAGTCGTTTTATCTGTAGCTCTGTTTATTGGCCTAGTGAGATTCTTGATCATAATGAAGAGACAAGCTTCTATTAAAAAAATTTTTGCAAAAAAACAGATTGTAAATAAGTCTATTAGCGACAGTACTGAAGTTGGCTGTGCTACTAAGAATGTTTCTTCTGGTTTCGAAGGTATTGGTACGGTTGATCCACATCCAGCCCCACTTACAGAGGACTTCAGCCAGGTAAAAAGAAATATCTATGATATTGGAAACTATTNGAGACAAGCTTCTATTAAAAAAATTTTGCCAAAAAAAAGATTGTAAATCAGTCTGTTAGCGACAGTACTGAAGTTGGCTGTGCTACTAAGAATGTTTCTTCTGGTGTCGAAGGTATTGGTACGGTTGATCCACATCCACCCCTAATTACAGAGGATTTCAACCAGGTACAAAGAAATATCTATGATATTGGAAACTATTGTCAGAACGATTCCGTTCGTTCGTTAACAAATGAAGAAAAAATTTCGCTTGTAGAAAATGTTTGGAAACCACAACCTGCATACAAGTTTCCTTCTAATTCCAGTTGTCCTACTTCAACCCATACTAGAACTTTTCAAATGAAGCGGTTAGATGAATTTGAGTGGTTAGCTTCTTCCGAAGAAAAATCCGGATCCTAAGCTGACAGTGTTGTCACTCAAGTCAATGATCAAAGAAAATTGGGGGGAAAAACTCGGCATTAAAGAAGAGATTCTAAGAATTTGTCGTCTTCAAACAGCTCGCAACAACGTCCCTTACAGCACAAAGGAAGAGTACTATCGACGAATTGTTTATGTACCTTACCTTGATGATTTTTGTAATTCCCTGAAGGAGCACTTGTTTTGAGAGCTTTCAAAAACGTTAATTTCAATTTTTAGTTCACGTCTTACGTCGATAATTATTTTTGAAAGATCTTTTGGGATAATATCGTCTGGTAAATCAATATTTTTATTAATCACTTCTATAAAGCTCATTATGGCTGATTCGAAATCAAAGGTGTGCTGTAATTTTACCCCCCTCTTCATATTCCGATGTTGTTTTGTCTTTCTTAAAAAAAAAAGCAAATTCTCTATCACTCCAACTGCTATAAATAATTGGTATCACATAATCTTTTGAATCATTTTTTAAAAGAATTTCGCGTGATTGACTATTCGTTTTTGCAAATATCCCATCATAATGTTGCTTTATCGCCTGATATTTGTTAAGATCCACTTCATCTAAATAGATATAAAGCAAATTATCAAAAACTCAATATATGTCCTTTTGTCGCTGTAGATTCAAACTAATGGAAGTGAAAAACAGTGCGACAGGTATTATATTGTTTTCCATCATTACTATTTCTTTTTAATTGTATATCAGTAATTTCTAAAATATCATTATCATCTATCTTGACATTCATTTCTATTATTAACAGTTTTCCCTTATCTTGTATCTCACGTAAAAGCTGTTGTTGCTGAGTTCATTCTATTTTTCCTATTAATTTAATAATACCTTGATCGTTGCAATCTTCTATATAAGTATTAGAGGTATTTCCTTTATGTTCTATATCCTCCAACTTAACATTTTTTAACTCTTTTGGATTAATCATCATCCCGATGTCATTACTATTTTTAGAACAATTATCTTAAATTTCTTTATGGTCTTCTGTATAAACACTTGATTCTATTGATCTGATAGCACCAACCTCTGATCAATCAACCATCATTCTCAACTTGGCATACTCTATAACAGGGGTAGCCAAGCTCCTTGATAGTCGAACCATTTTTCAAAATTTTAAAATTTTTCACGTGCCGCAATTAAATACGTATTTAAAAAGTATGCAAAAAAGATATAAATTTTTTTTTTACAGAAATTATCGGTGTTTGGATTTCACAAAATTTAAAGTGGAATAAAATGATTCACATAAGTACGTTGTTCCGAATATTGAGATAATTCGACAAGCTACTTTTTTAATTTAGGATATTTCGATTCTGGTACAAATTTCCAAAATTCTGAACATGCGGAAAGATAATAATTTTTTAAAACATAATAGCACAAAAATCAAAAGGGAACTCGGATATATTTAGCGAGAGCCACAAATAATCCTTCAAAGAGCCGCATGTGGCTCGAGAGCCGCAGGTTGGCCACCCCTGCTCTATAACTTGCTCTTGTTATACCTAATTCGTTACGGGCTGACAGGTCCAGGAATATTTACATCAAAGCCTCCGAGTGCATCATGCATATAATAAAATTCTACATTACGTACTTGATCATAGTTAACTAAAGGTATTATATCTGATATCAAATCTAAACTTTTATGTAAATATGTTAGATATGCACTATCAGGCAACTTTTCATCATTAAAGTTTACAACTAGATAATATTGTATATTTTTATTTTGTTCCGAGACATGCAGCTTTATTTGTTCAATAAATTCATCTGTTGCAGAACTATGTTGTATACCTAGTCCATCTACATGACCTAAAAGTACCTTTACATTCTTATTTGTAGATGCATTAAGTATTGTTTCAATGTTATTCTTAGTATACTCAATCTTTTTGCTTTTACTTTATAAAGATACATAAACTTTCTTTTAGACATTTGAAGTTCCTATTTTGATGTTATTTATAGTCACCTTTTTGGTTAAACCCCTAGCTTCAGCTGAGAAAGACTTCAGTCCATGTTTTAATTAACTATAACTAACAATATAAATTCACTCACTATCACAATATAAATTTAATTCGCTATAACTCTCAATTCACTATAGCGAAGTCACCTAATGTAGAAACGATGCAGTTTTGCCAATAATATGCCATTATTAGCTTCTCTAACGGCCGGGTTCGCACCATTTGCCTGAGCGGATAGAATATTCTCGCCCAATCGACGATGGCGATTGCTAAAATCGAAAATGCATTCCGAATCGTATTGAGTACAAATCGCGAGTTCCTGCAAATATGTTGTTAATGGAACTTTTTTCTTAAAATGTGACTTAAGTAGATTAACTAAATTATTATATTCATTAACTGTAGAATAACATTTAATAAACCTCTCCGCGTCCTCATATACCTCAGGTTTTAATACTGTCAATTCATCATTATCATTCCAATTATTGATGCGTCCTACTTCATCTATTTTTTTTAATAACTATGAATTGAATCTTCCTTTCCTTTAAATTTTGGGATTAACTCTATTAGATGCATTGAAATATTTCGCAATCCTTGTTCCGCACCCGCGTCGCACTGCTCCGGTTGCTGTTTACCTGCTCTATTTCTGTTTATAATTATTCAAAATTTAAACAAATTATACGAAATAAATATTTCCTTAACTTTTATAAAATACATAAAATAATTCTACTATACATAATTTGACCTGCAAGCATTTAAAACAAGAAAATGAAATCGCGTTCATACAATTTTCAGCACGTGCATAATTCAATATAAGTTATTTAACAAATTAATTAAAAAAAATTAAAATATATCTTAAACAATTAATAAATGAATGAATTTTAAAAACATTGCATGCCTGAAACTTAAAATTTAAGCTAGATTAATTAAGATATAACCATTATGTGTTATGCCCTAACCCGCGTGGTAAGGTGCCTCGGCACCATTGATACTACTTTTATTTATATCATGTTAATTAGAGTTAAAAATTTAATGCTATATTAAAGTTAAATTAAATTTTAATGATTAAAAATTTCTTGAATACACATGATCTAATTATATAATAACAGTCGGGTAGAATCTAGAATCACTCACCAGGGCGTCATCTTTCAACATTCTTCACCTCGCAACTCCCAAGCAGCGCTTCAACCAGGGACTAATATAGGGGATAAGGACATTTAACTTTCCCGGGGGGGGTTTTAGAAAAGCAACACGCTTT
>NC_092211.1:87120418-87146120 GCF_043381705.1 Parasteatoda tepidariorum
GACATCCTTCTCTGACCGAGTCTGGAATCCGTTTGGTCGAGTGCCTATGCCTATGTGAGGTGGGTATCTAAGTATCGGCTCCGAAGGGGCCCTAACTCATTCATCTGAGTGGGGTAGCAGTGTATGCAGCTAGAGCTCAAATCAAAGGGGTAAAAATAAGTAGCAAAATTGCCTTAGTACGTAAACACAATGAATGAAAATTGAACTTGATTAGATAGGTACATATAATTACATTAAGTGAGGGGTNTGATTAGATAGGTACATATAATTACATTAAGTGAGGGGTATATACAAAATAAGAATAGAATCGCAACTCCTGACCTGCCTCGCCTCCCCCCCGAAGGGCTTCATTGGTGCACAGGACAGGAGCCTTGATTCAAGAAGTGAAAATATATACAACTATTTACAAGATTAAATGGCGAACCGTTTGGATAGCACGCCGTCTGAGAGGAAAAACACCGTTGCCGGTCTATATTTAATATTTTCCCTGAGAAGTTCGAAATCAAAAATCGTATTGTAATTGCATGCGTTGCAGCGAAGCGTTGAAGAAGGCGGCACATAAGAGTACGATATGTTCTTGTATGGTGTTAATTTTTAGGTCTTTCCTAATATCGCTCATGCGGATTCTCCGGGGAGCCCCCGTGATTCTTCTTATGTCCCTGGTGCCAGACGCGGTCAAATGCTGTTTGGTCGAGTGATTGATCTTTCTGCCTTTATATCTATGGCTTCAACTGACTCCTAAAAGGATGCAACCCATACAGTAAGACGGAACTTCGCCAAACTCACCCTTTGGCTCACTTTATCGATGTTTTTGGCGCACTTACTGTTTTGGGACTCCTTGCTCCGCATCATTAGCATACTAATGTGCTACCAAAAAAAAAATGGATTTGACTGTGCAAATTCATATTTCTTCAGAAAAATTCTGTAAATGTCAAGAAAACACTTTTCAGATTTATTATTGATGTTTGGATTTGCAAATGAAATATCACGTAGGTTGATTTTATTTCACTTAAGAATGCAAAACTATTTTGAACATTACTTAAAAATATATACTGTGTACTATATTGTATTGTGTTACTTTCGTTTTGTATTTTTTCTATTCTTTTTACATTAAAAGAATTTTACGCGTCTTTTAAGATGTCATGTAGAGTGAGACCACTCGCTCAAGAAGAAATCGATAAAATAATGAATGATTTCGATGATGAAACGTACGCTGATTCTGAGTGTGAGGAAGAAGAGGAAAAGAATGAAATTGATAGTGAGGATGAATTTAAGGATAATTGTCAGTGTCAAATTCTGTAAATTCCAATTTAATAGCAGTAGAAGGAGGATTTCAATGGAAAAAACCATCTTTTAACGATAAAGTAAATGTTTTGCCATTTACTGGAAACGTTGGGCTAAATGAAAAATATTAAGATTTGAAAAGAGAAGTCGAATTCTTTGAACTTTTCTTTAGTGATATATTGTTTAAAATATTATCTGACGAAACAAACGGATATGCGGAACAAATAATGGATGCGAGACCGGAATCATCAGGAAAGTTAGGTGCCAACGAATCTCGGTGAAATAAAGAAATTTCGGGGAATAATTATGCTGATGTGCCATGTAGACTTAGAAAATATTTCACACTACTCGTCAACAGATGACCTAGAGTCAACACCACTTGTGAAAAAGTGCAGGCCTAGAGATAGGTTTATGTTGATATTAAAATTTCTGCATTTCTCAGACAATAATTAAAAAAAACACTTCAATGATGAAAACTACGATCGCTGATGGAAATTGAGAGAGATATTTGAAATATTAAACGATTCATTTAAGTCTGCGTACCACCCAACCGAAGAGCTTTCAATCGATGAAGTGATCGTAAAATTTAAAGGAAGAGTACTTTTCCGGCAGTATACATCCCAAAAAGAACAAAAATAGTGGGGAATAAAAATTTACGAAGTTGCTGATAAACTTGGATATGCAATATATATTTAGACAATATTAATTGTATATATTTAGGCAACAATGATAGAGATGATATAAATCATATCTCTGAATTTGAAGAAAGTGGGATATTGTTTAAAATCTTAGAAATAATAGGGAATTTGACAAACCATGCCAGAAGCTTGCTTTATAATTCTAATAATGCGGTCAAATCTTTTAACGCGGTCATTGCCAAACATGTCGAGGGTAAGAGGATAAATTTTTCGTTAAAAGGGTCTTATGAAGCATAGATGCAATGCTTCCTTGTTGGCTTTTAATACCAAAGAGAAATACAGCTGAATTCATAAGGAAATAACTAGCAATAGTCCAGGCCAATTCTACAAAAAAGAAGAGAACAGTCTTTAGCAAAACGTAAAAGAGATACAAAAAATAAACCAAAAAAATGTAGACGAAGGAAATTGTTTCCTGATGATGCTTATGGTGCAAATTCTCAGAAACCAGATATCCCCAAAGAATTGTCTGAACAAAAAAAAAGCTGAATTTCTAAATGAGTTAGAAAAAAATTCAGAAGAAAGATCAATATTAGAAAAGAAAACAAAGTAGTCCACTTTGGAAAGAAGAAGCTAACATCATCGATGTTTGGAACTGTGTGTGTAATAAGCTATCAACAGTAAAAATATTGTCAAAAGCATATTGTTCCAAAATTGTACGGTCGGCAGAAGGAAAAAACAGCAATCAGAAGAATTTGCAAAGATAAAGGTTGAAGAATGTGGTTTATTTGTTGACGAAAAATATAGTTTCTTAGATGCCAATCCTGACGGAATTGTACAGTATTTGGACGAAAATGAAAATAATTGTATTGTTGATGTTAAGTGTCCTCTAGCATGTACGAATTTGTTTCCAAATGAAGCTATATGAGAAAAAATTCACCTTTTGGAAGAATAAAGAAAAATCTTGCATTAGGGAAATAAAAAAAAAACACAATTTTTATTTTCAAGTGCGGGAACAATTGCACGCGACCAAAGCAACGTTCTGATTTTTTACTTTTTGGACCACAAAGGGAATTAAAGNAAAATAAAGCACCTTTTAAAAACACCCATTAAGAAAAGCACCTTTAAGGGCCTTTAAAAAATGAAAATCGAAAATAAGCACCTTTAAGCACTTTTCAAAAACGCCACGCACCATGTTTTATACCTTAGTCACTCAAATCAAGATAAATACTGTCTAGAATTTTGACAATTCGAGATCCATCCCCCTTTCACCCCCTTATCCTTTTAGAGACGCAGCATGTATTTAAGCCCATCTCCCTTTCACCCCCTTATCCTTTCAGGGACGCAGCATGAAATTCAATGATATCTTAATATCATCTCATATTATGAGGTAGAAATCATAATCTTTTTTATACTATGCTACTCCACTATTGGGGAAATAAAGTTTTTTAGAATTTTAATTTGCTGCTGAAAAAAAGACTTAACACAAATACAAATGTAAAAAATTAAATCAAAATCAATCAATATTCTACATTGTCTGTGATTTCTTTTTCCTCCCTTTACGAACATCGTTCAGAAACTGCGATATAATAAAATATGATAAAATAAAATATGAGCCAAAAGTAAAGATAAATAACAAAATATGGTAACCCAATTACATGCAACCGTTCAGGCAATTAAGCAACCCTTTCGGCAACTCCGAACGGAGGAATTGCGCTTAGAGTTTCACTTGCACTTGCAGTTGTACATATTTTTCTCTCGTGTGATAGAGGCATTAGTATTGATAACTTAGATGACTTGATGTAGTTATATGTCTTGAGACTGAAGTAAAATCAACTATAAATTTTTAAATAAAGAAAATAGCTTGTCTAAATGCAAAATTTTCAGCAATTTTCCGAAATCGCACCAGCCGATAATCCCTTCCCATGAGTAGTGATGTCATTATCGACCCATAGAGTAATCCGGCCACTTTGAAAATTTAACCTCTCGTGTTCGAAAGCCTTATCAGATATATCGATTTTAGGTATTTTGGTGAAAGAAGGCAAATTTGTTGAGTAAGACATTAAGTTAGGTTTTTGACCTTAAGGCTGAATCTGATGAAGGGAGAAAAAATGGAAGATGCAAAGTACAAAAAATAGAAGATTCATTTGTGTACTGACTGATTTGTATGAGTTCTTAGTGGCTAACAATCTAAGCTCACCAAGAGCTATAAAAAAATTAGTTATTGCATGCAGGCCTGCGTTACTTCTCAATCTTTTTTTCATAAACTAAGTGTCAGCTACGCATTATTTCTATCAGTTTATTATTAGTTTTTTAATGATGTATTTACTGTTATTTATTTTATATAATATTTTCAGCAGCAGTTAATTTTTTACGAAATCATTTCATGTTACTATGAATCAAAGCGACTATTTCAAAATTGAACTAAAAAATTTATTTTTATTCACTCACAACTTACAGATTTTTTTTTTATGATGTTAAAAAACTTACTTTTCTGACAAAACTGGTATATAATGTATAAAAAAAAAGTATATTTTCTCTGTAAAATTTATAGATAAGGCATTATCTATGATCAAACCAGCTTTAAAATTGTGGGCTAAATTATATTTAACTGTTTTGAAATTTAGCGAAATATTCTGTTTTATATTTTAAATTGTATTTTATGATGTTTAAAAAAAAAGATAAATTAGCAACAACTTTATATATACTCAACTCACTCTTAAGCTGGTTTAAAATTCGCAACGAATATCATTACATGGAAAAAGTTAATTACTAGTTATAAATTGCACGAATCGATTTCGCAAGCTCTACTTTTTTTAAAAAATTAACGTTAAAAATAAGCAGATAAAAGTTTTTCTTTTCTTTGTGATTGAACTTAATCCAGTTTTGCATTCAACTGTAATTGATTACGAAAGAATCCATTATTTACTCGTAACAATCGTTATAGACACATTTATCTAAGAATTCAAAAAGCTTAAATTAGCAGTAAAATATTATGTTTAATGCATAGTATATAAACTCTAGATTTTGACTTCGTTGTAGCAATAATTTGTTGAATAAAACTAACTGATTTCTGAATTTACATAACATGAATCAATTTTTTGTGAAGCTTTTAATATTTTTGTCGATTCTAAATATTATTGTTAGTGATTCCAGGTTTAAAGACATGTGGGACAAATATAAGGTAATGTATCTATACCATTATCTGATGCTCAAAATATTTACATAGTAGGTACTTCTCGTAAATAATGATTATTGTATAAAAAAATTACCAAATTTTTTTCTTGCTTCTTCAAAAATGTAACTAATTGATCACCCTGTGGGGTCGTGAACGAATTCAGGAGAGCTCTGACTTATTAAAGTATCAGTTTAATCAATCAAGAATAGTCTCTGAGAGGCTTCATCTTTCAATAAGTTGAAAATATGAAGGGGAGTCGGTAAGACATATATCAATAATGCTTAAGCTGGCCTTTTTCGATGTACCTTTTCTAAGAAATTACTCATATAGCTATGAAATATTTGGGGGATATTTGAGATTTCTGCAGTTGTATGATGTGATAATGTTTTACAGTTAACAGGAGTACTTTTCGAGTTGTGAAAAGTTTCTGATGAAACTTTTTAAAAAATTAAACGTTCTCAGTTCATAATTTTTAAACAAATTTCTACCAATCATATGTATTAACAGTTACCACAATGCAAACAGGTATATGTACATATTCTGTGGGAAAAAAAAACAAGCAATATTTTGTTTAGATGCTGAGAAAAGGTACATCAAAAAAGGTCAGTTTTAGCATTATAAGTATAAGCCCTACCGATTCCCCCCTTAAAAAAATTTCTTTTTTTTTTCAATTCAATACTTTTTAAATCTTTTGTAAAATTCATATAAGTACAAACGAAGCGTTTTTTCTTTTCTGGATAAGTTTTCCGTTCACCACATAATACAATAGAAACCGCTTCAGATTTTTTTGAGGGGGTGGGGGAGGTATATTCTTACACGGTAAAACTTTTTAAGAGAGTATTTTTTTTTTTTAAATGAGAAATGTATTTTAAATTTGTGACTTATACATACCCTCCAACTTATGAATATTTTGAAAATAATTCTTTCTAGTGGTAGCGAACCAAAGTAGAAATTTTTAAAGCAAATGGATCTCTCATAAAACTTTTATCAGAACTTAAGAATCTAGCCATATGGCCTGCACTTTTATAAGTAATAGTGGACAAGTTACGCTAAAATTAATTTTTTTTAAATATTAAGACATTAATTTTGCTACCGTCTGAAAAGAAGATTTCTGAAACTACGAAAATTCCGTAGCAGTTAGTTATAAAACTCGTGTAACCTGATGACCCTTTATAGTAGTTCTATTTTATTTATTTGTGCAGGATTTTTGGAGTAAAATCCATCAATTTAATAGCTTTGCTTTACTACGCACTTATTAATATTTTATAATAGACTAGGGGCTTTGCTCGCTGCCAGTGATCCACCCCTATTATTGCTTCACAATCATATTTTTTTTCTTACGATAAGCAGATTTATAAATCAAAATAATGTATCTAAAAGATAGAAATATATTTAATTCTGTTAAAACGGATTTGGTTTCACAGATTCAATTCTCAATACCATACCAATAAACCTAATCGTTTTGCTTGATTATTGCTGAAACTTCCATCTACATTCATATTTTTTAAAATCTTATTTAAATTCAGGCAACTATGAGAACTGGTAAACGTTTTTCATCAAAGAATTTTATTTTTGAGAACTCAATTTTTTATAACACTTCAAAAAAAAAGAGTTTATTTTTTAATACTTCATCCTATTTATTGGAGTTTTCAATTCTAGTTTCCGAACATCAAAGTACAATTTGATAATGTGTTTAAATTTTTTTTAAATGATCGGACACGTGACCAACGTTACCGTTTTTTCTTTCTTTTTTCTAGGAAATGCGAATTCTTTCTTAATATCCGTGACGCAACAACGACCTTAAAGCCTTAACAGTAACAAGTTAGTTAACTACTACTTTTTTCATCGAAAATGCACCCATTATGCTCCAAAACCGATGATTTCAACGTCTCGTAGTATATATTACACAAAAACACCCTCCCCAGAACGTACACATTATTTTACACTGGTCCAAAATTTTCGGGTAACTGAATTTGATTATCAAAAGTTTCATTACAGTTCAAGTTTATTAAAACAAGAGCAGCGGATATTATTTCATGGTTTTCAATAGAATGGAAAATTTCATGTAATTTGTTATCATTTTGTGTATTCCATGTGATCTTTATGAACTGATGATTTACAAATTTCCTTGATGTTCAATGAATGTTTGAAAGTATTCATCAGTATGATTACAATTATTTTAAATTTATTTTGGAACAAATACATTTTAGATTTGATACATATAAATTTTAAGTTGTATTATTGGTTCAAAAACTCAAACTGTGAAGTTCCATTTAAAAACGTTACCATCAACTCTTAAATTTTTCATAAACCTACTCAGAAAAATCAGGGAAATTTTTAATTTTAAAAATGATCCCTGATGTACCGTTTAACCTTAATTTCAGAAAAGCAAAATTATGAATAGTTTTTTTAATAATTTAGAATTTTTGAAAAGGGGACGCATATTTTCTAAAGAGACCAATGGACCTTGAGCCATAAAAAACCAACATTCAATCCATCAATCTATAGAGACCACTATTAAAAGTGCTACTGCTAGCCATTGTCCCGCAACAAAATTTCTTAATTCTGTCCTAGATTTATTTTGCGCCAGACATAGTATACAGCATGTTTGATGCGGTATAGGCGATTCTCCTGCTATTTAATTCTACATTGAATACTTGATATTTTTTTAAAAATTCGAATTTATTGAGAGATATTGTTTATAGAAATTCTGATTAAAATATGATTTATGGTAATTGGATTTTTAGACAGAATTTGATAAGAGTTATGATCCTGACGAAGAGAACTTTCGAAGAGAAATATGGGAACGGAAACATCTACATATAAGGGAACACAATAATGATTTCGAAAAAGGTGTTCACCGCTACAGTAAATCTCACAACCACATGTCTGACATGGTAAGCATGTTCTTTACACATATGTTAATAGATGCTACAGTTATGGTAAAGCTGGGCGATATGTTGTGAAATATTGATGTTTATTTTTTTTAATTATCGCTTTCACGATATTTTAAATGCATTCTCTCGATATATTGTGGACACGACACATATCTACAATGACTATATCGTGATCCAATAAGTAAATCCTCCCTCTAAGACAGAAACCTTTTAATTTGCCAAAAGTTCTAGAACAGAAGAACTTACATGAACTATTATCCAACTTACATAAAGCCGGGGGCCGCAATTAAAAACACCAGTCAAATGGTAGGCCGTAACTTCATCAAAATTTTATATAGGAATCTTTAATGTTTGAAGGAACATTAAATATTACTGTCAGACTTTTATCAAGTTGTACAAAACAAAAGTATTGAATTACAAATTAAAATAATAAGTGGATTTTTACCCGAGAAATTTTTTTTTTGCACCGTCGGCATGTTAAATTTCACAGAAACGAAGAAATAAGGTCATTTTTTAACGAAAGAAAAGTACTTTAAACTCATAAAGATTTTATACGAGAATCGCTAAAAAAAATGACAACTAATATATTTTAGTTCACGAGCCGGACGTGGCCCGCGGATCGCCAGTTGGTAACCACTGTTCTAGAACATATGTGCTGAGCTCTGCTTTTCTAGATGCTATTTCACTTGGTGGAATTGACAATAAGCTATTTTAAGCTAAGACCGTCAAGTAGTCAATTCTCTTAAGTGACACATTCTAAATTCTTTCACTCTTATGTTTACAAAAAGACCAAACACAAGTTGCCAGGTACACAAAACAAAAAAATATCACGGTTACAATGAAATACATAGACAAATAAATTTACGTTAATTAAAAGAAGTAGACGAGAAAGATTTATATTTCAACTATTTCGATACGACTCTGTAGTTAGTTAACGTTAACTAACTACAGAGTCGTTAGTTACGTTAATTAAAAGAAGTAGACGAGAAAGATTTATATTTCAACTAATTCGATACGACTCTGTAGTTAGTTAACGTTAATTAACATTAATTAACGTTAACTAACTACAGAGTCGTTACTAGTTAGTTAACGTTAACTAACTACAGAGTCGTTAGTTACGTTAATTAAAAGAAGAAGACGAGAAAGATTTATATTTCAACTATTTCGATACGACTCTGCAGTTAGTTAACGTTAATTAACATTAACTAACTACAGAATCGTTACTAGTTAGTTAACGTTAACTAACTACAGAGTCGTTAGTTACGTTAATTAAAAGAAGTAGACGCGAAAGATTTATATTTCAACTAATTCGATACGACTCTGCAGTTAGTTAACGTTAATTAATTACGTTAGTTACGTTAATTAACATTAACTAACTACAGAATCGTTACTAGTTAGTTAACGTTAACTAACTACAGAGTCGTTAGTTACGTTAATTAAAAGAAGTAGACGAGAAAGATTTATATTTCAACTAATTCGATACGACTCTGTAGTTAGTTAACGTTAATTAACATTAATTAACGTTAACTAACTACAGAGTCGTTACTAGTTAGTTAACGTTAACTAACTACAGAGTCGTTAGTTACTTTAATTAAAAGAAGTAGACGAGAAAGATTTATATTTCAACTATTTCGATACGACTCTGTAGTTAGTTAACGTTAATTAACATTAACTAGCTACAGAATCGTTACTAGTTAGTTAACGTTAACTAACTACAGAGTCGATAGTTACGTTAATTAAAAGAAGTAGACGAGAAAGATTTATATTTCAACTATTTCGATACGACTCTGTAGTTAATTAACGTTAACTAGCTACAGAATCGTTACTAGTTAGTTAACGTTAACTAACTACAGAGTCGTTAGTTACGTTAATTAAAAGAAGTAGACGAGAAAGATTTATATTTCAACTAATTCGATACGACTCTGCAGTTAGTTAACGTTAATTAACATTAATGAACGTTAACTAACTACAGAGTCGTTACTAGTTAGTTAACGTTAACTAACTACAGAGTCGTAACTAGTGTTTATTAAAACAAGAGTTTTACGGTCAGCGGACATTATTTTACGGTTTTCAATAGAATGGAAACTTTCATGTAATTTGTTATCATTTTGTGTATTCCATGTGATCTTTATGAACTGATGATTTACAAATTTCCTTGATGTTCAATGAATGTTTGAAAGTATTCATCAGTATGATTACAATTATTTTAAATTTATTTTGGAACAAATACATTTTAGNGACGATTTTTGATTTATATCACGAATTATACTATAGCACGTTTCTAATAGGTTTAACGAATTACATGTCATTTATTTGAATTCAAATTTATTTTATTGACTTAGTATTTACTAAAAAGATGTAATTTTTTTTAAAAATATTTATATGTGGATTTGAATAATTGTTTTGAATTCTTAGAATTTTGTGCATTTGCAATGTACCGAAGTTAGTAGCGAGCGAAGTGATCCTGGTTTGCGAAGCAAACCCTATAAGATTGCGTAGCGATTTTCGAGGGTTGGCGAGCAGGGGGTGCCGTCCACTAGTTATTATATAATATAATAAATATTATATATTTATATTATATATCGTCTCATTTTAGCCATTGATACACTAACGTAAACAAGTGCAAACCGGTTTCAGTCACATGAAAACAATAAAGCTGTATAGTATGATCTGAAAATTAAGATTTTACATAGAATCTTAAGAGAGCGTCTAATAATTTGGCCAGGAGAGTAACTTAGAAGAGTATAAACTTATGTAGCTCAAATATTTAATACGTCATTTTACTGATAAAGATTAGATGGCGTTGACGTAATAGATCACACGTGTGGGGTATTGTGATCTTCTTCTTCGTAAAGTACCCTATTTTATTGTTTAATGATAATGTGTATTGAAATGAGCGTTTGTTGCAGACAGAGGGAGAGCTTAAACGTCACCATCAATGTGCATTCATGTCTATGGAGAAAAAGGATAGCGGTTACGTTGAATTTAAGAGCGATTGTAACGGAAAATGTAAACGAAATATTCCAAAAAAACATGATTGGAGAAAAAAAAATATAATTACATCGGTAAAAAACCAAGTGAGTAACAGTATTTATTTCATAATATTTAATTTTTTATAACAACGATTCCCAAAAGGTGTTTAATGGAACCTTAGGGTTCCGCGGAGAAGTCACAGGGGGGTGCGTAAGTCTATATTTTTAATCAGTAATGATTTTTTTAAACCTGTAATAGGCTTGTATCCAACCAGTAATTCATTATTTATTTAATATTAAGATTTTTATGAAATTATTTAGGTAAAATTAATATAGGAAATTTAAAAAAAATTTTTTTTTTCCATTAACGATAGATTGCTAAAAGATACGCATTTATAAATTAGTGCATCAGTATTTTTCATCGAAGTTTGAAATTCCAAAATAAAATAATCAAATTCAAGAATAAAGAAATATTTTTCTTTGATAACCTTTTTTACAATTTATAAGTTCTTTTTCAAAAATTATAATTCAGCTTATTTTACACAATTTCAACTTAAATGGCAAAAATTACTAGACCTAATATATACAGAAGAAACTCTCTGCTGACTTAAGAATTCAACTGCCTAACACAAAACATTAAGGCTTGTTAATGAAACAATGAAAACATTTCATTTACGTTAAAAGTTTCTGAATTCATTTGAAATTTTTTTTATCTTTTGCATATTTACACTGACTAATGAACGTTTCTTAAAAGTCAGGGTTCCTCCAAAAGAAGTTCGATCGTTTAGGGTTCCATGGCTGAAAAAAATACGGTTGAAGAAATGTATTTCTCACTTACAAAAGAAATGAAACAATCAATTCGCATAGAATACAAGCTTGAGAGTGAAGAGGGCTAGTTATAAAAATTTCCACTAACATCATCGTTTATGGAATTTTTTCTTCCCTCCTATCAATTTTTGCTTTAAAAATTTATGAGAATTGAAGAAAACTTAAAACAAGGTAAGTAGAACTTACCTTGTTCTCCTCTAGGACTACCACAGATATCCGGTAATAAATATCAATTTGTTTTACTGCATAAAGGACTCTAGCATGTTTAAGACAAGCACTTTTAATAACTAAATTAGATAACACAAACAAAAAGAAAACACAATTAAGCTTCAATTATTTTACGGAGCTAAGATGCTCGATCGACATTATCGAGATCTTGATATCAACTGTCCTGCTGCGCCGGACAACTATAGACGGAATTCTCGACACCTCCTTTCGTTTCTGCCAAGTCTTTAACTTTATCAAGGGTAATTGCGGCACTGAGTAAAAAACACTGAAAATTTGAGGAGTAAAAAATCGATACCAAAATATATCACTCATGGGCACAACTCAAAAAACACAGGTGTAAATATGAAAATACACATTCTTTCAGCAGCAATACTAGCACAACTCATAATTGAACTTGAAGGTAATCCTCGTTTAAGCAAACTGAAACATTTCTTATGCATTTTGTTTAGCAATGAAAACTTTAAACCCACTTATCTCACAACTTGATTTTTTTTTAATTGCGCCGCTATTGCAGTCCATGAGCGATATATACCAAACATGATTACATGTGAACTTTTCAAACTAAAATGTTTAATTAAATTACTCGCTAATGTAGAATATCACACCTTTAGAGTAACTCCCCTTTGGAAAATTTGCCATAGAGAAGCCTATGGTAATCTATGGCTACCCAAGAAATTTGTATGACAAGATACCATACGCCTATGGTTACCATAGAGATTTATATGGCACAACCCCATAAGCCTATGGCTACCATAGAAATTTGTATGGCAAAACCCCATAAGCCTATGGCTACCATAGAAATTTGTATGGCAAGATATCATAGAAACCATAGAAATTTATATGGCAGTATACCATAGAGAAAAGCTGATCTAGTTCCCCATCAAAGAAACAACATCTCTTATGGAGTCCTCAAAAACATCTTCTAAAAGAAATAAATATCCATTTTTTCACCCCGAAGTTAATTAAATTCAACATGTAATCCCATAAGGCATTCCTGCCCTTAGGAAAATTTGCCATAGAGAAGCCTATGGTAATCTATGGCAACCATAAATAGTTGTATGGCAAGATACCATACGCCTATGGTTACCTAGAGATTTGTATGGCTACCATAGATATTTGTATGGCAGGATACCATAGGTCAATGGCAATCATAGAAAATTGTATGGCAGTATACCATAAGCCAATGGTAACCATAAAGATTTGTATGGCAGTATACCATAGGCCAATGGTAACCATAAAGATTTATATGGCAAGACACCATAAACCTATGGTAACCATAGATATCTGTATATTATTTATGTGGCAAGACAATTCCTTATAGAAATGTTCCCTAGAGATATGTATTGGAATTCACCATACCTTTATGGTAAACTTAATGTAAAATACCTACGGGAAAGTAACATATACACATATATGGCAAACTTATGGAACACACCATGTACCATACAATGTATGGTAATCACATTGCAATGCATCATAAATGTACGGGGAACAGACTCTGGAGGGCGGTTTTGTTATGACAACAAATCATACATGTATAGCACTCAAATGATAAATTGATGTTAAATGTATGGGTACGTATACCATGGATTTAAGGGATTTGTATATGGCATTCATTTGATATCAATTTTGAGTTCTATATACTTGCAGCTTATGCGCAGTAAATAGCACTTAAGTTTCCTAATTTTCTTTGTTATATAATCTCCCAAATTTCATCCTTTCAGTCTTGTGTGTGTATACAGTCCCTGGCCAAATTATTAGACACACTAAGATTCTATGTATAAGATACCATTTATATAAAAAAAAAATACAAATACAATGCAACTATTTTCGAGTTTCCAAAAATCCAACGAATTAACGGATTCAAAACTACTAATATTGAAGAATATTGTTACTTCTTCTTCTTCAGGAGCTCAACAGCACGCCTTCTCCAGCTCCCTCTGTCCATGGCAACTCCCCTCCAGTTCTTAAGTTTTAGGACTTTGAGTTCGTTTTCGGTGTCGTTGAGCCATCGAGTAGGTGGTCTACCTCTAGAGCGGGACCCCTGAGGGTTCTTGAAGGTGGCAATTTTTACAGGGCTATCTTCAGAGCCTCTCCATATATGGCATCTTAGTCGGTTGCTTCGGATTATCTGCATAATTTGAGGATTTTTATAGAGCCCATAAAGTTCAAAGTTGTACCGTGTTTGCCAACATCCCCCCTCTGGTATGGTACCAAAGATAGTTCTAAGTATCTTTCTTTCAAACGTTTCTATCGGGCGTTGGACGTCAAGGTTTCAAGTCCAGGTTTCGTTTCCGTATAGTAAGACAGGCAGAATGAGTGTCTTATATAATTTTAGTTTTGTTTTTCGGCTAATAAAATTCGATCTTAATTGACTTTTTAGTCCAAAAAAACATTTGTTGGCCATATTGATTCTATTGTCAATTTTAGATTTTAGTTTGTTTTGGTCATTGATAATTGTACCAAGATACTTAAATTTTTTAACCTTTTCAAAGGAATATCCGTTTATCTGCAAAGGTTCACTATAGTTTACAGTTGAGCTTGAAAACTCTATGAATTTGGTCTTGTCTTCGTTAAGAATATTGTTACACTATTGAAAATATTGCTACACCATTGAAGAATATTGTTTATCGTAATGTATATAAGTGTGGTTTAAAACTAAATTGTTAACGAATAAAATATGGGCAAAAGATGTGATCTCTGTCGAAAGGGAACTTACTTAATTTTAACATTATGTTTGTAGAATTCCTCATGCTTAATTTTTTTTTGGCCCGGCATCCTTAAGAAAATTTACCCTACAAGAATGATAAATCTATAACTTTCCTGGAGTCATATTTTGCCTGGTTTTTGTATTTATAACTTTTTCTAAATCAATTTCTAAACAGTAAGAAAAAGCTCAACTTTAAATAATTAAATTCAAAAGTTTAAGGAAAATATTATGTCTGCTGGTTAATATATTGTTTTGTAGCTTATGTTTGGTTTTATTTCAACTCCTTTTTAAATAACAAAATTTTAAGGAAAGCATATTGTAGTTTTTCTTTTTTTTCAAATTAAGTGTTCATTTTTCAACTTTTTTCCATGTTCATAAGGTCCCCTAAATAGTTCATTTTGTAACGCGGCTTTGAAATCCCAGAAAAATACCTACACAATTAGTCAAATCAAAACATTGTAATAGGCCAAATTTCTTTTGAACATTGGTTTGGTTACACAAAACTGTATAAAAATGTGTAAACTAAAAATAATAACTTTGAAAAATCAAAAGGCTATTTTTTATGAACACAATATTTTTCTACAACTAAATTCTATAAGTAAACTGATGTTAATGTTAATTAAGAAAAGATGAATTTTAAAATAATAAAAAAAAACATTTAAACAAAAACATAAATTTTATTTTCAAATCTCATACATATTAAATGCCAGGTTACATCAAAAATAAATATGAAGTAAAATAAGAATCATATATGAAAATAACAATTTATAGAAGTATCAGATTAATTTTTTTCTAAAAAAATCAGAACACATGAAGAAGACGAAAATTACATGAAAGAGATTAGTCAACTGTGGTAAAACTTCAGAAGACCACATTACAATACTTGTAGCTCAATTTGCTTAAAGTAAAAAATAAGCATTTGATCAATGAATTTATCAACATAAAAAGTTGTAAAACTGTTTGAGTTTATTTGTCATAGAATGAATGAATTCCTAAAAAAGTTTAAACAATAAAAGCCATATATAATTAGTAGATAGTCCCTAAATTTAAACTATCAAATCTCTGATAAAATTTTGAATGGTATAAAATACCTTTCCACAAAAATCTTTCGAATACTGAAGCTTTAAGATTTATATTTTGATTTAAACAGGCTCTTATTGCAATTTGTTGAGATACGTTTAAATCAAGAATATCGGGGGTTCCAAAAATAGTTAAACTTTGAGGTTGTGAACCATTGGCTACTAAATAAAAATCTCCCATATATAATTTAAATACGTTTTGAATTTCTGTAGGCGAATTTGAAAAGACATTTGGACCAGTTCTTTGCAAATATTTGAACTAGTTATAGTATTTGCAAATTTGCTGTGGTACAGATTGTGTACCACGAACCAAATTAACTAAAATCCCATTACCCTGTTCAAAAACAAATGCCAAAAACACATGCCCAAGGAGACCCCCAATCCTGCACATACTTGGGAAATTGGAGAAGGATATGGACATTAAATGTTAAGTACTCTGAACCATACAAATCTTTTAAAGATCGCACAAATTTACAAAGTGCATTTTTAGCATTTGATCCATCTAAACTAGACACATTTTCTTGCAACAAGATATTAAAAGAGTAGACTAATGGTAGCTAATGGTTCAAATATTTCTATGGAAGGTGATCTTTCAAGAGAGACAAAGAAAAGTACAATAAGAATGATCTCCATTCTGAAGCTTTCCACATTTTCCTTTTTTCTAGTGAGCTCAACAGGTGGTTTTATTATCATTAGTTTTTCATTAATTTTAGCCATTTGTTGACCAAGATAAAACTGTTTAGTATGATTTGTAGAGTCAAACCATGCAAAAACCAACATTCTGACGACATCCAGGAAAACAGAATGTATATAATCGGGTGCCATTGAATATATAATATTATGGCCTATAGTAAAATTGTGCCATATGAAAAAATGCCATAGTATATTCCTATGGGGTTTTGTCCATGGTAAAATTTTGCCATATACGTATGGCAAAATTTTGCCATACATGTATGGCAAAAAAAAATGCCATAGGATATTCCTATGGGGTTTTGCCATACGTATATGGCAAAATTTTACCATAGGCAAAACCCCATAGGAATATACAATGGCATTTCTTTATGGCAAACCTATGGCAAATTTTCCTAACGGTCATTCAAGAAAAAACTTACTACTTACAACAGTCGCAATATTGGATTTTAAAAAGGCGAAAATACAAATTGCGATATTTGGTTTTAAACAAATCATGATATTGGATTATAAATAGGAATTGCGATGTACGATTTTTAAATAGCGTGAATACTTGTCACAACGCATAGCTTTTAAATCAGGTAAGTAAATACGAAAATCGATGTTTAAATAAAGAATCCAATTATTAGCAGATTCCGGTGCAAATCCATACATTCAAAATGGCAAAAAGCAGCCAAAACAAAAGAATTAAAATGGCGAAAGAATAATTTAAGACGTAATCCTTCACGTAATTGACGAAAGAAAGTAAGTAAACGTCTCGTCAACGGAGCTTCGTCAAACAGCTTCAGAATTTTGTCGGATTATAAATTTTTGATTCGCGGAAGTCCGCGAACCCAATGATGGTCTTGAGATAAGCTGGATTCTGCGATATTCGCGCAAAAATTGCTAGCCCTGCTTCTAGTTTTCAGTCACGAAAAAATGATGTGAAAAACTCGGAACTCAAGGGTACCCTTGAAATACAATCATCCCTGCGTTATGTAATTGTCTTTTTCCAGCAGTTTGTAACATTTTATGTCTCCTCAATAAATAAATAATTTAAGATTAAAATTTTTGCCTTATTTTTGTGTAAGGATGAAAAAAAAAATCATAACCTATAATAATAATTAAATATTCAGATTGAACGAGTCGAAATTGTTCGTTAAGCTCATACTATTTTTTTTAAAGCGACCACCAATTTGAGGGTTAGTTTTGCGTTCCAAATTGAAGAATTTTTCCGCGAGTGCTTTTATTTTCCACGATTTTAAATTCGATCCCAAAATTAAATACTACTTTTACCTTTTTTACAGGGTCATTGTGGATCTTGTTGGGCATTTGGAACAGTTGCAGCTCTCGAAGCTCACTTAGCTTTAAAAACTGGTAAATTGGTAGAGTTAAGCGAACAAGATGTTATAGACTGTTCCAGGAAATACGGTAATCTTTAATCACCGATCTCTTTAAGTTACTGTATTGCTGATACAAAACAACCATAGACTCATAATATAAGTAGACTGCTCTCGCAATTACTGCTCACTTTGAAACCAACATCTGTATGATTCACCCACAGTGAGGAATGATAAGCAATGTTAGATGAAAAACAAATTTTCATGATGACATAAAATGCTTTTTAAGAAGGCACCTGTCATTTCGCATAGCGGCGAAATTTAAGACAAATAATGACTACTGTTAATAACGAAAATAATTTTTAAAAAAAATGGAATAAATATTTCCAACATCGATTATTCAGCTTTCCTTCGTATTTTTTAATCTCTAGCAATTAACAAGTTGAGCAAAATTTTAGGATATTTTAAGCAACTTTTTATAAACACTTCATAACTTAATATACACATCTATAAACAATGCATAACTTAACTTTAAAGTACATGTTATCGGGTAAATAAGTATATTTATATTTTAATTCGCATCTTTTAAATTCTAGCTAATTAGCTTAACTTCTCGTAAAGAATAACAGAAATTTCTTATTATATTCTGTGAAATTCTTACTTTCTTATTGGCAAATTATTTTTCAATTCAATAATTATAACGGTTCGTAATCGTTATATCTATTTTAAATCACCCCGAATGTACTATTTTTGATGAGCGGCGTAGTATGATTTTTTTTTCTTCTTTTGGACCTAGTGCTGTTTCATTTAATCTGCAACTTAATTAATTTTAATCGTTTAGTAAAACAAACTATCTCTCACTATTCTTGTAAGTGGTGCTTTCTTTAAGTGCACAAGATTTTTTCTTAAATCAAAACATTTGATACAAAAAGGAAGAATTGGCAACACATTTATTGCCACATACTGACAGATTGTATCTCAAAATCGATTGGATATTCGGCAAGGTTCTTCATTTAGACTATTGTGTTATTGATTTAAGGGTCTATAGTTAATGCTAAGCAAGCACAGAAGGTTGGACACTCTCAGAGTTTCTTGATTGCGTGATAAATGATCTCTTAAAATGATTCGTGCCGGCATCAGACAATGGGGTAAGAGATTATCTTTAGTCATCAATGAAAATGGTGAACGACTCGAATAAAATTTTTTTTTAAGGTAAACTTCTATTAAATAAGACAATATCGGGTAGATACGAATTCCGCTCCCGGCTAAAGTAAAATATCTTCAGTGGTTGAAGGATCCTGGGTTAGAGTTTCTTGCCGTTAGGCTAACCGTGGGTTAGTTCCATCAAAAAGTCCTCCACGAAGGCAAATTTCTCCCAATACTTGATCCAGGAGTTGAACATTTGTATACCCAAAATTAGGTCGGCTGTTCAACAACGGTTATAAAATGAAATAAAAACTAAGTTTAACTTCTGGGTTAGTAAGTGAATTCGCAGAGACAACAGTTCTGGTTGTTCCGTATCAGCAATCCGAATAACCTCTAGAAATCAATGATCCTGAAAATTCGTTTCGATGATAAGTAATACAAGTGTTTCCTAACTTATTTTGCGCACCCTACATAACCATTAATACATTTTTTTCGATATTTGAAAATAATTTATATTTTTTATACCTTCGACGATAGGAAATCATGGTTGTCACGGTGGATTTACAGATCATGCTTACCATTATGTCAAGACAAATAAAGGAATAAACAGAGCAAAAGATTATCCGTATAAAGCCAAGGTAAGTGACTGACATAAGAGTGATATAGGGGAGAGTCGGGTAGCCCCGCCCACAGTCAATTTCATATGTATAGAATATTTTTTCACATCAATGGGCCATCGGACATTAATTGTTATATTAAAAAAAGATTATTTTCAAAGTTTCAAGTATTTATGCAGATGTTAACATGGTAAACAATAGTTTTGAAGATATGTTGAATACAGTAGTCATGAAATTAAGAAAAATTGGTTGAATACTTTGATTAAACTTCATTTTAATACTAAAAAAATAAATTTTTCTATACATACAGCATTAAAGTATGTAGTCTTAAGTTTAATTTGCACGAAGAAAGAAGTTTATATGTGAAAAATTTTTCGAGTAATTACAAATTTACAAAAAAATTGGATTTCGGGTAGCTCCTCTCACATGAATGTCGGGTATCACCGCCCAATTTTATTTCGTCAATAAATGTACGGTTGCAAAGATTATTATTTTATTGCTTCAAATTTGAATGTTATATGCATTTTTAACAACAAATATTGTTGTTATTAAATGATAGAATTCACTAGAAGTATATAAATATGTAATAAATAAAATAATTTAGTGATAAAAAGGATAAATGGGGTTTATCTATTGTCAATACATTGGTCACTTTCATTTACACCTGAAAAACAGTCAAAAAACATAATTTTTGTAACTGGGCGGGGCTACTCGACACATTTTGATAAGCGCTGGAAAACATGTTTTTTTAAATTTCTATTTTTTTTGGTTTATTTTTTTGCATTATTTAATTAGATGGTAAAACAATAGAAACATACAAAAATATTGATTATTACTAAATATTATACANGACGACAGGAAATCATGGTTGTCACGGTGGATTTACAGATCATGCTTACCATTATGTCAAGACAAATAAAGGAATAAACAGAGCAAAAGATTATCCGTATAAAGCCAAGGTAAGAGACTGACACAAGAGTGATATATATGTAATTAATTATATTAATATGGATATCATCGTTTAGTTCTTCTTAAACGTAAATATTTCCCACAAAAACACTAAACATTTTGGTTTTGAAATATTGTAACCTTATTATATATTGTAGCTTAAAAGGATTGTAGCTCTATGCTAAACATTTAGTTGATGCATTAATCGTAGCGAAAACGACAATTACCTAGATTTGGAAAATTTATCATCCGTACCCGTAAATTAACTTAAGGAATACAGATTCTGAGGCTCAATAACGATAAATAAGTAATGCGAAATAATTTTACTTTTGAAGAGATGTATGACAATTTAAACAGGATATTGATTTTATCACTAGTTAAAACTACGTTTTTACAGTATATAACTACTAGATTTTTTTAAAAAATAATTTGCTGTGAATGTTCAAATTTCAATTCTATAGTTGCATTTCAGCGGACAGAAGACCGTCCAACATGGTTTTTTATTTTACTACAAGTTTAACAGTTATTAATTTTCGAACTAATTGTCAAATCCAAATTTTTTTTATTCCCTCCTACTCTCTATACATCTTTATACCTAATTTTTACCTAACCTAATTTTAAATATCTAGTGTTATAGACTTAGAGCAAAAACAAAGCAATCAAAATTGCAACCATAAAAAAAAAACTCATGAAGTTCACAAACAAATATGGTTATTCAGCATGCTGAATTTCAACTTGTTGAGAGGCTCGTCTGGTACTTTTCCCAAGATTAATGGACAGTGGAATGTGGCTTAATGAGTTGATCTAGTGACATCATTTAGCGTGAAGTGGAATATTAGATTTTTGTGATGAGCACACTTGTGGTGCTGTCATCTATGTTTGCCCACGAGAGTTGCGGGGGTTCCAATAGCCTCAGATCATCATTTCAGAGGCGCAAAAAAGTGGAAACTCTTCATATGTTGAATGAATGCGGGAAAGATAGCGGTATCCACGCTGGGTCTCATTTACTTTACACCACACTTTTCTCAACGATTTTAAACCAAAGTTGTATCACCTTTCTCATGATCAATTTTGAAGCCTTAAATTTTGAACACGGTTGTTATTACATTCTTTAAAATTGATAAAATTATTTTTTTCTTAGGAAGGTAAACGATGCAAGAATAAGAAAAGAAAAAATGAAGCACCCATCAAGTACTATGGCGTACTACCAAAAGGAGACGAAAAATTATTAAAAGAAGTCATTGCTACTCATGGACCAGTTACTGCCTTAATTCACGTCACGAAAAATTTACATCACTACAAGTACTGAAATAAGTATCTAGTTCTAAATAATAAATATTTGGTGATGCAGTATGGTGAGATCAGCCGTTAGCTTATTTCAAGTAACATGTTTCAGCTGTTACGACATAAAAACCTATCAGTTCTTAATTGCGGTTACAAAATAAGAGGCCATGGAACATTTCATAGTACATGGAATAGATGTCATGGAATATTTATTCTCGTTACTTAGAAATTTTAATAAAATTAATATAGTTTTAATTTAAAATCTACCAAATCATATTTTTGCGAGGAATATATTTACAATTAGGAGAAATAAGCTTTTAAAAGGATAGTAATTACACAATTAATTCTGCAAATTGTTAACATTAAAGACAAGAAAAACTTTACTTTGGTGGTACGTCAGCGAGTCGAAAAGTAATGTGTTTTTTCTTCAAGTTTTCGGAATTAGCAGTAAAAAACACTTTAATTAGAAGCAATTTTTAATAATAAAAAATTCTATAATAGATTCAGATCCAATAAAACAAAATTGTCTGACATTGAGCCAAAGATTGAATTTATTTGTTCAATCAGACAAATATGCCATTAAAAGTATCTCAAAAGTTTAAAATAGTATAATGTTTAAAATAATATAAAAATCTGGGTTTTTAAATATACATAAAATGTGCTTGTTTACCAACAGATCCGGAATATTTCATGACGATGAGTGTACTAAGAAACATCTAGTCAACCATGCTGTTTTAATTGTTGGATATGGCCAATCAAAAGGCATACCTTACTGGATTGTCAGAAATAGGTATGTATAAATACACCAAAAATTAAAACGAAATAAAAACTGGCAAAGCAAATAAAACCAAACAGGGCCAAAGTATTATCCAATATAGGATCAATATACTGAAAACAAAAATGAGCATAATCTGTACTTAAAATAAGGAAACTGGTCACTTGTCGAACACAGCAGCTGACTGATACCCTGCCAGTCAGATAATAATATGTCTAACATTAAACATACCATACCCGGTCAAACGGTCGGTTATTTATATATGCATATANTATATATATATATATATATATATATATATATATATATATATATATATATATATATATATATATATATATATATATATATATATATATATATATATATATATATATATATATATATATATATATATATATATATATATATATATATATATATATATATATATATATATATATATATATATATATATATATATATATATATATATATATATATATATATATATATATATATATATATATATATATATATATATATATATATATATATATATATATATATATATATATATATATATATATATATATATATATATATATATATATATATATATATATATATATATATATATATATATATATATATATACACACGAAGGTTGTTCAGTAAGTAATAAGACTCATTTTACTGCCCCGAAACCATTAATCGGAATGATAATTTCTGTGGCATAAAAAAAGTTTGTTGACTGTATTAACAAAAGCAACCGATAGATGGCGTGTACAGACTCATGTTCCTTAGTATCAAGCGGTTAAACTGATTTTCTTAACCACTTGATGACGACACTTTAGTTTAAAACTTTGGATGGTGCCCTGATCAAGTGGTTGAAGTTTTGAGGTAGTGTTTGGGAGGGGTGGAAGTTCAAATTTTACGTTTTCCATTTTCGGTATGGTATTGTGCCCCGTACAGTTATCGATGAAAAGCACAATTTTCTGTTTTCATTTTCTTATTTAAATTTTTAGGCCAGCTTTCAAAAAGGTTTGATGTCATCCAAGCTTTTCGATTAGCTTCATATTATAAAGGAAATGATTTTACGCCGCTGAAACATCTTGGTTTTTTCGATTTCCCTATCATCAACGGTTTTAACTATTCTGTTCCATTCACATTTGCACAATACAATAAAGTTAAACGCTCTTTACTTCTTTTGCCTCCATGACATGCTTCACCCTTTACATGCATAGTTTTGCCTGGAGTGCATAAAAAAGTCCAGTCTTTTTCGTCGTAATTCTTCACGATCAAGCATATTTTCTTCCTAAATTCTTCACAAGCTTCGTCTAAGCAAGCACTTTCACCACATTTTCAAACCAGCCATTACTTGCTTTGAAATTTAAGTGGCCTAATTCTTTTGCAAAAGATTCAGCATTTTCTTTGATTTCTGATAAGGCCCTTCTCCATATCGGGAAATTCACAGGTTTTTATCTTCTTTTGCTTGCCTAGGCCATCCTCGAACTTTTCTAAAATAACTGCTTTATTTTTTAAAATTGTGGAGATTTCCTTTTTCTTTTTTTCAACTTCGTCAATGATTTTCTTCTTTATTTGTACTGAAAGCGTGTTTAATTTTCGTTTGCTAACCATTTTAAACAAATGACTCGCCAAAGATTCAACCTCTAAATGCTCTAATTTTCTCTGAAATAACCAAGAAAGGAAACTTTTTAGGAGGTCCTATATTTAATAGACTTAAGCTAGCTAAAAATAATTTAAAATATATGCTCATAATTTAAGTTTAATAATTCTTACTGCACTAACTTGATGTTTTTTTACAACCTTTTGTTTTGCATTTACATGAAATCCATAATTTTAAAATAAAAAAATATATACTATGCAAAAACGTAAAAAATATTATAAACTAATGAACAAAACTATAAGAATAAAAGATAAAGCAAAAACGTGTTATTTTTAAAAGAACATCGATGACGCTATTTTATTTTCGGTAGAAAACGTTTTCATTTGACTTAAAAGTATGAAAAATAAATCAGAGCGGATTTATGATTGATTTACAGTTTGTAAACAAATTACGGAGAAATCATATTGTGAAGAAGCTACAAAAAGACGTCTCAGAAGGCGTTGCCGAGAGCTCCAATCAACGCTCTCAAACTCTTTCTTCACTATCTGTAAATGCTAAAGGTTGGTTACATGCTACAATTAAGCAGCGACCACTGGCCAGTCTGGATCACCACCACACTTGAAACCAAAGAAAATAACACATTCAAAAAGAAAGTAGACTGGAATTTATTTTACAATATCCTACATCTCTCCAATAATAATGAAGATGATACTATTCTTAACAGCCCAAATGATACAGATCATGCAATTGAGGATCTAACTAACTCACTATCAAAGGCACTTCAAGAGAGGCCACTGAAATTTTTTCAGCAAACCTTAATAACTTTAAACTTCCAAGCCATATTAGAAATATCATAAAGGAGAAAAATAAAATAAGGAAGAGATTTCAGCAGAACCTTAATCCCTCACTTAAAAAATAAGATGAATAAAGAAATTAAAAAAATTAAGCAATAATCACAGAAATAAAGAATGGGATGAAAAACTAAAGAAACTAAATACTACTGATAATTCCATATGGAAAATGACGAAATCACTTAGAACACCGAGTAGCAAAATGCCCTCAAAAGGGCCATCTGGCACTGTATACACAATAGACGATAAAGCAGATGTTTTCGCAACAACAATGGAAAAGCAATTCTCCATAAATGATGACAACAATGACCCAAACAGTGATAAAATTATCTTGGACAAATATAATGAAATCATCAATAAACAGCATAATAATGTAAACAATATTAACTCATACCCTCCAACTGCTACGGAATTTCCGTAGTTTCAGAAATCTTCTTTTCAGACGGTAGCAAAATTAATGCCTTAATATTTAAAAAAAATTAATTTTAGCGTAACTTGTCCACTATTACTTATAAAAGTGCAGGCCATATGGCTACATTCTTAAGTTCTGATAAAAGTTTTATGAGAGATCCATTTGCTTTAAAAATTTCTACTTTGGTTCGCTACCACTAGAAAGAATTATTTTCAAAATCTTCATAAGTTGGAGGGTATG
>NC_092211.1:87147585-87201194 GCF_043381705.1 Parasteatoda tepidariorum
AAGAGCAATGGCTCTCACTTCCTATTGAACTGATAGACCGCATAATTGAAAGCATCACACATCGCTGTTTGTGCTGTATTGCTTCTAGAGGCAATCATATTCCATATTAAAGGTACTTTTTCTATTGCAAACCGATACTTCCAATTTGTTTATTTTATACATGTGCTAATTTCTATACTACTATTAATGTCTGATAATTTCTTTTTATGTTGTTTAATACCTTACTATGTGTTGTATATTGTGGGTAAGTTTCATAAAATTCCATGTGTAATTTCTTGAGTTATCGCGATTTTTGTGAATTTTCCTTAATTTATGATAACCAGTGTATATTGATATTTCAATAACATCAAATATTAATGCTTCTAACACCAGTATTCTAAATTTTATTTAATTATCTATTAATATTTTAAATGCAAATATTTTTAAAAAAATGCAAAACTTTTTTTAAATTTCTTAAATTATATTTAATTAATATTTTTTTGATAAGTTATGTAAACATAAATTCAGCATAAAAGATATTAATTTAAAATATCTCTAGCATTTTATCTTCGAGAAATTTTTAGTAACGAAGATTATTATTTTTTATTTTCACTTTTATTAATGGTGAGTAACTAAATCATGAGTAACTAAAAAATCAATACTAACTTAGACTTGATTTATTGACCTTTTTTGTTCAATATTTGTTTAAAAAAAATTTTTTTTTTTTTTACATCTTTCATTTTTCCTCTTTAGTTTGATAATAACTACTCTACTTTTTTTTTTTTTTCATTATCAAAGAAATCGACATGGAGTAATTACAAAAAAATTAGTTGTTTCATTTTTAAAAACGCAAAACACAAAGTAACTATCTGTACCACTTTCTAAGCAGGAATACGCACAGTTAATTAATTAGCTGTAAGTCTATGCAATATTTTCTAAATTAAAAAAAATTTTTTTTTTATTAACTTTAGAACAGTATCCATTAAATTATAATCTAATTGTTCAAATAACGTACAATTAAATTTACAAACTGTAGAGCCTTACCATTTTTGAGAAGAATCGATTGTCATATAAACTAAGCTGTATATTTTTTAAATGAATAAATTTTATTTAGAATAAACTTGCAAAGTTGTAGCTAATTCCAGTTTGTTTGTTTTTTAAATGGCATTTATAAATTTACATAAAATTTTTATTTTAAAATTGATATAAAAATAATTTTATTAATAAATTAGCAATATATTTAATAGTTTAAAAAGTTTTTTTGAATGTCTTTTTACTGTATACAATGAGTGAGCAATTTTCTCATTAAATATGTGATTTATAACACACACTCTTGTTTACGGAATAAGTTTTTTCAATTAAATTTTCAATTTGTTTTTATATTTATATCAAATAAAGATCTCCAATAAATTGTTTCACACTAATATTTTCTATATATGTTATAAAGATAATTTTTATAAACCAAGAAATTACCACACATTTTTGGAAGGTTTTACATACTTCAGACATATTTTTGAAAACGGCTCAATTGCTCTCGGTGATGAAAATAAGTATATATGGTAAACGAGAGTATAATTGAGCGATGGTAAGGGAAAAATATTTCTCCCTTTCAAGTTGTTTTCCTGGAGAAAAGGATTCCGTCCCCTATATAAAATCCCTCTATGGAAATAGAACCCCCCCCCCCTTACAAACGGACCCTCGGTGCCACTGGTGCACATCATTGATAATGTTTTAGGTTAGAATAGGGTTAGGTGAAAAGTAGGAGACACCATTTCAATGTGTTACTGACGTCTTTATGTCCATTTTTTTTTTAAAAGTTTATCGTTATGAGAATTGGTTTTCTATTCTTAAAATTTGTTATTATTTTTTTTTATATTCAGAAGAAAAATCTACACTATTTATGGAAAAAAATTAAGTTATCATTGATTAGAAAAAAAATTCGTGAAATCAAGTTTTTTTTTTAACATTGAGTGTACAGGCAATTTGAAGGGATTTCTTTTCTTCTTCGAGATATCGAAAAATTCGTGAAATCGAGGATTAAGAGCATAAGGAGATTTATAATGCTATTCAATTCGAATAAAGATTTTACAAATGTAGGTTTGAAATCAATTCCTATATTTATTAGACTAAAGCTAGCTAAAAATAATTTAAAATATATGCTCATAATTTATGTTTAATAATTCTTATTGCACTAACTTGATGTTTTTATCAAAACCTTTTTTTTCCGCATTTACATGAAATCCATAATTTTAAAATTTAAAAAAAATACTATGCAAAAGCGTAAAAAATATTTTAAACTAATGAACAAAACTAAAAGATAAAGAAAAAACGTGTTATTATTAAAAGAACATGGATGACGCTATTTTATTTTCGGCTGAAAACGTTTTCATTTGACTTAAAAATATGAAAAACAAATCAGAGCGGATTTATGATTGATTTACAATTTGTAAACAAATTACGGAGAAATCATATTGTGAAAGAGCTACAAAAAGACGTCACAGAAGGCGTTGCCGAGAACTCCAAAACCCGCATTTGGGGCTACACGAAAGACAACACCCCTGGAAAAAACCTACTCAAACAAGTGAAAAAATTCAACCTGACGGTCTACGCACCAGCAGATCCGACCTACATGCCCATGAGTGTTCATCACACGCACGATATTCTTCATATACTTATTACGAATTCGAACAACCCCTTCACTATCAATACTGTGTTCGCACTCAGCAGCGACCATCTACCCATCCTTGTCACTGCAAATTTCAAAAAACAGGATAAAACTAGGACAAAAACCAATACTGAATGGCTCTCGTACACTAACTGCCTCCAAAAAAGAACAAACCAGGCAAATAATCTAAGCTCAGAAACGGATATAGAATATGAGATAACTCATCTTACAAGGGCATTCAAGATGCCTACGGAGATTCATCTTATAAAGTTGATATTCCAAATGACTACTACAAGCTCCCGTTTTACATTAAATACCTCATCAAGATCTACACTATCTTAATAGTGAAGGGGTTGTTCGAAACCCCTTCAAACAAACTTAGAAAATCTTTCCAAAGGACAAGAGATCCTAGCACCAAAGCTCAAGTAAACAGCTATACCAAACTGATCAAAAAAGAGATCTTGGAATTTAAAAAGGAGTCCTGGGATGAGTTAGTTAGTTATTTAGTGTTTTTGGAGCAAGAGCCAGAAATGGCTATACCGCACCATGAACTTGGTCTAAAAAACGAGTGCTTTGTGAGTCCTGGGATGAAAAGATTGAGAGCCTCTCAGCACAGGACAAAACTGCCTGGACTATGGCTCGGGCTCTCAAAAGACCCAAAGCAACGAATATGCCTCTCCTTGGCCCTAGTGGTAAAACCTATTCGGACATTGACAAAAGCGAAATCTTTGCAGACACAATTTTCCATTAATAAGATACCCAGAAATATTAATACTGAGGCAAATATACTGGATACTTATAATAATTATATCACTACGCAAACCCCAAACAAAGACATTGAGCTGATCACAACAGAAGAACTGTATAAGATCATTGATAAATTTCATAACAATAAAGCAACGGGGATGGACAAAAACAACAACGTTATGATCAAATTCCTACCTCCAAACATTATTGAACAACTCAACTCCTGCCTCGAAAAGTGCTACTTCCCAATCCAATGGAAACAAGCTCAAATTGTGCTTTTCCCCAAACAAGGGAAAAACATCCTTATGCCCGATAGCTATAGGCCGATAAGTCTCCTCAAGGCATTCTCAAAATTTTTTGAAAGGACTATCCTAAACCGACTGAAACCCCATCTCACCTTCCTACCCGATGAACAGTTCGGGTTTCGAGATAATCTCTCAACGATTTAACAGCTGGTCACGATAGTTGAGGAGGTATCCAAGAGTTTTTACAAAAAAGAGACTATTGCTCTTCTGACTTTGGACGTGGCCAAAGCTTTTGACCGCGTTTGGCATCAGGGACTTATCTACAAACTGATAAACCACGATATCCCAAAGGACCTGATCTTATTAATTAACAATTACTTAAGCAACAGGGTATTCCACACCAAAGTTAATGACACCAAACCAAAGTTAACTGTTCTTCCTAATTTTTTGTATTACATCCCCCACTGAATTTAGCTCTAGCTGCATACACTACTACCCCACTCAGATGAATGAGTTAGGACCCCTGACGGGACCGAAACTTAGGTAACCAATTCATATAGGCATAGACATAGGCGTTGCCGAGAGCTCCAATCAACGCTCTCAAACTCTTTCTTCTCTACCTGTAGATGTTAAAGGTTGGTTACATGCTACAATTAAGCAGAGACCACTGGCCAGTCTGGATCACCACCACACTTGAAACCAAAGAAAATAACACATTCAAAAAGAAAGTAGACTGGATTTTATTTCACAATATCCTACATCTCTCCAATAGTAATGAAGATGATACTATTCTTAACAACCAAATGATATAGATCATGCAATTTTATTTTTTTTATGACCGCCGTTGAACAGTCGACCCAATTTTTGGGTTTACGACTACTAATGTTCAAATCCGTAGACTTGTAATTTTGAACCAATCCAGAAGACAAGGAAACTCCTGGATCGGTACCCCCAAAGGTATTGATTTGTTATGGGAAGATGGAGGACTTTGAGACTCGACAGATTTAACGGGCATCAGTCAAGATCATGCAATTGAGGATATAACTAACTCACTATCAAAGGCCCTTAAAGAGGCCACTGAAATTTTTTCAGCAAACCTTAATAACTTTAAACTTCCAAGCCATATTAGAAATATAATAAAGGAGAAAAATTAAATAAAGAAGAGATTTCAACAGAACCGTAATCCCGAACTTAAAAAATAAGTAAGATGAATAAAGAAATTAAAAAAATATGCAATAATCACAGAAATAAAGAATGGGATGAGAAACTAAATACTACTGATAATTCCATATGGAAAATGATCAAATCACTTAGAAGAACACCGAGTAGCAAAATGCACTTAAAAGGGCCAGATGGCACGGTATACACAATAGACGATAAAGCAGATGTTTACGCAACAAAGCAATTCTCAATAAATGATGACAACAATGACCCAAACAGTGATAAAATTATCTTGGACAAATATAATGAAATCATCAATAAACAGCATAATAATGTAAACAATATTAACCCGACCACAGAAGACGAGGTCACCTCTGTCATCAAAACCCTCTCCAATAGAAAAGCGCCTGGACACGATAACGTTACAAACTATATGATCAAAAATCTCCCAAGGAATAAAATGAACCAACTTGTTAACATCTTCAACTCCTGTATTAATGCACTATATTTTCCCACCAACTGGAAAAATTCTGATGTTATCCTATTTGCAAAACCCGGCCAAAACAGCATCAAATCCCGAGAACCATAGACCAATTAGTCTACTCTCATCTATCTCAAAAATATTAGAAAAAATTATTCAAAATCGACTGAACAACCACACCCAAAGTATTATTCCAAATCAACAATATGGCTTTAGGAAGAACTTATCAACAACAAAACAACTGATTAACATTCTAGAATTTCTAATCCAAGCTAAATATAAACATGATACTGCTTTTCTACTTTTATTAGATGTAGCCAAGGCATTTGATCGCGTTTGGCATCAAGGCCTTATTGTCAAATTTTCACAATTAAATATTCCAATGGACTTAAATATCTTAATAAATTCATATCTTACTGATAGGAAATTCAGAATAAAAATAAACAACACGTTCTCGGACTATAGAGATATTAAAGCACGAGTGCCACAAGGAAGTATTCTTGACCCTCTGCTCTACATATTATATACAGCAGACTTCCCAGTCAATAATCAAAACAATAATGAATTTACAGCTCTTTATGCTGACGATACTGCTCTAATCACAAAATCTATAAGCAACAGACAAGCAGCTATCTATATGCAGCAAAAAATGTATGAAGTAGAAAAATGGTGTCAAATCAGCCTACACCCAGAAAAATCCCAACTCATCATTTTCAATGAAAAGAAAAAAGGTAAAACCATTCCCAATATTTTACTCTGTAACAAAATCATCAAACCAATATCACACGCCAAATACTTGGGTATGATCATTATTTCGACTCTCAACTGGAAGATGCACATCACTAACGCCATTAACAAAGCTAACGGCGCTTACTGGGCACTCCATCCAATCCTAAATGCAAATTCAACCCTTAATATTAAATGCAAAAGGACTGTTTATGTAATGGCCATTGGGCCAGTTCAAACCTACGCATGCCCTGCAATTAACACACCCTAAGCAATTCTTTAAAAAGTAAGTTAGCTAATGCTGAAGGTAGAATCCTCAGAAGAATGCTAGGAGCACCTAGATGCATCAGCTATAACAGCATCCTCACAGATCTTAAAATAACCAACATAAACGAATATATGGATAAATTAAATAAGGATTTTTATACAAAAGCCATCAACTGTACCACTAGCGATTTTAATTTACTATTGACTTTATAGAAGACAACACCAAATTCAGCCCCATCACCGCCTTTTTCAAACAACATTCAGGATAATATTCTAATTATTCATTCAATTTGATACACACATACATCTCATGCAGAGAAAACATAACAATTACTAGCTCGGAGGCACGGAGCAACCCCCCTCGGAGGGTCACGACCAAAGAGTTAGTATTTGATGTGAGCTGAGCAGCCCAGAAACGAGCGGTAATACCGGGACGCCTGGGTCAGTTCTATAACAGAGGATATACTTTTATTTTTACCTTACACTTAATTCATGATTATTATTATTTGATCTTGATAACCCCAACCCGATTTGTATATATGTATATAGCTAATTTAATCAAGTACCACTTTTATTATACCTCAATTGTTTTATATTCTCGCTTATCTTAATTATTAGTGTTTATTGATCTATTTTTGCGTTTGTAAATATCGTTCTCATTTTATTATTTTTTTTTATACTTCGTATTTGTACCCTCATGTGGGGCTACTTTGTGCAGGATTTCGCAGTTTTTGAACTTTGACATGTAAAAAAACTATGTTAATTAAAACTTTAGCAAAATTTATCGATATTATATTCGTAACTGGACTCAGAAATTTGATCAATATTGGCATTATTTGTATGTAATATTTACCAATAATAAGTCAAAACATACCTTGCACAAAGTAGCCCTCAAGTGGGGCTACTTTGTGCAGCGATAGGAATTCAGTTTAGTAATCATGGTTTTAGTAAAATATTGATATAAAATTGTTAAAAAAGTTAATTGTTGACATTTTTAAAGACAAAAACATCAAGATATGTAAAGATATTAGTTTGAAAATAATTTTCAGCGTTAAAAAACCATTTTTTTTAAAGAATTTTTTCTTAAAAAGAATGTTTATTTCAAAACATTTGAGTTTAAACAAAAGGAAACCATATACATTTTTGAACATTGAAATGGATGAAATTTCAAAAATAATAATTATTACATATTCATTAACATTTATAATATTGATAAATTTGAACATAACATGCTTGAATGAACATGACAGAACTTGCTCTTCAGTTTCTGTCAAAATCACCTGATGTCCTATAAAATATATTTTTATGTGTTAAATCGTTTGATTAATTCATTAGAAAAATCTTTGTAGAAGAAAAATAATAGTTTACCAGCACGTTTCACGTGTTTCTTGTGAATTTTATTAGAGATAGTATTTCTGTGGATTTTGTACTTCCGAGAAGCTTCTGCAATCGACATACCACCAGCAACTGCTTGCAAACATTGTTGCAGCTTTTCTAAAGTGTAATCACGGTAGTTTCTCGTTCCAGGTATTTTTTTATAACGTCTGACAATTTTTCTGTCGAAAAAAAAAACGAATGAAACTTTGCACAAAGTAGCCCCAAAGTGCATTTTTTTTCATTTTCCGTTTATTTGTTATTAATTTTCAAAATTTTTTAACGCTAACATGATATAATTGTTTATTAATATGTAAATAAAAAATTTTGCGCTTACTACAATTGTTTTATCAACGTCTTTGCATTTCACAGCTAAAGTTTCCACGCACACTTTTCGACGTCCGACGTTCTCGGAAAGTTGTTGACATTGGATAAACAAAACACACTCTGAGATTGTTTTAAAATTCAAAACTTTTTTTGTAGTAATAAAGGAGACTTCTATCTTCAAATTCCACACATTTTTAACGTGAAAAAAAACATAATGCTGAATAGCAGCACTTGAAAAGTGCCAAATTCGAATTTGCACAAAGTAGCCCCCGCTGCACAAAGTAGCCCCACTTGACGGTATTATAATTATTTTATGTTATTTTTATGATTATTTCAAACATATTCCAATACCAATTCCGACCTTTTCTCAACTTAAGATTCGCTGGCGTCAGCGTCCAATGAGATCCCGCGATTCCTAACGTGGTGGTAGGCACCGCCCCCTCCGATTTCCAATTTCATTTCCTATATCTTTACCCGCCACTATCGAATTAACATTATCGACGAATCGGTTAATGCCGCTACGCGGCAGTGTACCGAGCTGCATGTAATTTCTAACGTACATGCTACAAGATGCTCCACTAGGATCTTGATCTACGTTGCACCCAGCATTATTGTTTCAATCCCAATTCTCAAATTGTGCAACATTGAAGCGGAAATGGATCCCTTAACTTTAGTCGTTGCCCTGCATTCATTGTCAGATATCTTTAAAAAAAATGGAATACTCATCCCAAAACAGATTCTATGGACTATACTGTAAACTGATTTTATATCACTTGCTAACACTGTCATTTCTTTTTTAAGCTTTTCCTTTGTTTAGTCATGAGCTAATAAAATCTCTCTCTATATATACATATTAAACTTAACATATAATGTTTTTTATTATTTTGCAGTTGGGGTGAGAAGTGGGGAGAGAAAGGATATTTCAGGCTGATAAGAAATAAAAAAAGCCACTGTGAAATTGCTAAACATACAACGTTACCAATTCTGGCCTAAGAACCAATAAAGATTTTGATAAATATGTTATTCTTATTATTTGCATTTTTTAAACTCATTTTATTCATTTCGTATGATTTTACCTACGTACACAGTCCCTAAATTGAACGGTCGTTGAGAAAATAATTTCTTATTGGTAGCTGCAACTATGTGTTTTGTCGTTTTAATTTAAATTTGAAAAGTTAAATCTTAAATTGTTATACCCACTATGTTAAATCAACCATGCCGTTCAAACGTATGTATGTAGAATGAATTAGTTCGGCAAATATGCTTTTAAGTGTTGACGAAGTAGCTTTTCTTCTTCTTTTTATGAGCTTTTTTTTAATGTATCTAGCATTAAAAAAATAATCCCAAAACAATAGTGATAAGATATTACTTTATTAAAAATTTTCAATCGCGCTTCGAAGATATATCGCTCATGGGCTGCAATAGCAGAACTCCAAAAATCATGTTTTAAGATAAGAGGTTTTAAAGTTTTCATTGCAAAGCAAAATGCACAAGAAATGCTATCGTTTGCTTAAACAAAGATTATCTTCAAGCTGAATTATGAGTTCTGCAAGCATTGCTGCTGAAAGAATGAGCATTTTCATATTTAAACCTGTTCTTTGACCATAACGCGTGTTTGAGCCACTATTACAGCCTATGAGCGATATGTAGAGGGGAAAGAACAGTCATTATGTTTCGAGCGTTTAAAAACAGGCGCTCATTTTAACGACTTTCCAAACATGAATGAGAAGAAATAAAAGTAATTTGAAATATAAAACGTAAAGTGGAAAAATAAATGTGAAAAACAAATCTAGAAAAATCGCAATAGCCGTGTGAAAAACAGAACAAGAAAGGTGAAGAACTGCGACTTAACTTTTCCGTCCCTTCGCTAGCTAGCTTGGTCAAAGGACGACCAATAATGTTTGTGAAATAAAATGTTCTAAGAGAAATTAGCACTTCGAACTCTCTTCAGTGGTGAACCAGTTCGCTGTAGCAGGCTAAAATCAAATTCTATGGAAAAATTATTCGATTGTATTACATGAATTATTGGACTGCAAACAGCGTGGTGACGATTCAAGCTGTAAAGACAAGATGTAAAGTTGGTGGTATTGATTTTTATATGAATTTAATTCTAAACTTAAAAGACATCTCAAAAGAACGTTTGTACATGAATTAGTTTCCTTTGTTTCAGCTTGTTACTATTTTCAGTTCAATATGCCAAACGAAGCTGAGCAGAATCGTACTGAATCTCAAATTGCACGTATAGCTGTTAAATTACCACCAACATGGAAGAATAATATCAAATTTCGGTTTGTTCAGGCGGAAAGTAATTTTGATTTATCAGGAATTACTAACGACCAAACTAAATATAACAATATTATTGCAGCTATCGACCCAGAGACTTTATCGGCAGTTACAGATATTTTGTTTAATCATCCAACCGCTAATAAATAAAATACTCTTAAAGAAAGACTTATCGCGGAATATTTTTTATTTTATTTCCAATGGCAGATTATAGACAGTAACAACATGCATAAACATCTAATAAAATAAGTCTATTAATCATAACATGTCTCTAGCTTCCCAATAGCGTTCAGTGATGGAATTCCTGCACAGTGCAGAGCAGCGGAGAAGGCGCGTGGAGTCCATGTCCTCACCAGAACTGCAAAGAGTACATACCGGGGAAGAAAAGATACCAAATCTAGGCAGATGTTTCCGCAGACAGTCATGACCAGTGACCAAGCGGAATTCAGCTAACGCTCTTCGTCTTGGGCCATTTCGCAAATTTAGGATGGTAGCCCACCAAAACTTAGTAGAAGTTCGGTCGATAAGTTCTTCATGAGCACAGGTCTTAATGGTCCTCTTAATAAGCTGTTTGATGAACAGAAGGGCATTGTAACGTAACAGTGTGTGACAACTGTGCTAAAAGCATCAATTCCTCGAGAGGTAATGCTAAAATGATGTTACTTGAGAGACACACACGAGAAGTGATGTTTTTTTTGTGTTGTTGAGAAAGAGAGTTTTTTTCTGAGAAGAGATTTCTTTTGGGTAATATTTTGTGATTTTTCGTGGGAATGTTTAAATAATTTGTTTGGTACAACTCACGTCTTATTTCTGGTTATTGTGACACAACAGCATAATGTGCGCAGAAGTCTGAATAATTAAGACCCCCTTTTTTGCTAAGTAGTCTGCATTTTCATTATCCGTAACCCCGCAATGGGCAGGAACCCACTGGAGAACAATGGTTTTCTTAAGAGAAGCTAGGTTTACAAGTTGGAGGTAGCAATCCAAATTGTCTCGAGTTAAGGGATTATTTAAGGATGCAGTGGCAAGCAAAGCAGCTCTTGAGTCACATAGGACAACAGCTTTTACAAAAAGATCGATATGACACTGTAACTGGACTAAAGCTATCTCTCCATCAAAAGCAGATCCCTGTCTCACAGGCTAGCTGCCTTATCATCGAACTGCCAGCGGCGGGAAGGTTTCACCTCCCGGCCGTAGTCAAGACTCCTCACCTAATATCTCAGCTTCCTTAGATGTTGCAATGGACGACGCCACGAAGATGTGCGAAGATCTCAGAGCGAGACTTCGACGCTACGATGTGAATTATTTCCTGGACTTAATGGCCAAGAATGATCCCACCCCGACTCCCGAGAAGGACTTAGCAACTTCGCCAGCGCCTGTGCCCGCTCCCGAGCCCAGCGCCCCCGAAACATCTGAGACTGAAGAGCCTGTGCTCGTTCCCGAGCCCAGCGTTCCTGAAACAACAGAATCTGATGAGGATGCCTCGGCATCCGAAACAGCGTTCCCAGATATTCCCTCCACTAAGCCTCCATCCAAGAAGAGAAGGAAGAAAAAGAAGACGAAAGCAGCCAAGAAAATCAAAGCCTCTCCCTCAGCTAAGCCTACTGCCTGCCAACCACCTTCCACTGCTCTTCCACCGCCGGAGTCACCCCCACCAGCCCCGACGGAGACCACCGAGGAAGATCCCACCGACGCCGCACCTTCCAGGCCCATTTATAGGGCCAGCAAATAATGATGTGAAGTCAGCTAAATTCCTGAAAGTGCTCCTTCGTGGCCTCCCAAGGGACTTCGACCCAGACCTAATTTCCCTTGAATTAGGGAAATTAAATATCGAAACACACAAGATCATCCAGTTCAAGAGGAGGGTGGGTGGAGCCTATCGGCCCCTCCCACTTTTCCTAGTGATCCTACCCAGGCTGACCAACCACACGAAAGTGTATTTCACCGACAAAATCAGAAACATCCCGGTCAGCGTTGAGCGGTTCCACGGCGGCCGTCGGCCGATACAGTGTTTCCGCTGTCAGGCCTTTGGACACACCCAGATCTCTTGCTCCAGGGATGAGATTGGCTGAAAGGCAAAAAAGCTGAATTTCCACGCGAGTAAATCACATGCGCGTATAATCGTTTAATAATACATTCCAGACAATTTAAGATAATAATTAATTATGTGTTGATATAAAATTAATTGCATACTAAATTATTAATATACGAATAATTACATTGAACCTTAACATTTAATAAAAAGTGAAATAACCCATTGTAAAAATAGTGCTAGAACGCATATTTTTCTTCAGTTCACACAAAGGAGACAATTATTACTTCAGAATCCTGCCTAGTTTAGTACATCAAATTATTGAAAACATTCAATTTTTTTTAATAAATACTATTATGTGTTTTATAGTAAATATATCAGTAACATGATTTTTTTTAATTATTTAGAAAATAAAATAAACTTTCACAATTGAATCACTGTGTTTATATTATAATTTAATATAACTAAGCCCTTTGAAACACATCAATAATTGTGAAGTAGAAACATTTAGTAAATTATCAACATACAAAATTTGCTATTTAAGTTTGAAAAATTACATGATAATAAGCACCTGTTTAGATAGTTATTTTTCATTTGATAAGAAATTTGCATTTTATAGCATGAATAACTGGACCATTATTTACAAAAGAAAATAAACTGTTAGAAATGAAAAGCACAAATTCATTAATTATGATCTTTATTAGCTGCGAGTTTTTTAAACATCTTTAATAGTTAAAGAATTAATTCTCTTCGATTTTTTCATTTGAGATCTTAGTGTTTGTGTTAACAAAGGATCTAGCTCTGCACACAGCTGATTTCCCATTAGAAGTTATTGATAATTTTAAGTTTTTTTCTCTCTCTGGTGAAATTTTTGTCATATCTTCTGATTTGTCTGCAAGAATTTTATTATCATTTCCGTCATTTTTGTGTATATTCTTTTTGTGTTTGAGTCTTTGTCTTTTAGCAGCATTTGCACATAATTTTTTTACAACCTCCTTTGATAACACCTTTTCTTTATTTTCTTTTACCATATTTATTCTGATTTCTTTTTCTTCCTTTCTTTTATTCTTTTCTTCTTGGTAGGCTTTGCAAGAAGAGTTTAAATTTTGAACAAGATTTTTATCAAAATCTTGTTGTTGATTACTTGCAAAAAATCTTTCTTGGCAAAATAAGTTAACGAGGATTGTTTATTGGCTAAAAGATGATATTTGATTGTCTGGATGGCATCAAAAGTTCGTACATTCAATCTCGTTGTTCCTGGTGATATATTATTCATAAGACTAAAACTTGATTCAACTTTGGGAGAATGAAAGCATGTTAAAAGAGTAAATACCATCTTAGAGAGTAATGGATATTTTCCAGTTCTATATACATAAACCCACCACTCAACAATAGTATCACATTCGTTTGGAGGCTGGATGGAATCGGAATGAAATTTTCTTGCCTCTAACTCAAATGGTTCTTTTTCTTCTCTTGACAAGACATTTGTCACTAACAATGGCAATTGAATCATATATTTAAGTGCTAAGGAACTTTGCCTACACATTGGGTCAATACACGATACAGACTTTAAGAAATTATTTCTTATCGGCATCTTCTTCTGCAATGCCCGTGAGCAGGCAACAAATGCTTGAAGAGTATTGCTTTGAAATGCTTTAACTTTATGTAGTTGTGATTTCGGTGCTGAGTTAATTAACTCTTTAACTCTTCTTCCAACAAAAATTGAATCACTTTTTAAATGATAGCTTTTGTTTGCTACATCTACAGTAATAATTTTTTTTGTGGAATTACCAATATCTGCAAATATTTCAGGTTTCACAAAACAAGCAAAAAATCCTTTAACCAGGTCAAATTGCTTGTCATGTAGCTTATGAATGAGGGGTGCTTCAGTTTGGAAAAGTTTTATATATTCTTGAAGTAATGGCAAAACTGACACAAACAAGTTGGTGATTAATTTAGTCGTTAGCCCATCTTCAAATATCTTTTGACAAATCCTATTTTTTCGTTCTTTTCCTGCCTGCGTAAGATTCTTCTTTGCAAGCGCAGAATGCAAATTTCGAATATATTCTCTTCCAGTCTCGCTGATGTTGTAATGCCTATATATGCTAATAATCGTTGAGAGAAAAACTGTTTTTTTTTATTGACAAATAAAAGAAAAATAAAATAAAGTAAAGGCGTTACTCATCCTCAAAAAATCTTGTGCCACATCATATACTGATAACCAGCGGAAACTGATGTAGTTTTGTGGCATTGTATACTTAAGATTCAAAACTTCACAAATTCCTATTAGAGCTGCACGTAAATCAGGTGACCATTTAAAATCATTGTGAATATCTGCAAATAAAGACTCAAGATGCAAACCAAAAGGTTTACAGAATTGCTTTGCAGCATTATGCACATGATGACAAGAGTCACCATCAATATCAAGCAAATGTGGACATTTTTCCCTGAGTCTTCTCTCCAGCCCTGATTTCTTTCCTCGCATAACATTGCAAGAATCCAAAAGTACAGACATTAAATTATTCCAAGGAATGTTATTTTCTTCTAAGAGCTTAACAATGCCTTCAAAAAGAGAAGTACTGTTGACGCTATCAACAGAAAATGACTGCAGATGTTCAGTCACAATCTTGTTGTTTTTCAAGTAATTTGCAAGGACTGTCACTATATTTTCATTATTGCTGCTCTTGCTTTCATCAATGTTTAATGAAAATAAACAATTTTTTAAATCCCAAACAAGATTTTCTTTGAAGGTTTTTGCAACACCAAAGCGTAATTTATATGATGCTGCAGTGCGATGCATTTTAATTCCATTTAAAGCTTTTTGATCTTTAGACAGCTCCTTTACTAAATTCAACAGGCCAGGGGCAAGTGAAAATGGCAGGGATTTTTCAGCAAGAAAGCTTAATAACATAGCTTCACCGTTAGCAATTCGATCAGCAAGTGGTACAGAAAGTTGTGGAAGATTACTTTCGGATCCTGTAACAGAGCTCTTAAACATTGGATGTAAGCCATATGTAATATTTGATCTTGCAGCATTATCAGAATTACTACTTCCTAAAATTGAAAACCACTAATTAGCTTCAAACATAAAAACAACATTATTAAATAATTTTTCCCTTGGTTGCCATTTGTTACAAATGGTAAGACTTTTTTTATAAAGCTGATTAATATGACTACTCAGTGGCCATTGTAGAAAATCTAATAATACTAACACTGAACCTTTTGCCTTAATTGAGTTGAAAGATATTTTAAAATGATATTTTTTGGATAATTATTAATGACCTCTCAACCAGAAGATTAAATACTTCACTAAGAGTTAAATACCTAATTAATAAAATTATCTTAAAAAATGAAGAAAAAAAGAGCAAAAGTAATTAGTGGTCGATCCCTATTTATAATTACTGCGCAAAAATTCTGTGATTAATTATTCAATTGTTCTTAAAAATCATTGTATTTTTTTTTAATTTGAGTGAACTAAATTAAAGAATTTTTGTACAAGATAACATTTCTTAAAAATAGTAAAAATAAACGACCCCGTAATTTCTATAATTCAATTTTAAGAAATTGTTAAGCTGTCTACTTTTTTTTTAATTTTATTTTTCAGAAAAAAGGCTCATAAACCTCAAAAATTCTGAAACAAAGAAATTCTGTAAGTTAGACCAATAAATTTTGAGGGATTAATGGACGGTCCCTCAACTAGACATGGAACTTTCACGATTTTTTTTAATTTGCTAAATCAATTTTAATTCGAATAAATACAAGAGACACAAAAACTAACAAAAAAAAAATTAAGTACAAAATAAATATTTCTTAAAAATAGTAAAATAAGTATATGACCCCTCAATTTTTATGTTTAATTTTTACTAATTTTAATTAAGAGACTGTTGAGTTGAATTCTTTTTTTAAAAAAAACAAAAGGTTCATAAACCACAAAATTTCTGAAACCAACAAAAACCATAAGTTAATAATAGTTATGAAGAATTAGTGGATGGTCCCTGAATTCGATACAGAACTTTCCCGATTTTTTTAAAATTGTTAAATCAATATTAAATGTAATAAATATAAGAGACACATAAATTTTAAGGACTTTACATAGTGCAAAAACTCGTTGATAAATTACACTTAGTTACAAGCGAAAAATCAAAGTAATAAAATTAATATTTTATTATCAAATATTTCATTAAATTAAAATTTTAGTAACCATAAAAATATTGAGCTAGTTGGGAAAAATTACGAGATTTTGCAAAAGAAATTAAAAAAAAAAAAAAAAAAAAACTTATTTATATTCTTTCCCTCCCTTGTCACCGTTAGTAGGAGAGAAGAATAAATAGAGATGTTCACACCGCCTTAATTTATTTGTCTGAACACCTGCATAAGTGGAAGGGGGGAAAAAACGCTCCTCTTTGCTTTCTATTTCTTTTCAGATTTATTGATTAGCTTACTTATCATTCTTCGTAGTGGTTAGGTTGTCTTAAAAATTTATGTTATTCCAAACAGACATAATCTTAACAAAAACAATAAAATAGGAAAAGAAAATAACAGCACTAATATGAGTGGGTGATGATTTATAAAATTATGTTCTTTTATTGTTCTATTAAAAAAAAAACTAACAAAATTTATTAAAAATGCACTTTATAAATATTATTTTACATAATTTTGCTTAAAGATTCGAACTGATTACCATACAATCAAGTGTTTCTTAAATAAGAAATTAAAATTAAAGTGTTAAATAAACTTAGAATATTAAGTGTTGTAAGAATTGGACCAAGATGTGAATTAAAATAAAGGTTTATATTTCACTCTGAGAGTTGTTTTCAACACAACAGTTTTATTTTATTTTTAAATCTATCTTGCATTTAAATCCTAATCGAATATGATAACATCCCGTAGTTACTGCGGTATTTAAATGTTACTAATTATTGGCCAGCACAGCGGGATTAAGAGCGACTACCGAATTATAGTACAAAATACTACTTACCAGGCAATGCAAAATTTTTTCTTCTTGCTTCTGAAGTCAATTGATGTTTCTTGGATGTTAAGTGGGAAGAAAGTGCCGCAAATCCTCTAGAACCGTGTGATATTTCAGTACAACACACGAGGCAATAAGCTTTACCACTTTTGTTCAATTTTCTTATAACTTCTTGGACAAAAACACCATCCACTTTCTTTTCCAACCAATCCCATCTCCAGGGATTTTTCATATTTCGATCAATTTTGCGCACATTTAATTTATCAGAACGAGAAATTATGTCCGTTCTAACAGTCGCCATTGCGACTAATTTTAATAAATTAAAAATAAATAAGGCTTATAAACTTTAATATAATGAATAATATAATAAATATGGCTTATAAATTTTTTTCTAAATATTTTAAACTAGCTAAACATTAAGTAGAATCGGTGCGATTTTCTTTCTTGTTCTAATGGAAAACAGATGTAATCCTTTATGTCCCCCCTCCCCTTTACTGTTATAAAGTACTTCATGGCTGTTCTGGTATTGCATGATTTTCAGCTTTTGATTCATGAATCAGAACACATTATGATTGTTAAAGTAATGGGAATTCTCTGTTTATCTTTAAAAATCGGAAATAAATATATGATTTAAATAGTTAGAAAAAACGGAATATTTATTTTTTAAAAAAAGAGAAAAATCGGAATTTCCGAGAAAAATCGGAATTTCCGATAGAAAAGCTGAAATTTGAGAGACAAAAGCGAAAAAAGCGGAAATCCGCTAAAAAGCGGAAAAATCTCATCCCTGTTGCTCAAGCCCTCCAAAGTGCATGAAGTGTGCCGAAGGGCACCTATTCTTTTCAATGCAAGAAACCAAGGGACACTCCTGCAACTTGTTGCAATTGCAACAAAATTCACACCTCCAATTTCTCAGGGTGCGAGGCCCGCCCCTGTAGAAAAAATCAAAGACAGAAGAAGACCACCCCAGCATCATCTGCACATATATTGGTCTCCTTAATTAAAGAACTACAAGAATTGCTTAAAGACGAAGGAGTCTTGTCGCTTCTTCAGTCACTCTTACCCCAATCTTACCTTATTGCCACATCATCTTCGATGAAAAAGTAGATAGCCCGCTGGGCTAGAGGCTTCGTAAAACTTATTTTATATCGGTATATCGGCTCAGAATCTCCGCTTTATCCAATGCATGAAAAACCGTTCTTTCCACCAAGGCATTCAGCAGTCGCCATATGAGGCCATGCTCGGCTGCAAAGTGAAAGTGGGGCAGAGTACTTTAAATCTGCCCAAAGAGGTTGTCAATCTAGTTACAGAAGAAGACCTTGAGAACGTCGAGTCGAACAAGAAATGGAGGTTGCTATAAATTCAAGGAATGCATTCGGAAATGAAGCTCCTGTTATGACAGTGGAACCATCCGGAATTACTGAAGGGTTGGCCGGCAATAACTATGTGATAATATTCTGTGTGGTGGGTGGAAAAGAGTGTAGAGCAGCCCATTCATGCAGATCCTGCGGGAAAGATGTCCATGCAATTTGTGGAATTAATTACGGAGGGGAAATTACTTGCAGGCTATTTCACAATAAACAAGTAATCTGCAAGAAGAGGTCAGGAGCTCATGCTAGTTTGCAAGCTAAAGGTGCAAAGATACTGAGAAGTTCAGGTGCAAAATTTCCACCAGCCAAAGTTGGAGATAATGTGCGTATCCGCATACCAGATGTTGACAGGGGTTGCGGTGATCCAAGAAGCGTTCTTGCTGTTGTCATGAACGTCGAGGACGGTTTCTACAAGCTAGGAACAGAACATGGCGTTCTCAAACACCTGTATTCCAGAAGTGAGTTTTCCATTCTGCACGAGAAACTACTAACACTTGATTCCATAGGCACAAAAGAAAAATTGCTACGAACCATAGCGTCTTCCTAATCACTGACAGGGGGCCAAGGCTACAAGAGATGCAATTGCTCGACTAAGTGTGTAACAAACCACTGTAAATGCAGAAGCAACAAACTTTTATGTAATTCGAAATGTCACAAAAGTTCAGCTTGTTGTAATAAGTGATTACGGTGATTTATAATTCATTTTTTAATTAAAGGAAAAGAGTAAATTTTTTATGTTGGTCATTTTACTACTTATTTAATATCTTTCGTGTTTCTAATAACTTTCAGTGGTATGTTTTTTCACATACCGGGTGGTACAGTGGGACCAAAATTTTTTAATATTTGTTTTATTAAAAAGTTAATTTGCTAATATTGACTCTTTTGTTTTCTTTTTTAATTTAATAATATTAAAAATAGACAAGAATTAAATTTAAAAAATTTAATTTTTTACTTTGTCTCAAATGGTAACATCCCACCGCAGTTTGTGGGTGTCAGTATTTTTGCTGTGATTTTGGAAATTTTTTATTATTATCTCCCATTTAGCATTAAATTGCTCAGAATAAAGCAGGCAAAAACCCTTTAGAACCTTTAATTCGCAATCTGGATAAAAAAGTTAAGATGTCTTTAATGTTGTATTTTCTAAAATTTATTAACTATGTGTATTTCCAAGTGATGTAATGCGACATTAAGATAAGTTTCGATCCTTTTAATTTAAAACTTAATGTATGATTTATTATATTAATAAACTAGGGGAAAATTAAACGTTCTTTTTTAAGCGGAGCTCAAAAAAAAGAAAGCATGAGGCGGAGAATGCTAAAATCTCATCTCAACCAGACACAAATAATGAAGGAAAGGGAAACCAAAATGGTTAGTTATATTTTTAATTATTTTAAAATATATTTTTGAGCCTTTAGTCAACTTTAAAATTTTTCTTCATAGGATTTAATTCTCAATGAGAAAAAAATACAAGTGACGAGGAGCGAGTCATAGGATTAAGGGGACGTAATGATTCTAAGCCCTTAGATATTCCGGTTCAAGGTTATGTATTTCATCCTGAATACAACGTGATTGCTCCTAAAATTTGTTTGAAGAATGCAAACTCTGATTTTCCTGATAATATAAAAAAATTCTAATATAAATTTAACCATTATTAAATCTGGTCTAACTCTACCAGAAGGCCCGTTCCCAAACGACGCAAATCAAAACAGGCGTTCTTTCTCCAACATGTATTACTTAGCCATTACAAAATCAGGTTTAAGAATAAGAAGGTATTGGTTGAGTTATTCATCACAGCTTGATTGCGCGTACTGCCAAACTTGTTGGTTGTTTCCTCAACCACGTGACGGTTTAAATTGTCCATGGAGTTACAAAGGAATACGAGACTGAAAACATTTATCAGAGAGGATCCAGAGCCATGAGCAATCTCAACAAGATGTCAATTCCTGCGTTATATTTGAACAATGGAAAAAAAAATGAAACGATTCATGAAAGTTGGAAAAAAAGGGCTAAAAGAAGAAAAGAATTTTTGGCGAAAAGTTTTGCGAAGAATTTTAGATGTGACTTTAATGTTATCTACTTGCAATCTTGCATTTCGAGGAACAACAGAAATATTGTACCACCAAAATAATGGCAATTTTCTCTCAATAATTGAAGTTTTAGCGAAATATGATCCAATTTTAGAAGAGCTTTTGAAACGTCCGAAAGGATCATTACTTAAGTTCCTCAGTTTAAAATGAACTTATAACTTTTTGGCCTCACAGGTTTCCAAAGACAAAAAAAAAACGAACTGAAAAACGCCCCATACTTTCCATTAACTTTAGACACCACTCAAGACATAAGAAAAATTGATCAACTGAGTGAAGTTTTCCGTTATGTAAAGGTGATCTATGATGATGAAGGAGATCCAATAGAATTGAGGATTTGTGAGACTTTCGTATCATTCACCGAAGTCCAAGATCAGTCGGCCCTTGGATTTCAAAACACATCCTGAAATCATGTACCGAAAAAGGCTTAGACATTAAAGTGTGTCGTGGTCAAGGGTATGATGGCGCTTCTGTCATGAGTGGTACCTATTCTGGTGTACAAAAAAGAATTCGTGAAATTTCTCCTCATGCTTATTTTGTCCACTGTGACTCCCAAAATTTCAATTTGGTTTTGAAAGACGCAGTGCAATTAAACAGGACTGTAGCAATCTTTTTTGATACAGTGCAAAGCAAATATGAATTTTTCGGGAATAGTATTATTAGATAGAACGATCTCCAGGTAACAGCAAAGGAAAATAAAGAATCATCCAAAATTACCCTAGAAATGTATGAAGCAGTGTATGCTTTAAAGGATAGATATACAGATATTCTTAAATCTTTGAGCAAAATTATTTTATGCAGTAAAAAATCTGCGGAAAGGATTGAAGCTGCGGGACAAAGAAAAAAAATTGAGAAGTTTGACTTTGTTCTGCTTTTTGTAATCTAAACTAAATTGCTAAATAGTGCCAACTTAGTCTCTAAGTGTGTAATTGAGCTAGCGTCTGCTCATAATCTATTGAAATGCTCGCTATTAGAAACTAAAGAAATGAGGAACAATTTCAACAACTTGCTACAAGAGGCATCGGATGCGTATAAAAAATGGGGCATACTGAATATATTTGAAAATAGAGGAAATCGAAAAATTAAACATTTTGATGACTTATGTGAGGGCGAAAGATTTGAAGATCCAGAGTCTTGTTTCCGGGCAACTGTCTTCTATCCAGTTCTGGATACAGTAACTTTTCAACTGGAGAGCCGTTTCAAAGACATGGATGCGGTTGTCAACACTTACAAAGTTCTTCAACCACCAACAACACTATAAAGAGAAATTGAGGAACATGCCAAAACTTTTGCCTCGAAATTTTCTTAGGATGTTATTTCACTTTTCCCATCTCGCTGTCCATAAGATCGTCTTTTATGGATGAAATTAAAAAAAATGAAAGATGTTAAAGGGATTTTTTACTAATTAAAAATTTTCTATCTTCTAGCTATTCTGATGTTTGCACAGCCTTATTTATGAATTTAACTGTACCAGTAACTGTGGCAACTGCAGAAAGTATTTTCTCTAAATTAAAGAGTATGAAAACTTATTTGAGGAGTTCGATGGGGCAGGATCGATTGAATGATGGACTTGCTTTATTGTCTATTGAAAACGAAAAAGCATGAAATATTGACTTCGGCGATATAATTGATGAATTTGCGGTAACAAAAGCCAGGAGAAATAAATTTTTAGTTTTGAAATGTTTTATTTCAGATTTTTTTTAGTAATTAACAATAGATTAGCAAATTTAGTGGACTGTGTTTCAAATTATGGATCGATTTATATTTTGTACTAATTATTAACTATTTTTATGACTTTTTTAAAATTTTATATGAATTTTTTTTCTTTTTACATTTTTGAAAAAATTATATTACTGTGAAATCTTTTTTACAATTTACTTTAAATATTTTTCAAAAATTGAAACTAATCTAAATTTTTAAATATGAAATTTTTATGTTAGACATTTATTTCAATGCAAACTGATGTGTATAACTTAAGTGTATAAATCTATCTACCAAACTAGAATCATTAAATACATTTAAAATCTGTAATTATTATGTGTTTTGTAATTATTCTTAGATGTCTTAGACACTTATTTGTGTTTTGTGACCAAAAAGGAATTTTTTAAATTCGATAACATTTTACGTTCTAGTGTTAAATTTACAACCTACAATATTTTGTAATCTCATTTATATGTGAACAAGTAACTTATTTTCATAAATATATTAGACAACATGATACATAAATGGCAAAATGACGATTAGAGATGGAGTACACAAAGTTTTAGAAAGGGCTCCGTCCCGGTCAACAATTTGGCCCCAGGGCGAAATTACGGCACTGAGTGTGGAGTTCGAGGAAATTCGATGTTAACGTTTTTGGTTCAAAAATAGAGTTCTATACGGACCACAACCTTCTACCATTTCTAACCAAAAGTGTACTGCAAACTATATGACTCCAAAGATGGGCATTTCCCTTACAAAGATATGACATAACTATCAAACATCGCCCTGGAGCTAAAATGCCCGCAGATGTTCTAACATTGTCTATTTTAGTGTTTCTACAAATTTATTTTTTTTAGCTGTACATAATGAAGAATTTTAGTGCTTAAAGAACATTATCTTTACGCATTTAAATATATTAATTTTGGTTCATGGTTAAGATATTTATTGATAAGATATAGATACTGATTATAGAAATATTCAGTGTTCATTTTAATCTTATATACAGATAAAAAATAAAAGTAATATCTCTATCTTGGTTGGGGTGTAATGATTGGCTCACCTTTAGAGGACGAGTTAATCACGTACCAAATTAAAGAATTAAGAGAGAGTAGATGAAGAGGAGCCGGCGCGTTACTCTGGCCCTTCCTCTATTAGAGTATATTTTTATATTTCTTTATTTTGATCGCTGAGGGCCCTTATAATCTAAGAATTGTTTCGTTTAGTGTTTTAAGTGTTAATTAATAAATATTTTTGTTGCTGTTTACCTTATTGGATTTATTTCAAAGGCAATGATGCTCGTCACACGATGTTTGGCCTATTCAGGTCAAAATTAACGAGCTTGAACCTCTTGAAAGAAAAAGAAACATTATGTTATGTGATTTGGTAGAAACTTTCTACTAGAAAGAAACCTACTATGAATGAAAATCTAGTGTCATTTGTCGATGAACTTTATAAATTACAAAAGAAAGGCCTAAAATGGATAGATTCTAAACATGGGGAGAAAAAGCGTCAAATCACATAAGTATTTACATTAATATGTAGTAGTGATACGCCAGCTCGTTGTGCTATGCAAAATTTTAAGCAATCTAACGGACAATTTGGTTGTGGATTTTGTGAAGAGGAAGTAGAGAGGGTGAAGGTCATTGCAGAATCTATCCTTTTAATGGAGAATTAACTGCAAAAAGAACCTTCGAAAACTGTATTGAAAATGCTGAAAAAGCATTATCTATCGGTAACGCTGTTAAAGACAAACTTTTAAAGATTCAATTTATATTTCAACAAGGAATCTTACCTTGTTTCAATTCCAATCTATCAGTCTTCACCAATTATTCTCTTCCGGATCTTTGGTTGTAGATAACTAAATGAACACCTATACTGAAAAATACTTTGAACAAAGACGTTTAAGAACGATATTTAATAATCATAATAAAATTAAAATAAAAGCTATTTACAGATGAAAAAAGTTGTAAGTTGTTCTCAACAAATGCTAGGCTACACCACACTGGAGGAGAAAAAGTTCGCAAGTGAATGTTTCAATATTTGTCCACTAAGGGAAGATTTTCAACAGTATTAAAGGTGCGTCTATTATTTTTTTCGATGCTCGACTGAACCGAGAGTAGGTCGTTCATCTTAGCTGCTCCTGATCACGTACCGAAGCTGAGAGTATGGCGTGATCAGAGATCCCTTACAGGCGTTCCTGTGCCGCATACTTGCCGTAGCTGTTATCGCTGCTGATCCTGAGTTCCTGTTACATGTAGTCGCTCCGAATTGAGAGTAGGACGCTACATTGTATTTCAGCATTATGTAATTTGTCCCGAATTGAGAGTAGGGCGTTACATAGTTCTTATTTTCCTTTTCTTATATATTTTTTATTTTGATGTCTCCTCTGGTAAGTATTGACCGACTCGTGGTGCTCCATAGCTTACCGGTGTCAACTAAGCCACGAGTTCGGTGATTGTTTTTCTTGGTAGATTAGACCAGAGATACGGACCCTCCTCATGAGTTAGCAATTCCGAAAGGCCATAAAATCATGGCTACTTCCGAGGCTCCTAAGGACGCAGAAATTGTTAGCGATAAAAATAGCGATCAAATTCTCGATAATAACGAGACCCCCAAACCCACTAATATAATTCCAGGGTTAACTATCGCTAATGCAAACAAAAAAAAAAGCGAAAGCATGGTGAAACAGAACGAACGCAGTCCAACAATGACTGCACAATTTTGGACTCGGATTCTCCGACAGACGAAAACCACGAAAACGAATTCTCCGTTATGAACGGTATAACTTCACAGTTCGAAATGGTGATACACCACACACTACAAATATTAAAAAATGCCGCATCATTTGCCGATAACGGCGAGAAAATAGACGGAAATTTAGACCAACTTAAGACTAGTTTTTGTAATTTCCAACAAGAGCATCGTGCACTAAAAAATCAAATTGTTAATGAATCCAGACTTTTTAGTGAATTATCAAATGCAACTGCTAACAAATTAGATAACTATGCTAGGGACCATCCAGAGCAATTCCACTCTTTTATATTAGGAGATGAAAGTAAAACTTATGATAACATTATGGATACAGAGTTCCCAGATACTCTTAATCAAAATAGCAGAGATAATAATTTCCCCAAGTTCAAAATCAAAAAGATTCAAGGACACCCCACCTTCTCCCACTAGGGCAGCCCAAAACCACAACGTTTCCCCCGACCCAGAGAACGGGTTCACCACCCAACACAAAAAATCAAATAAAATCCCCCCCATCGTCATTAAAGACGAAAATTTTGATTGGAAAGAATTTCATGAACTTCTGAAAGAAAAGAACATCATTGAATATTCAGCAAAAAACAATGGTGACTATTTCACCCTAAAAACCAACCATCTAGCAGATCGATGCACAATTGTTGGCTTGTTAAAAGACAGAAATATAGCTTATCACACCTACAGCGTCCCCGATGAGCGCACCTTCAGAGTTGTTCTAAAAGGAGTCCCAAAAACCTTTGCCGGAGATGATGCTAAAACAGCGAATTTTGCAAGAAGGCATACCAGTGGAAAATGTCACACAAATGTTCTGAAGGAACAACGGCAACAAAACACCAATGCCCACATTCGTTGTGACCCTTAATAAAAACAGCGAAAAATGCAAAGAAATATATGGTATCCGTTTCCTATTCAGGATGACCGTAAAAATTGAAGAGTATCGTAAGTCTGACCGCCCTTCGCAGTGTCCCCGCTGCCAGGATTTCTTCCATGGCCAGCGGCTCTGCAACCACCCCCCTCGGTGCGTGAAGTGTGCGGGCACCCATAACACTAGTGAATGCACAAAAGAACAAAACGAACCAGCTAAATGCTGTAACTGTGGGGGCGAGCACCCCGCAAACTATTCAGGATGTCCTGCATATGAAAAAGTTCTCGATAAGATGCACAATAAATTCGATAAAAGAAAATCATTCAACAACAATAACAGAAGAAACTACAACAACAATACCACCAGATCAGGAATGAGCTACGCTAATGCCGTTCAAAACCATAACAATATAGCAACTGTAAATCTAAATCCAGCATTACTGCTACAACAGGCAATTGAAGCCAGCAATAACTTCGCTAAATGTATAAATATCTTTCAACAACAGCTCTTAAACAACCAAGAAACCAACAACCTCTGCTATGAATAGAAATTACTCCTCTACCCCCCTAACCATAGCTCTTTGGAATGCGAAAAATTTACTTCTCAAGTTCGCAGAATTCTTAGATTTCATCGCAAATTATAACCCCGACATCATCGCAGTTACTGAAAAGCACACTAAGCCAAGTAATCGACTCAAAGTACCCAACTACAACACCTTCAAATGTGATAGGATCGTACGTACAGGCGGCGGGTTCATCCACAAAAAATACAATGCTTCAATATGTAACATTAGTACCTCAGAAAATAGAGAAGAAACTTCTATCATACTGCAAATAAATAATAATAAAATAAAACTTTCCTGCATCTACAATCCACCATTTCAAATAAGTTCATGGAAAACCTATTCCCAGTCAACCTCCCAACTATTGCTCTAGGAGATTTTAATTCCAAACATGAGATCTGGGGGTGCAGAAAAACAAATAAACTCGGCAGGCAACTTCGTGAACTAGTTAAAGAATATGGCTCAACGGTTTTCACCCCCGAACAACCAACATTCTTCCACCGCAGCGGTACTCATCCACCAGATATCCTAGACTTCTTAATCACTAACATGAGCTCACCATTCGCCATGGAAACCTTAAATGAACTTAGCAGCGACCATTACCCGGTCCTGATAACCACAAACTTAAATAAGCTTTCAAATGACCAATACAGAAGAAAAACCGATTGGACCCTCTACCATAATATCCTTCACCTGACAGACTCCAACGATGATTCAATTCCCTATACTAACGAAGATATTGACTCCTCTATTGAGAAACTAACTACTGTAATGAACTATGCATTTAACGAGGCAACAGTACTCACCCCCACTAATCTGAATAATTTTAAACTACCAGGGGATATCAGGAACATCATTAAGGAAAAGAACAAGCTAAGGAAAATACTACAACGAAGTTTCAATCCAGCCCTCAAAACCAACATCAACAGACTAAATAAAATCATCAAAAAAAATGTAATAATCACAGAAATCAACTTTGGAACGAAAAACTATAAAATCTAAACACCACAGACAACTCTATCTGGAAAATCAAGGCGCTAAAAAAATTCTCCCTTGAATAAATTGCCCTTAAAAGGGCCAAACAGTATTGCATACACATCTGATGATAAAACCTCGATTTTCGCTAATAAAATGAAAAACCAATTCAGTAATAATAACGAAAATATTTGCTTCAACAATGAAAATGATATTAATAACTGTTACGACCATATTTTGGACCAAAGTAACACTGAAAACAATATAGAGTTGACCTCAGAAGAAGAGTTGACAAGTATCATCAAAATCCTCCCAAATAAGAAGGCACCGGGACACAATAACATCTCTAACATGATGGTCAAGAAACTATCAAAAAATAAAACCTCACAGCTCATAAACATCTATAACGCCTCTATCAAAAATCTCTACTTCCCAGCCGAATGGAAAAAATCGGACGTAATCCTTATCCCAAAACCAGGAAAATCAGCCTCAAATCCAGAAAACTACAGACCGATAAGTCTCCTACCCACCCTCTCTAAGGTTTTTGAAAAAATCATTCAGAAAGATTATATGCCTATAACCACCTCCTACCTGACCAACAATATGGTTTTAGGAAACATTTATCAACGACTAAGCAACTAGTCAATATCCTCGAATTTATAAGCAAAGTCAAATTCAAACGAGAAACAGCCCTTATGCTCATGCTCGACGTGGCCAAGGCCTTCGACCGAGTATGGCATAAAGGACAAATTGTCAAACTTCACCGAATGAACATCTCTCTCGATCTCATCATACTCATTAACTCCTTTATCACAAACAGAATGTTCAGAATCAAGTTTGAAAAATCCTACTCTGACTACAAAAATATAAACGCCGGAGTGCCGCAGGGCAGCATCCTTGGGCCACTACTTTATATCCTTTACACGGCCGACTTCCCTATGGACAACAATAACACGAATGAATTCACCGCACTATATGCCGACGATACCGCGGTCATTACCAAGTCAATTAGCCACAAACAAGCTTTCACCTAAATGAACAATAAAATTAGAGATATAGTGCTCCCTGTGGAAAATCAAACTCCACCCAGATAAATGCCAACTACTCGTTTTTAATAGAAACAAAAAAGTAAAGAAAATCCCTGAGATCACTCTCTATCAACAAACCATTAAACCATCCACTTCAGCAAAATATCTCGGCGTAACCATCGCCCCATCACTTAAATGGAATCTTCATATAAACAATATCATAAAGAAAGCGAATGGCGCATTTTGGGCCCTAAATTCTATTTTGAACTATAAATCCTCACTTGATATTAAATGCAAAAGAACAATCTATCTCATGGCTATTAGGCCAATCCTCACTTATACTTGCCCAGTCATTACAATCCTGAGCAATAATCAGAAACAAAAACTCTCCTCAGCTGAAGGAAAATTCCTCAGAGGGCTTTTAGGCGCACCCAGGTGCATAAGCAATAGAAGTATCAAAAAAGATCTAAAAATTGAAGACATAAACGAATTCATTCATACCCTAAGCAAAAACTTTTATAAGGATGCACAAACATGTACTACTAGTAATTTTAAAGCACTATTAGATATCGACCTTATTGAAGACAACGCAAATTTCAGCCCTATCACAGCTTTTTTTCTTAAGGACGCAACCCTTTTTTAAATTTTCAACTACTAAAAATTTTAACATTACTCCAGCCCAACATGTTAATGTTTTACGCAGCATTTCACAAATATTACATGGACCGAAGAGTCGAGCAACTCCCCCGGGGGTCGTCTCCTAGGAAAATGCAATACTTAAACTTAGTGTAGTGAGCAACCCAGAAAACGAGTGGTTTTACCAGGACGCCTGGGTCACTACTTCCTGAATACTATTTTCTCCCTACTCAAATTCATGTGTACTGCTCTTGTAGCGGGATTATTAGCGTGTGATTTCCTATTACCCTGACAATCCTATTGTAAATATCTTTATTACTTTTATTATCGTTATTCATTCCATTTTACTTCTCATGCCCGTACTTAGTTATTTCACTCATGTACTTTACTCTAGAATTATTATTACGATTGCACTCTTACGTCATGCAATTAATTAACACGCGATAATTTTATCTTTGCGAATTACCTTGTTTTTGTATATATGTAAATAACTTATATAATCAAGTACTTTTATAATTGCGCTTTTATTATTATTAACCTGTTTTCTTTATCGTGCTCATTACATTTTCGTACTACCTTATTACTGTCTAGCATTAACTTATGACTGACTATTTAAATTTTTTCATGTTCTCCTGGCCGCTTTACTTGTGCTATGCACCCCCCCACCCAATTCTTCCCTCCTACCCACCCCGAACATCTAACTTACAAATTCGATGAATGGGTTAAAGCCGCTTCGCGGCTGTGTACCCAGGTTCTAGTTATTTCTACCATTCTACCAATGAACTTATATCCCAACTTTTAACATGGTAGAAGGCTTTATTCCGGACTATATGCACTGTGTGCTTCGTGGTGTAACACATCAACTCGTGTGTCTTTTCATCGAGAGTTCAGGCTATCAGTATTCTATAAGTGGCTATCAGTATTCTATTCGAATACTAGATGCACGTAAAAAAGATCTGAAACTCCCACATGAATCTTCACGTAGATTACGTAAGACTAAAGATAGTTCCTTCTGGAAAGCTTCAAAACGGCGAAAATTCTTTTTACCATAGCCAGTACTTCTAAAAAATCTTTTGAACAATGTTATATAAAAGCATTGGCTTCACTTTGTTCATGCCATAACTCTTGGACACAAATATCACAGCTAATGACATCACGAAAGCAGATGATTGTTTAAGAAGATTTGTGTCAAATGTGAAAAATATTTATGGTGCAACAGAACAATCGTATAACATTCATCTTTTACTGCACCTGCCTGATACTGGCTTGGGGTCCTCAGTGGGACAATTCATGTTTGAAGATAGCATTGGAAAACTAAAAGACCTACATCACGGTACAAAGAGTTTACCTCTGCGAATTACTTCAGGTTACACCAGTAAATCACTACTAGCAGTTCTCATATCTAAATAAGAGATAAGAAACCATCAGGTATTAAAATTTGTTGATGAGATGCAAACAAACAAAGCTGTAACCAAACAAGACATGGATGCACGTTATTTGGAAAACCAATATATCAAATTTTGTTTCGACCATAAGAAAAAGCATTTAAAAAAGTAATATTATCCAACGTACTATTTTATAAAAGGATAAGTTATTCAGGTCACACTTTTAGTTGCAAGGAGTATTGCTCAAAAATTTATTCACGCGGATTATGCTGTAGCATTGTGAAACAAAAACTGTGTAGAAATTCATCCACCAAAAACTGTTCGCAGTTTTTATTGAATTGAATTGAATGTTGGGTTTAATGGCACAAAGTCCACAGAAGGACATGCTGCGCCAAACAAACGGTTTTAAAATAAAATCCTACTTAGATGTATACTACAAGTTTTTCCCATCAAAATCACACGGAATTTATAAAACTGAATACAACGAAACCAACGCATTCAAGAGTGAGTAAAACAAGATAAAATTTAAATGTAGTTAAGTATCATAAAACAGTTACATTCAAAGCTGAATAAAATCACATAAAATTCTAAATAGGATAAAAACAGTTATATACAGTATAAGAGACCAACTGCGCGTAGAAACGCAAAAATGTTAGGATGATGGCAGTCACCTAACAAATCCTGCAGTGTTAAAATGGAACTACCATAAAATTGTCACAGGAACCAAAAAAGGTTAAACGATGACGGAAACATGGGCAATAAATTAAAATGTGATGGATTGTGAGTAAAACGTTGCAAGTATTGCAGTGAGGAGAGGGTTCATCAAACAGCAAGTGAAGGTGGGTCAATCGAGTGTGGCCAATTCGAAGACGAGTAAGTTTGACGTCTGCCCTACGATTACGTAGCACAGGCAATGGATCTAAATCAATTTTTATAGCGCGCAATTTATTATTAATTTGGAGATCCCACTGCTGCAACCATAGAGACTTTGTAAGCTGTCGTACGTGTGTTTTTATATCTTGGTATGGTATAGACAGAGAGAAAGGGTTTGTAGCAGATCGTGCGGCAACATCGGCCAAGTCATTGCCCGGAATTCCGACATGACTTGGGACCCAACAAAATAAAATATCAAACCCATTTTTATGAAAAGAATTTAACAGATGATGTATAAAATTTAAAATTGGGTGAGTCGATTCTTCGAAATGTCCCAATTGGCGCAACACGCTCAAACTATCTGAATAAATGCAATATTTTCGAGTAGGCAGTGATGAGATCAATCGCAGAGCTAAAAGAATAGCTACAGCTTCGGCAGTGAAAATTGAACAAATATCTGGGATTTTAAAATTGTACGTGGCATCAGCAATGACGACGCCACAACCGACATGTCCTGGAGATTTTGAGCCATCTGTAAATACAGGGGCGTATTGAGAAAACTGATGACGATGGGAAGTGAAAAGTTGCTGAAATATAATAGGAGACACTTGAGCCTTATTATAAGCAACAAACTGACAATCAAACTGGTATTGTGAGATGGTCCATGGTGAAATAAGCAAATGCTCAACTGATTGTGATGGCAAATCACAAATAGACAAATTTTCAATAAGTGATCGCATGCGAACGTTAAAAGGGCGAATATGAGAAGGACNATTTCTAAAACTGATATCTCTTTAAAAAGGTTAAAATTTTGGCTATAATTAAGTCTATTAAAAATTTAAATAAGAGAAATTGCAATGGAAAAACCCTGCATAAACAAAACATTGAATTTCGGAAGAAATCTCGTTTGGTGAGAATGCTCTCTCTTGTCAAAAAATACAAAATAAACTGACCTCAAATAAAACTCCAAGGACTTCGAATCAAATAATTAAGGAAACTACTATCACGTTTAATATAAAAGGAAGATTTATTAACTAAACAATAAAATTACAGCATCGCAGTTCCAAAAAACAAATCTCACACTCACTCAAAAAAACAATTTACCTTCTAATTAGTCACCATAGCAACCACAAAACTCTTCTCGTTACCATCTATAAACTGATATATAATAAATAAATTATTTAACAAAAAATACGATGCGCATAAGCACATAATATTTTACACTCTGGTTATTTCCGTTTCCGTTTTTAGAAGCGCTATATGTTGAGCCACCCAATCTAGATTTGGCATGTGACATTTTTAGCGGCAATTATTGGTTGATTTTCTAGCTTTGCCATTCGGAGAGTTTTTTTTTATCGCCGTGTAAGAGAAATATATATATAGATATGTTAACGGACTTCCTAATGTATTATTTGACAATGGGAAGGTTTGTGTGGTAGTAAACAAACCGATAAACCACAATTTGAAATTGCTCAGAAGTGTGCTTTTATTAAAGACGATTTCTATGTACGCAAAATCAAAAAGGCGGAAGCGGATTTATTGAAACTTAGGTTGTGTCTTCTTTCTACAAAGAATAAACCAAACTTTTTATTAGGAATTAGTATTATTGTTAGGCGACGAACGATTAAATTTCAAAGTGGCCGGATTATGCTATTAGTCGAAAATGACATCACACTTTTGGGAAGGGAGATTGTTTGCAATATGAAAAAAATTAGTTATTGCATGCAGGCCTGTGTTACTTCTCAATCTTTTTTCATAAACTAAGTGGCATACCTGCATTATTTCTATCACTTTATTATTATTTTTTAATGATGTATTAATTGTTATTTATTTTACCTAATATTTTCAGCAGCAGTTAATTTTTTACGAAATTATTTCATATTACGATGTATCGAAACAGGTGTCGACTATTTCAAAATCGGATTAAAAAATGTATTTTTATTCACTCACAACTTACAGAAGAATTTTTTTTAAGATGTTAAAAAACTTACTTTTCGGACAAAACTGGTATAATATAATGTATAAAAAAAGTATATTTCTCTAGAAAATTTATAGATGAGGCATTATCTAAGATCAAACCAGCTTTAAAACTGTGGGCTAAATATATTTAACTGTTTTGAAATTTAGCGAAATATTCTGTTTTATATTTTAAATTTTATTTTATGATTTTTAAAAAAAAAAGATAAATTAGCAACAACTTTATATACACTCTACTCACTCTTAAGCTGGTTTAAAATTCGCAACGAATATCATTACATGGAAAAAGCGAATTACTAGTTATAAATTGCACGAATCGATTTCGCAAGCTCTACTTTTTCTTAAAAAATAAATGTTAAAAAAAATAAGCAGATAATTTTTTTCTTCTTCTTTGTGATTAAACTTAATCCAATTTTGAATTGAACTGTAATTGATTACGAAAGAATCCATTATTTACTCGTAACAATCGTTATAGACACATTTATCTAAGAATTCAAAAAGCTTAAATGAGCAGTAAAATATTATGTTTAATGCATAGTATATAAACTCATGCGTAAAACTCGATTTTGACTTCGATGTAGCAATAATTTGTTGAATATAACTGATTTCTGAATTTACATAAAATGAATCAATTTTTTGTCAAACTTTTAATATTTTTGTCGATTCTAAATATTATTGTTAGTGATTCCAGGTTTACAGAGGAATGGGAAACATATAAGGTAATGTATCTATGTGTTGCTCAAAATATTTACATAGTACTTCTTACGATAGTTCAAATTTCCCGGTTAAATTTCTCAATTTTCACCCTATATTGGGTAAAGATATTCTGTACAAAACTATAAATCGTAAATAATGAATATTATAAAAAAAAAAAAATTCTTGCTACTTCAAAAATGTAACTAATGGATCAGCCTCTAGGTCGTGAACGAATTTAGGAGAGTTCTGACTTACGTGAATCTTCTGATCGTGAATCTTTTTTTCTTGAATCTTTTTTTCGTGAATCTTTTTTTCTGATATCCCCCCGGGGGGGGATATCAGAAAAAAAAGCCCTTCGTTGGCCATAATTTAAATTAAACGTCCAAAGGTTATTTAAAAATTATTTGAGTGGATATAGATATTTTTTAATAATTATTATTAAGAAAAAATTACCAAATTTTTTTCTTGCTACTTCAAAAATGTAACTAATTCGGTAGGCGGAAAAAAAGGTCCCGGTAAAAAGGTTCCTGGAAAAAAAGGTCCCGGTAAAAAAGGTACCTCCATAGGGAAAATCTGTAGGGATATTTCCCCTCTCGCTTTCTGGGCAGCATGAATGCTTCTTGCTGTTTCAATGAATATTCTTTTTATGTGTAATAATTCAGATTAGATCATTGAGGTAAGGAGAAGGGTAAGGGGGGGGACTTATGGGCTGGTTGTATTACGCTTTTCTTTTAAAATTTTATTTCATTTATTTATTCTTCTTTGATTATTTTTTAAAGCGGGAAGATACTATATAAATTTTTCAATAATGTTTTACTTTTTTTTTGTAATTTTTCTAAGTGAAAAATGTGTTATTTTCTATTTTAAATTACATTTTGTGAACAAGTTGCTAATGTGAGGTAGCCAATCGGGGAAGTTGGGAGGATTTATGTGTTGGATGTTTATTCGTGATTGGAGGTGAAAGTATTGGTCCTTTTTAATTAGCTGAAAACGCGCGACACGAAAAAAAAAAAAAACATGCACTGAACAGCAAAAAGCGCTTCAATCTAATATTCTCATTTCAAATATTTTCCCCTACGGAATTTTCCCTACACAGGTACCTTTTTTACCGGTACCTTTTTTTCCTAGAATCAACTTGGGTCGTGAACGAATTCAGAAGAGCTCTGACTTATTAAAGTATCAGTTTAATTAATCAAGAATAATCTCTGAGAGGCTTCATCTTTCAATAAGTTAAAACTGTTAAGTGGAGGACATATATCAATAATGCTAAAACTGATTTTTTTCGATGTACCTTTTCTAAGAAACAAACAATTCATATCGCTATGAATTTTTTGAGGGATATTTGAGATTACTGCAGTTGTATGTTGTGACGATGTTTTAGAGTAAACAGGAATACTTTTCGAATTATGGAAGGAAAAAAATTGAAACTATTTAAAAAATTAAAAGTTCTCAGTTCATAATTTTTGAAAACATTTCTACCAATCATGTATATTAGCAGTTACCACAACAAGCAATATTTCGTTTACATGCTGAGAAAAGGTATATTCAAAAAAGGTCAGTTTTAGCATTATAGGTATATGCCCTACCGACTTCCCTTAAAAAAAAAGTTCATTTTTTTTTCATTTTCAATTCAATTATTTTTAAATCTTCTGTAAAATTCATGTACCAGGGTTATTTCCGATTGATCGCTAAAGGAAAACTTCTGGGAAAATCCGCTAGTTCTGTGCGCAGACATCTTGTGCTGTGTCCGTAGTTGGCCAGGGGAAGGCGTGGATTAGCGGTTGCCATTTTTGAGTACGTATGGAGCACATAAACATGCTTCGAAAAATAGAGTGTCCTGCCAAATGTGTTTAGTCATTTGATTTCATAGTCGAATGAGAAAAGCGTTCATGAGTGATAGCAAAGTGCGGAAATGGTGCAGGAACTTTGATGCTGGACGCACAAATGTGCATGATGCAGACGGCCAGGGAAGGAAGTCATTGTCAACCGATAATCTTGTTCAGAGCGTGGATCAGGCGATTCGCGGAAATCGTCGGTTCACAATTTCTGGGTTGAGTAAATTGCTTCCGAAAATTTCACGGTCAGCTATCTATACCACTGTGAGTGTAAGACTCAAGTACCGCAAACTCTGCGCGAGATGGGTTCCGTAGATGCCGTCTGACCATCACAAAACTCAACGAATGGGCGCCGCATTAACCTTCCTCCAGAGCTACCATCACGACGGAGATGAGTTTGGACAAAATTGTCACAGGAGATGAGACATGGGTCCATTACGAAACTGAAGAAACGAAAGAGCCATCCAAACAGTGGATGCATTCACACTCCCCCAATCGTAATCCAGTGGAGTTCAAGCGCACGTTCTTCACCAAAAGGTGTATGACTACAGTGTTCTGGGACCATAAAGGTGTTCTCTTGGTGTAATTTATGCCACGTGGCGCAATGATCACTGCAGCTTCGTACAGCAAGACTTTTCAACGTCTTCGATGGGCAATTCAGAACAAGAGAAGAGGATTGTTGTCGTCAGGCATTGTCCTTCTTCATGACAATGCGCGGCCGCACACTGCAGTTGCAACAACGATCCTCCTGCAAAGTTTTGGATGAGAAGTTTTTGATCACCCACCATACAGTCCTGACTTGGCTCCCTAATATTTTCATCTCTTTGCTTACATGAAACGCTGGCTGAAAACACAGGCGGCTGCATTCTATGATGAAGGTATTGAAAAATTGATACCATGCTACAACGAATGTTTGAATCGGAACGGCGATTACGTCGAAAAGTAGCTTAATGTTGTATCACATTGTTCCATATAAAATTTTCTTGATTCTGACTGTGATTTTCCTTTGGCGACCAATCGGACCTTGAAAAAAAAAAAACAGCCCTCGTATTTACCAACCAAGTTTTGTTTTTCTGGATCAGTTTTCCGTTCACCACGTAATACAACAAATGCCGCTTCAGATTTTTTTTTTGAGGGGAGGGAGGATATTCTTAGTATTATTTTTTAAAAAATGAGAAATGTATTTTAAAATTTGTGACTTATAAAACTCGTGTAACTTGGTGACCCTTTAGAGTAGTTCTATTTTATTTATCTGCGCAGGATTTTTGGAGTATAATCCATCAATTTAATAGTTTTGCTTTACTACGCACTTATTAATATTTTATAATAGACTAGGGGCTTTGCTCGCTGCCAGTTATTAACCCCCATGATTGCTTCACAATCATATATATATATATTTTTTTTTGACGAAGCAGATTTATAAATCAAAATTTTAAAATTGTTTATCTAGAAGATAGAAATATTTATTCAATTCTGTTAACACAGATTTGGTTTCACAGATTCAATTCTCAATACCATTCATGATAAAATTTAAACCTTATCGTTTTGCTTGGTTATTGCTGAAACTTCATCTACATACATATTTTTTAAAATCTGATTTAAATTCAGGCAACTATGAGAACTGGTAAACTGTTTTTCATCAAAGAATTTTATTTTTGAGAACTCAATTTTTTATAACACTTCAAAAAAAAAAGTTTACTTCATCCTATTTAGTTATTATTAAAAGTTATACTTCATCCTATTTAGTTATTATTAAAAGTTATACTTCATCCTATTTAAAGAAATTTCATATTATACATTGCAGTTTTTAATTCTAGTTTCCGAACATTTAAGTACAATTTTGTAATGTGTTTAAGAAATTCTTAAATGATTGGACACGTTATCGTTTTTTCTTTCTTTTTTCTTGGAAATGCGAATTTTTTCTTAATACCCGTGATTACCAACAGCAACAACGATCTTAAAGCCTTAAGAACAAGTTAGTTAACTACTACTTTTTTCATCGAAAATGCACCCATTGTGCTCCAAAACCGATGCTTTCAATGTCTCGTAATATTTATTACACAAAAACACCACACCCAGAGCGTACACATTATTTTACACTGGTTCAAAATTTTCGGCTAACTGAATTTGATAATCAAACGTTTCGTTACAGTTCAATTTAACATCATATTTACTTTTTTCTTTCCTTTAATTTATGGCCGTTAATGTTTGAAAGTTGGTTAGTTGAATTTTATTGCCACAAGAGCCAGAAACGGCTATACTGCGCCAGGCACTAGGTTAAAAGCTGGTCTCTAGGTCAAACTACTGTATTGTTTCTTAAATCCGAGAATAAAGTCTTATAGTCTTGATAAATATTAAAAGGATGTGATGTATTGGGTCACCAAATGATTGAAGATTAGGAAAGGAGTTGCCAAAAAAGTTTGTTTCTCAAGTATTTGAATTATCTACAGTCGGTAAATGATTATAACAACTTGACATAATAAACATATTGGTACAGGTTCGTTTTTCAATAAATGCATACGGATATATCTGGAGTGTAGCCAATGCAGCCTGTTTATTTAAACAAGAGTTTTACAGTCAGCGGATATTATTTGATTGTTTTCAATAGAATGGAAAATTTCATGTAATTTGTTATCATTTTGTGTATTCCATGTGCTTTTTATGAACTGATGATTTACAATTACAAAATGTTCAATGAATGTTTGAAAGTATTCATCAGTATGATTATAATAATTTTAAATTTATTTTGGAACAAATACATTTTAGGTTTAATACATATAAATTTTCTGTTGCATTATTGGTTCAAAAACTCAAACTTTGAACTTAGTCATTTAAAATTTTTATATACAACTCTTTAAATTTTTCATAAACCTACTCGAAAAAAATCAGGGAAATTTTTAAATCCCTTAAATGATCTCTGATGTAGCGTTTAACCATAATCTGAGAAACGCGCCAAAAATATGAATAGTTTTTTTAATAATTTAGAATTTTTGAAAAGGGGACGCATATTTTCTATAGAGACCAATGGATCTTGAGCCATAAAAAAACCAACATTCAATCCATCAATCTATAGAGACCACTATTAAAAGTGCTACTACTAGCCATTGTCCCGCAACAAAATTTCTTTATTCTGCCCTATATTTATTTTGCTCAGACATAGTATACAGCTTGTTTGATGCGGTATAGGCGATTCTCCTGCCATTTAACTCTACATTGAATACTTGATTCTTTTTTAAATTCAAATTTATAAAGAAATATTGTTTTATAGAAATTCTGATTTATGGTAATTGGATTTTTAGACAGAATTTGATAAGTTTTATGATCCTGACGAAGAGAACTTTCGAAGAGAAATATGGGAACGGAATCATTTAGATATAAGTCAACACAATAAAGATTTCAAAAAAGGTATTTACCTCTACAGAAAATCTCACAACCACAAGTCTGACATGGTAAGCATGTTCTTTACACATATGTTAATAGATGCTATAGTTATGGTAAAGCTGGGCGATATGTTGTGAAATATTGATGTTTTTTTTTTAATTATCGCTATCACGATATTTTAAATGCATTCTCTCGATATATTGTGAATACGATACACATCGACAATGACTATATCGTGATCCAATAAGTAAATCCTCCCTCTAAGACAAAAACCTTTTAATTTGCCAAACGTTCTAGAACAGAAGTACTTACACGAACTATTATCCAACTTGCATGAAGCCGGGGGCCGCAATTAAAAACACCAGTCAAATGGTAGGCAGTAACTTTATCAAAATCTTATATAGGAATCTTTCATGTTTGAAGGAACATTAAATATTACTGTCAGACTTTTATCGAGTTGTACAAAACAAAAGTATTGAATTACAAATTAAAATAATAAGTAGATTTTTACCCGATAAATTTTTTTTTTTACACCGTTGGCATTTTAAATTTCACAGAAACGAAGAAATGAGATTCTTTTTTGACGAAAGAAAAGTACTTTAAACTCATATAGATTTTTTACGAGAATAGTTCGCTAAAAAAATGACAACTAATATATTTTAGTTCACGAGCCGTGGCCAGCCGACCGCCAGTTGGTAACCACTGGTCTAGAACATGTGCTGAGCTCTGCTTTTCTAGATGCTATTTCACTTGGTGGAGTTGACAATAAGCTATTTTAAGCCAAGACCGTCAAGTAATCAATTCTCTTAAGTGACACATTCTAAATTCTTTCACTCTTATGTTTACAAAAAGACCTAACACAAAGTTGCCAGGTACACAAAACAAAAAAAATATCACGGTTACAATAAAATACATAAACAATACATTTACGTTACTATACAGCTGTATAGTTTTTACTCGGATGAAACAGGTTTGCATTTGTTTACGCACCTGTATCAATGGGTTCACATTGTAATGCAAGGCGTTAAAAATAAATACAAATAGGAAGTATATAAAAACCCATTACATATGTATGTTTAAGTATAAAAGTACTTCATATAAATTCGTGCAAATCGTGTCATTATTAAAAAACTGCAGTGAGTCTAATAATTTAATCTAATTATTATGTAATATAATGCTTGATATAATAAATATTCTATTTATATATAATATATCGTCTAACTAAATTATACTATCGTCAAATTTATATTATATATCGTCTAATTTAACCAATTGATACACTAACGTAAGCAAGTGCAAACCGGTTTCAGTCACATGAAAACAATAAAGCTGTATAGTATCACCTGATAATTAAGATTTTACATAGAATTTAGAGTGCGTTTAATAATTTGGCCAAGAGAGTAACTTAGAAGAGTATAAACTTATGTAGAGAAACTGAGCTCAACTTTAATACGTCATTTTACTGATAAAGATTAGATGGCGTTGACGTAATAGATTACACGTGTGGGGTATTGTGATCTTCTTCTTCGTAAAGTACCCTATTTTATTGTTTAATGATAATTTGTATTGAAATGAGCGTTTGTTGCAGACAGAGGGAGAGCTTAAACGTCACCATCATTGTGCATTCATGTCTAGGCCACAGGAAAGCGATTACGTTGAATTTAAGAGCGATTGCGACAGAAAATGTAGACGAAATATTCCAAAAAAACATGATTGGAGAAAAAAAAATATAATTACATCGGTAAAAAACCAAGTAAGTAAAAGTATTTATTTCATAATATTTAATTTTTCATAACAACAATTTCTAGGTGTTACAGGGGTGCGTAAGTGAGAACTATATTTTTAATCAGTAATAATTTTTTTAAACCTGTAATAGGCTGGTATCCAACCAGTAATGCATTATTTAAGTAAAATTAATATAGGGAATTTAAAAAAATATATTTTTTTTCCATTAACGATATATTGAATAAATTGCTAAAAGATATGCATTTATAAATTAGTGCATCAATATTTTTCATCGAAGTTGAAATTCAAAATAAAATAATCAAATTCAAGAATAAAGAAATATTTTTCTTTGATAACCTTTCTTACAATTTATAATAGTTATTTTTCAAAAATTGCCGACCAGTTTACCGGTTCGAATCCCGCTCAGGGCATGGATGTTTCTCTGTGTGTTGGCCTCTGTTGTGTGGCGTGGGTAATGTTGCTCGCCTCCGTGACTTTAGGTGCTCACTGGGTAACGATAAATGAGCTGCTCTTCCGGCATCTTCTAAGGAACGAAAGTTCAGTGCCTGCCGTTATTTAAAAAAAAAAATTCAATTCAGCTTATTTTACACAATTTTCAATTTAAATGGCAAAAATTACTAGACCTAATATATACAGAAGAAACTCTCTGCAGGATCGGATTGGATTGAATGTAGGGTTTAGTGGCACAAAGTCCAAAAGAGGACATGCTGCGCCAAACAATACGGTAAAAACAGTTCAAAAGACATAATGCGTGCAACACTTCGTATAATTATAACTGATAAAATTGTATAAGTTGATGAATAAAATCAGATAGAAGGTGCGAATACGATATAAAATACATGAAGTAAGTAAAGTGAATAAAATTGTAGATGCATTAAAACATTTACATACAGTTAAAAATACCAAGAGCACGTAAATACGCAAAAATGTTTGGATGATGAATGTTATCTAACAAATCTTGCATGCATAAATTAGAAGTTCTAAAATACGTTAAACGATACTGGTTAAAACATGGACAGGTTATTAAAATATGATGAATTGTGAGAGGAACGTTACAACCATGGCATTGAGGAGCGGGTTCTCCTAGCAACAAATGGAGGTGTGTCAACCGGGTATGACCAATTCGAAGACGGGTTAGTTTTACATCTGCTCTACGCAACCGCAGTACTGGGAAATGGTCTATATCAGATTTGATGCTGTGGAGTTTATTAAATACTTTGAGGTCCCATTGTTATTGCCATAATGATTTTACAATTTTTCGAACATGTAGTTTCATGTCAGAGAAGGGTACAATGTTAAAACAGATGTGGCAGATCGTGCAGCTAGTTCATTACCTGGAATACCAACATGACTCATTACTCAGCAAAATAAAATCTCAAATCCCTTCTTTTGAAGAGTAGTTAACAAATGGAAACTCTCTGCAGACTTAAGAATTCAATTGCCTAACACAAAACTTAATTTTAAGGCTTGTTTATGAAAACATTTCATTCACATTAAAAGTTTCTGAATTCATTTGAATTTTTTTTTCTCGCTTGCATATTCACACCGACTCGTTCTTTAAAAGTATGGATTCCACCTAAAGAAGTTCGATCGTTTAGGGTTCCATGGCTGAAAAAAAAAATTGGGAACCGTTGCTTTGATGGATGCAGAAATGTATTTCTCACCTACAAAAGAAATGAAACAATCGATTCGCCTAGAAAATAAGCTTGAAAGTGAAGAGGACTAGATGTAAAAATCCCAATAACATCATTGTTTATGGAATACCTTCTTCCCTACTTTCGCTTTTGCCATCACGCCAAGTCTTTAATGTTATCAAGAGTAAAAAACACTGAATATTTTATGAGTACAAAATCGATAACAATTTTTATATACCAAACATACTTCACATTTAATATAACTTTTTAAACTAAAATACATTTTCATTAATTTACCTGCTAATGTAGAATATCACACCTTTAGAGTAACTCATTCAAGAAAAAACTTACTTCTTACAAGAGTCGCGGTACTGGATTTTAAGAAGGCAAAAATACAAATTGCAATATTGAATTTTAAACTAGCGTAAATACGAATTGCGATATTTGGTTTTAAAAATGCGTAAATTCTAATCATGATATTGGATTTTTAAATTACGTGAATAGGAAGTGCGATGTACGTTTTTTGAATCGGGTGAATACTTGTCGCAATGCATAGCTTTTAAATCAGGTAAATACGAAAATCGATGTTTGATATTAGCATTGCGTAACTATTAGCAGATACCGAGGCAGTTCCATACATTCAAAACGGCAAAAACCAAAAAAAAAAAAGAAATTGGCGAAAGAATCACGCAAGACGTCCTTCACGTAATTGGCGAAAGAAAGTAAGTAAACTTCTCGTTAACGGGATTTATAAAAAAAAAAAGCTTCAAAATTTTGTTGGATTATAAATTTTTGATTCGCGGAATTTAGCGAACTAATGGATGGTCTTGAGATATGCGGAATTCTGCAATATTCGAGCAAAAATCGCAAGCCCTGCTTTTAGTTTTTAGTCAAGGAAGAAATGTGGAAAACTCGGAATTCCAGGGTACCCCCGGAATACAATCACCCCTGCGTTATGAAATTGTTTTTTTTTTCAGCTACTTGTATTCGACTTGTTACAATGGAGTAATATGATTTATAATTTAAGATTAAGATTTTTGCATTATTTTTTTGTAATGAAGAGAAAAAAATCGTCTGCGGCATCCGAAAAGGAAAATAATCTATAATAATAATTAATTATTCAGACTGAAGTAACCGAATTTGTTCATTAAGCTCATACCATTTTTTTTTAAAGCGATCATCACATCTCTAATTTGTGAGTTAGATTTCCGATTTGAAGACGAATTTTTCCGTGAGTGTTTTTATTTTCCACGATTTTAAATTTGATCGAAAGTATTACTTTTTTACAGGGTCATTGTGGATCTTGTTGGGCATTTGCAACAGTTGCAGCTCTCGAAGCTCACTTAGCTTTAAAAACTGGTAAAATGATAAAGCTAAGCGAACAAGATGTTATGGACTGCTCCAGGAAATATGGTAATATTTACTCACTGATCTCTTTAAGTTACTGTATTGCTGATACAAAAAAAACCATAGACTTATAATATAAGTAGACTGCTCTCGCAATGGTACTACTACTCACTTTGAAACCAACATCTGTATGATTCACCCACAGTGAGGAATGATAAGCAATGTTAGATGAAAACAAATTTTCACGATGACATAAAATGCTTTTTAAGAAGGCACATGACATTTCGCATAGAGCCGAAATTTAAGACAAATAATGACGAAAATACTTTTTAAAAAAATTAAAGCTGGAACAAATATTTCCAACATCGATTATTTAGCTTTCATTCATATTTTTTATCACTAGCAACTAACAAGTTGGGCAAAATTTTAGGATATTTCAAGCAAAGTTAAATAACTTCTAATAAACACTTCACAACTTAATGAACAATTAACTTAACTTTGAAGTACATGTTATTGGGTACATAAATATATTTATATTTTAATTCGCATCTTTTAAACTCTGGTTAATTCGCTTAACTTTTTGTAAAGAATAACAGAAATTTCTTTTTACATTCTGTGAAATTCTTACTTTCTTATTGGCAAATTATTTTCAATTCTATAATTATAACGGTTCGTAATCGTTATATCTATTTTAAATCACACCGAATATACTATTTTTGATGAGCTGTATCGGCGTAGTATGATTTTTGTTCTTTTGGAGCTAGCGCTGTTTTATTTAATCCGCAACTTAATTAATTTTAATCGTTTAGTAAAACAAATTGTCTCTCACTATTCCTGTGAGTGGCGCTTTCTAAAAGTGCAGATGATTTTTGCTTAAATCAAAACATTTGGTACAAAAAGAAAGAATTGGCAACACATTTATTGCCACATGCTGACAGATTGTATCCCAAAATCAATTTGATATTTCGGCAACGTAACACCAAGCTAATACAAAGCAGGCATGTCAGTAGTTCGAAATTTATTAAGTCAGAAGAGCCTTCTTCACAGGATTTAATTTTTGAATTCATAGTTAATGCTAAGCAGCACAGAAGGTTTGACGCTCCCAGAGCTTCTTGATTGGGTGATAAATTATCTCTTAAAAAGATTCGTGCCGGCATCGGACAATGGCGTAAGAGATTATATTCAGTCATCAATGAAGATGGTAAACGATTCGAATAATAAAAATTTTAAGGTAAACTTCTATTAAATAAGATAATATCGGGTCAATACGAATTCCATTCCCAGCTAAAGTAAAATATCTTCAGTGGTAGAAGGATCCTGGGTTAGAGATCGGTGCCGTTAGGCTAACCGTGGGTTAGTTCCATCAAAAGGTCCTCCACGAAGGCAAATTTCTCCCAATACTTGATCCAGGAGTTGAACATTAGTAAACCCAAAATTAGGTCGGCTGTTCAACGACGGTTATAAAATAAAATAAAAACTATGTCTAACTTCAGGGTTAGTAAGTGAATTCGCAGAGACAACAGTTCTGGTTGTTCCGTNAGTTGCTCATTTAATTTATCCTTTGCCGTTAGTCTGACCGTGGGTTAGTTCCATCAAAAGGTCCTCCACGAAGGCAAATTTTTCCCAATACTTGATCCAGGAGTTGAACATTAGTAAACCCAAAATTAGGTCGGCTGTTCAATGACGGTTATAAAATAAAATAAAAACTATGTCTAACTTCGGGGTTAGTAAGTGAATTCGCAGAGACAACAGTTCTGGTTGTTCCGTATCAGCAATCCGAATAACCTCTAGAAATTAATGATCCTGAAAATTTGTTTCGATGATAAGTTATAAAAGTGTTTCGTAACTTATTTTGCGCACTCTACATAAACATTAATACATTTTCTTCAATACTCGAAAATAATTTATATTTTTTATACCTTCGACGACAGGAAATCATGGTTGTCACGGTGGATTTACAGATCATGCTTACCATTATGTCAAGACAAATAAAGGAATAAACAGAGCAAAAGATTATCCGTATAAAGCCAAGGTAAGTGACTGACACAAGAGTGATACATATGTAATTAATTATATTAAGATGGATATCATAATTCAGTTCTTCTTAAACGTAAATATTTCCCGCAAAAACACTGAACATTTTGGTTTCAAAATATGATAGCTCTATGTTAGAACATTTAGTTAATGCATTAATCGTAGCGAAATAGACAATTACCTAGATTTCGAAAATGTATCATCTGTACCCGAAAATTAACCTAAGGAATACAGATTCTGAAGCTCAATAACGATAAATAAATGTGAAGTAATTTTACTTGAAGATATTTATGACAATTTAAACAGGAAACTGTTTTGATCTAACTACGTTTTTACTGTAACTACAGTTTTTTTTAAAAATAATTTACTCTGAAAGTTAAAATGTATGTCTGATAACATGTAATCTATCTCTCTTTAGATTGACATCTACTCGACCGCGAGGAATTAAAATAAAGATTTTGTGCGGAAAAATAGATTTTCTTCAGCAATGGATAAATAAGTCAATATTTAAAGCAATGAAAGCTGTAAAAAATCACAAAAAAGCAGTTGGATCTGCAATTTCTTTCGAACAAATAAGAGTTAAGAATAAGTATTCCTGTTAAAATATTAATATAAAAAATTTTTTAATACAAAATGGTACTTATCAGCACGTCAAATTTCAATTCTATTGTTGCATTTCAGCAGACTGACCAAAATGTGTGTTTTTTTTTTACTACAAGTTTAATAGTTATTAATTTTTGAACTAATTGACAAATCCGAAATTTTTTTTTCTTCCCTCATACTCCCTATACACCTTCGTAATTTCTAAGTCTTCTAGACTTCGAGCAAAAACAAAGCAATTAAAATTGCAAAACGTTCCAAAAAAAAAACTCATTATGTTCATAAACAAATATGGTTTTTCCGCATGCTAAATCTCAACTCTGTAGTCAAATTTCGATTTGTTCAGAGGCTCACCTAGAACTTTTCCCAAGATTAATTATCAATAATTTTCGAACAAATTATTGAATGTTATATTTTTTTGATTCCATCGTAAATCCAACAGTTTTGGCGCAACAAAATAAAATATAACTTTTGAGTAGAACACCCAAAACGGCGCATTCGCTTTAGCAGGATCATAATTAGGACATTTAGAAAGGTTGAAACTAGGTGAAGGGGTTCCGCTTTTGTTTCGGCACCACCCACCACGAAATGCAACTTAGGGGTGTTGGTAACAGACATAAATCTGTTACTTAAATACCGATGCTAACTAATAGCTATAAGCCCGAAAGTCCCCCCTGAAGCAGCCTCCACCCTTAACGAGGTGCCCAGTAAATGACCCCTCAACTACCAAGATCTGCTTTTCCAAAGACACGGGTCTCCACGCACGTGGCTTCTTCTCATCAGGGTCCAATATAACACCAAACCAAGACGAAAAATCCTTACCAGTTAATCTGGAAACCACAATAATGAAGAAAATCGTTAACAAATAAGGAATTGCAACAAAATAAGTAAATATGTCAACGTAACGATAAATAAAATAATTAAGAGTCTAGAAATCCATATTCTGCAAATGATATTCAGAAATTGTATAAAATAATATTCGCTCACTAGGTCAATGTAATTATTATGTAAAAATCAGAAACTCAAAACAGGACAGTCGCAAGAGAGAAATGGAAGTACTATAGTGTTCGAATTAATTGGTTACAAGCCAGATTTTTTCATTCGAGTTAGTATGGGATTGCCAGTGATGTCCCGAACCGCTTCAAACCAGTTATATCTGCCTTGAGCTGCTGTGACGGATAAACCTTCACTATAATTTACTCGTCTGACTGGTTTTAGTGTATTTGTAGTTCAGTTGTGAGCATTTCAGTGTGGAACCTGGTGGTTATAATTTTAAGTTTAGTCTAACACAAGTTATGTGCTTATAAAAGATGGATATTAGTCCGAGGAAGCGCTCTAAAATAATCGCTCTCAATGAACACACTTCTATGACTGTAAGAGACATCGCTACAGCAGTTGTAGGGAAATTTTATGAAAGAAGCTGCAAATGAAATCTTAGCAACTGTAATTAGACTCGATGGAAGTTAGTTAGCAATTTTGTTCAGATTTCCAACAGAATATAGATTAAGATATGCCTCTACAAGAGGGTTCCACTCACATAAGACAAAATGTTGAGTTAAATAAAGGCTTCTTTGTGCTCCACAGTAAAATTTACGAGCCTGTATATTACAAATAAATCCTTAATTAATATGCCCTTCCTTAATAAATTTTGGACGGAGAAATTATCAAGTTAATAAATTTTGAATTTCGATTAATTCTGTTCATTATCTATGTTAATTAATTAATTGAATTTTGAGTTTCTGTTATCATTTTGCGAATATGAACATTGCGTATTTTACTAATCAAATTTTAGACGCGAAACATTCTATCTAACTAAAAAAGAAAAATACAGTGTGACAAAATGTGTCATCTAGAGAAAATATTAACAAAATTTGATTGATATATCGAAAATATTAGAGTTGCTCATTTAATTTAAATATATATATATATATTTATTTAATAAAAAGTACTTTGTAGTAAAATCATAGTTTTCAGTTATTGAATAAATAGGTTAATATGAAATCATTATACTCTTACTAATTTCTGTTACAAAAGCGGGAAAATAATACTAAAATGTAAAAAAAAAAAAAAAAAAAAAATTATTTGGGTCCTGGAACGCTGTAATCAACTAAATCTAGTGGTCTCATCCTTATCAATTGAGTCTCCAAAATTCCATGTTCTGGAAGTCAGAAATATGGTCTATCTTCTTCACAAGTGAGTCTCTGTTTTCTACAGAACAATAAGCACTCCTCATGTGCGCGCGCAGAACAATAAACACTTCTCATGTGCTTGAATAATGGAGGAAATATTGTGGTTTCAATATTGGGATTCGAACCCAGTTTAGCTAGTTATTACATTAGCCCTCTCAGCTTGAGTATATAAGCAGCTTCATCACAATACTATCTCTATAGTGAGTGAAATGAATGTTAAGTCGGTCCTGACCGTGTTTTTGAATGCTACAAGTGCAGTTCAGTGACTTAACATTGCGGTTTTTTAAAATTTGTTTTGTTAAGTGAACCGTTTAATGTGGCTTAATAAGTTGATCTAGTGGCATCATTTAGCGTGAAGTGGAATATTAGATTTTTGTGATGAGCACACTTGTGGTGTTGTCATCTATGTTTGCCCACGAGAGTTGCGTGTTCCAATAGCCTAAGATCATCATTTAAGAGGCGAGGCGTAAGAAAGTGGAAATTCTTCATGTGTTGAAGGAATGGGGGAAAGATAGTGGTATCCACGCTGGGAATTCAGCCCGTCATGCTAACCCTCTCAGTAGATGGGATATCTCATTTACTTTACACCACACTTTTCTCAACAATTTTATACCGAAGTTGTATCACCTTTCTCATGATCAATTTTGTAGCCCTAAATTTTGAAAAACTTATAGTGTCGGTTGTTATTACATTTTTTAAAATTGATAAAATTTACTTCTTAGGATGCTGGTCGATGCAAGAATAAGAAAAGAAAAAATGAAGCAGCGATCAAATACTATGGGGTACTACCAAAAGGAGACGAAAAATTATTGAAAGAAGTCATTGCTACTCATGGACCAGTTACTGCCTTAATTCACGCCCCGAAAAATTTACATCATTACAAGTACTGAAATAAGTATTTAGTTTTAAATAATAAATATTTGGTGATGCAGTATGCTGAGATCGGCCTTAGCTCTTTTCAAGTAACTGTCAGCTGTGACGACATAAAACCATATCAGTTATTAATGTCTGTTACAAAATAAGAGGCCATGGAATATTTCATATTACATGGAATCGATGTCATGGAATATTTATTCTCGTTACTTAGAAATTTCATTTAAAATCTACCAAATCATATTTTTGCCAGGAATATATTTACATTTAGGAAAAATAAGCTTTTAAAAGAATAGTAATTATTATATACGATTAATTCGGCAAATTGATAAGATTTAAGAAAAGAAAAACGTTATTTTTGTGGTACGTCAGGGAGTCGAAAAGAAATGTGTTTCTTCCTCAAGTATATATATATTTTTAATTCCTAATTATTAGCATAAATTTTTATAATAAAAAATTCTTATATAAATTCAGATCCAACAAAACAAAATTGTCAGACACTGAGCCAAAGTTTGAATTTCTTTGTTCAATCAGACAACTGAGCCATTAAAAGTATCTCAATAGTTTTGAAAATTTAATTAATAATGCTTGAAATAATATAAAAAAACTGGGTTTTTTAATATACATAAAATGTGTTTGTTTACCAACAGATCTGGAGTATATCATGATAAGGAGTGTGAAAAAAATCAGCACATCAACCATGCTGTTTTAATTGTTGGATATGGCGAAACATCAAAAGGCGAACCTTACTGGATTATCAAAAACAGGTATATAAAAATACAAAAAAAAAACAAAAAAACACAGGTTTTCATTGCGATAACAAAAACTAGCAAAGCAAATAAAACCAAACCTGGCCAAAATATTATCCAATATTGGATTAATATACCGGAAAAGAAAAATGGGCATAATTTGCACCTTAAATAAGGAAACTGGTTACTTGTCCAACACAGCAGCTGACGGACACCCTGTCAGCCCGATAAAAATATGCCTAACAATAAACATACCATAACCGGTTAAACGACCGGTTGTTGTACATATATATATATATATATATGGTGTCTCAGTTAAGCGTTTCAGAACTTCTAAGAGGGGTAGGGGGCATCCTGACGACTCGAAATCATATAGCAACGTGGGGTCGGAAATGCTTTCCTGACGCGGTAGATGGTTCGAAAGTTCCGACCGAGCTTTCCAGTGCGTTGGCCTCCTCAGTCACCCGACCTATCATGTCTTGATTTTTATTTCTGGGGTCATATGAAAATACTGGTTTATGACACCCCTGTTAACAATGCTAAGGAGCTGGAATCACAGTAGCTCCCGGAGAAATTCGAGATATGCTTGGAGTATTGTAGAATGTTCGGATGTCCATGCACCGGAGACGTGAGGTGTGCATTGTAGCCGGTGGCAGAAACTTCGAACACTTACTTTGACCCATGTGCGTTATGCTTTTTTCAATGTATTATTAAAACGATTTTTCACTTATGGCCAGGAAACAGCCCTGATCTCAATCCAATTGAAAATTTGTGGCGACGTTTGAAAATTCTTGTACGAAAAAAATGTCCATCCAATAAAAGACAACTTATTGAAGCTATAATTGATTCTTGGCACCATGNGAAATTGTTGACACCCGAATAAATGTATATATATATATCTATACTGAATCGTGTTTGCGGGCGCCTACGAGACTAGGCCAGTTATCAAAATGGAAGCGTCGATGGAACGTTATGCGATTAAAATGTTTGTCTTCGTTTGCAAAAATCAGCATCGGTGATCTTTGTCATGATACGTGAAGCAATGTCCTGGGCAAGTATTTTTCGCTGGCATGAAGCTTTTAAGCAAGGAAGGCAAATGTGGAAGATATCGAACGCGAGGGACGACTTTCCACTTCCATCAAAGAGACAATGATAATCACCAGGGCTAAAGAGAATAGAAGGGCTAGTTCATTTCGCTTTTAGAACTGAAGCTACGATTTCCCTGCTCATGACGTGACGCTGCACACAGATATCGGAGATCGAAAGAAAAGATATTATGAAAACTATGTATCATTCTCTCTGTAAAAATTAGTTGGACTTTTACATGATATTAGCTTTCAAACTTTATGCAATTAACATATTATTTCCCTGCCAAAACATATTTTTAAAAAATTTTCTTGGCCAAAATATTAAATTAAATATCATATTAAACAAATAAAAATATTTTACTAGTTGTCGTAAATGACGCTATAAATACTTTATTTTAAAATTTTCAGTTTTAACTTTTATTATGAAAAAAAATCTAATGCATATATCGACACTTTTTTAGCTACATATTGTTCGATAACAATAATTTGTAAAGTTAGGTTAAATTTAGAATCTTGATTTTAAAATATGCTGTTAATGGCAATTTGTTTATACTTAATCATTAGGAAACAACAACCTTAAACGCTAATTATTCGAACAAAATAATAATTTAGGTTCATAAAAATATTAGAAATTTTACAATTGTTTATAGATATTTAAATTTAAAAGAATATAATTATATTAAAAAAATAATTATAATTAAAAAAATGATATTTAGAATAACTACGTCATGAAACTAGGAGAATTTTAACTATTAATTATCTATATTCTTCATTTAAGTTTTTATTTTCTTTGACTTTTTAATTTTTTTGTCTGCCTTTTTTTTTGAAGTAGTCAGATGGCGAATTCTTATAAAAGTTCTGAAATGCAAAATAAGCGTATTGCTTTTTTATTCACTGCGGGATATCGTCCCTCTAATTCACTTATAAATTCTTTGATGACACTTTGATTTTCTGTCCCATGCACACTTTGAAAAATGTTCTCTAATTCCAGACACACTTCCATCCATGCTGCTGACGGAACAATTAGTCCTCCCTTAGATAAGAAAGCACTTGGTAGAGTTAGAGCAATTTTAAAATCATTCTAATCGGCAATCCGAGCTAACGATTTTCTCATACCATCTTCATAATCTTGTTTTAAGAAATGTTTACTTCATATTCGTTCATATTTAATATTAACTGGGTCATTTCGTTTGCAATGTTGAGGCCATTCTTTATATACTTGTTCATTTACTTTAGGGAACATTTGGAAAATCATATTTTTTCCTTTTCTGTTTCTATCAGAATTTTTGTAAGTTGCAATCGCACAAACTGGCATTTGTTAAATAATTTTAAATTTTTGTAATTCACTGAAAACTGAAGAAAAATCATTATAGGAAACAAAGAATGTCTTGGAACATGTCACAAAAAGCAATGCTCCAATATTAGTTAAAGCTAGTTAGACCGAACGCTTCGTTCTTGAAGTAAAAGCTCAAGCTTTGCTCCACCGTGATGTCACAGGCGAAACTCGGAGGTTGGGAACGGCGAGAGTTTCTACAAAGTAGTGAACTAGCCCTTCTATTCTCTTTAGCCCTGAATTAACACAGCTGCGGCTATGCACAGGTAGGACTGCAGAATGACAGTGCGTCAGCTGCATGCTCTCCTGAATATTTTTGTTGGAAGTGTTCACTCAATCATGGCAGAACATTTGCAACTGAAACGTGTTTGAGCACTATGGATTCCGAAATTGTTGACACCCGAATAAATGCAGCATCGAGTGGATGTGTGCACAGAATGGAAAGAAAGACTAGATCAAGAAGACGACAACTTCTTAACTTCTACGCATCATCACAGCTAACGAAGCTTGGTTGTACCACTATGACCCAACCATAAAACAACAAAGCAGTGAAATCAGCTGGTAAAGTTATGACCCTAGTTTTTCTTCTTCTTTTTATTATGGAGGAATTGAAATTATATATATATATATAT